>NW_027125233.1:600000-935000 GCF_033026475.1 Channa argus | reverse complement strand
GATCGGGCGCTTAGAGAGCGGTGTGGCCATAAGCTGCATTTGACATCATCAACAGCTCTTAAAAACGCTGGAGAAGCAGAATGCATGACACTTGCTAAGAAGAAGATAAATGTGGAAAAAGTACAAAGTACTATAACTGTACTGGTCTGTTACGCCCCTGTCCAGGGGGTCAGGGTGCAACATACAAAGATAAATTAGCATGTTCCCTCTCCGATCCCCAAACCAAACTCCAGTATCGAGATGTTCCAACAGATGATATTTATTTTAAACGAAAGAAAGTGTCAAACAAAATATGACACTACAACTCAGGGCGAACCAAGGCCAACATAATAAACAAAATAAGCCATTTCCCACAGAAAGTGCTAGCTAGCCTGATAGAAATAAACAAACCAAAAGACAGTCGCTAACCCTAACTCCCTAATGTGAAAACAGTCCAAAGAAAATGGCAGTTCACCCCTACAGATTTAATACTATTTACAAAATATACAATTTATAAACAAAACCACGGCACAAAACCTAACAATTCAAAAATGCTAAATAAGGTTTGGAAACCAAGAACAGCAAACAGGTGCTGATGCCAGAAAGAGCCTTGCTAGCTGTTGGGAACCGTACTTTTAAAACTCCAGGAAGTGTAGGATGGACCAATCAGCTTCCTGTACTGCCCCCCAATCCGGCCAATCAAGCAGGGCACCTATAAGAACAAGAAAATAAAAACAACACATATGGCCAGGACCGTAACATGGTCTACTAGTAATGAAGCACGATGGTTGGCAAACCAATAAAGTAGCAAAACAGCAATGAAAGAACAAAATTTGATGAAAATATAGAACAATTTCTATGAATAAATAGGCAGTAACACCAGCTTGTGCTGCCCGTAAACCCAAGCAAAAAAGCTTACAACACCTGGTATTCCCAGGCGGTCTTCCTACCAAGTACTAACCAGGCCCGGCTCTAATTGGCTGCCGAGATCGGACGAGATCGGGCGCTTAGAGAGGGGTGTGGCCGTAAGCTGCATTTGACATCATCAACAGCTCTTAAAAACGCTGGAGAAGCAGAATGCATGACACTTGCTAAGAAGAAGATAAATGTGGCAAAGTACAAAGTACTATAACTGTACTGGTCTGTTACGCCCCTGTCTAGGGGGTCAGGGTGCAACATACAAAGATAAATTAGCATGTTCCCTCTCCGATCCCCAAACCAAAATCCAGGATCAAGATGTTCCAACAGAATGATATTTATTTTAAACGAAAGAAAGTGTCAAACAAAACATGACACTACAACTCAGGGCGAACCAAGGCCAACATAATAAACAAAATAATCCATTTCCCACAGAAAGTGCTAGCTAGCCTGATAGAAATAAACAAACCAAAAGACAGTCGCTAACCCTAACTCCCTAATGTGAAAACCAGAGAAAACAATCAAAAGAAAATGGCAGTCCACCCCTACAGATTAAATACCATTTACAAAATATACAATTTATAAACAAAACCACGGCACAAAACCTAACAATTCAAAAATGCTAAATAAGGTTTGGAAACCAAGAACAGCAAACAGGTGCTGATGCCAGAAAGAGCCTCGCTAGCTGTTGGGAACCGTACTTTTAAAACTCCAGGAAGTGTAGGATGGACCAATCAGCTTCCTGTACTGCCCCCCAATCCGGCCAATCAGGCAGGGCACCTATAAGAACAAGAAAATAAAAACAACACATATGGCCAGGACCGTAACATGGTCTACTAGTAATGAAGCACGATGGTTGGCAAACCAATAAAGTAGCAAAACAGCAATGAAAGAACAAAATTTGATGAAAATATAGAACAATTTCTATGAATAAATAGGCAGTAACACCAGCTTGTGCTGCCCGTAAACCCAAGCAAAAAAGCTTACAGCACCTGGTATTCCCAGGCGGTCTTCCTACCAAGTACTAACAAGGCCCGGCCCTATTTGGCTGCCGAGATCGGACGGGATCGGGCGCTTAGAGAGCAGTGTGGCCGTAAGCTGCATTTGACATCATCAACAGCTCTTAAAAACGCTGGAGAAGCAGAATGCATGACACTTGCTAAGAAGAAGATAAATGTGGCTAAGTACAAAGTACTATAACTGTACTGGTCTGTTACGCCCCTGTCTAGGGGGTCAGGGTGCAACATACAAAGACAAATTAGCATGTTCCCTCTCCGATCCCCAAACCAAAATCCAGGATCGAGATGTTCCAACAGAATGATATTTATTTTAAACGAAAGAAAGTGTCAAATAAAACATGACACTACAACTCAGGGTGAACCAAGGCCAACATAATAAACAAAATAATCCATTTCCCACAGAAAGTGCTAGCTAGCTTGATAGAAATAAACAAACCAAAAGACAGTCGCTAACCCTAACTCCCTAATGTGAAAACAGTCCAAAGAAAATGGCAGTTCACCCCTACAGATTTAATACTATTTACAAAATATACAATTTATAAACAAAACCACGGCACAAAACCTAACAATTCAAAAATGCTAAATAAGGTTTGGAAAGCAAGAACAGCAAACAGGTGCTGCTGCCAGAAAGAGCCTCGCTAGCTGTTGGGAACCGTACTTTTAAAACTCCAGCAAGTGTAGGATGGACCAATCAGCTTCCTGTACTTCCCCCAAATCCGGCCAATCAGGCAGGGCACCTATAAGAACAACAAAATAAAAACAACACATATGGCCAGAACCGTAACATGGTCTACTAGTAATGAAGCACGATGGTTGACAAACCAATAAAGTAGCAAAACAGCAATGAAAGAACAAAATTTGATGAAAATATAGAACAATTTCTATGAATAAATAGGCAGTAACACCAGCTTGTGCTGCCCGTAAACCCAAGCAAAAAAGCTTACAGCACCTGGTATTCCCAGGCGGTCTTCCTACCAAGTACTAACCAGGCCCGGCTCCATTTGGCTGCCGAGATCGGACGAGATCGGGCGCTTAGAGAGCAGTGTGGCCGTAAGCTGCATTTGACATCATCAACAGCTCTTAAAAACGCTGGAGAAGCAGAATGCATGACACTTGCTAAGAAGAAGATAAATGTGGCAAAGTACAAAGTACTATAACTGTACTGGTCTGTTACGCCCCTGTCTAGGGGGTCAGGGTGCAACATACAAAGACAAATTAGCATGTTCCCTCTCCGATCCCCAAACCAAAATCCAGGATCGAAATGTTCCAACAGAATGATATTTATTTTAAACGAAAGAAAGTGTCAAACAAAACATGACACTACAACTCAGGGCGAACCAAGGCCAACATAATAAACAAAATAATCCATTTCCCACAGAAAGTGCTAACTAGCCTGATAGAAATAAACAAACCAAAAGACAGTCGCTAACCCTAACTCCCTAATGTGAAAACAATCAAAAGAAAATGGCAGTCCACCCCTACAGATTTAATACTATTTACAAAATATACAATTTATAAACAAAACCACGGCACAAAACCTAACAATTCAAAAATGCTAAATAAGGTTTGGAAAGCAAGAACAGCAAACAGGTGCTGCTGCCAGAAAGAGCCTCGCTAGCTGTTGGGAACCGTACTTTTAAAACTCCAGGAAGTGTAGGATGGACCAATCAGCTTCCTGTACTTCCCCCAAATCCGGCCAATCAGGCAGGGCACCTATAAGAACAACAAAATAAAAACAACACATATGGCCAGGACCGTAACATGGTCTACTAGTAATGAAGCACGATGGTTGACAAACCAATAAAGTAGCAAAACAGCAATGAGAGAACAAAATTTGATGAAAATATAGAACAATTTCTATGAATAAATAGGCAGTAACACCAGCTTGTGCTGCCCGTAAACCCAAGCAAAAAAGCTTACAGCACCTGGTATTCCCACGCGGTCTTCCGACCAAGTACTAACCAGGCCCGGCTCCATTTGGCTGCCGAGATCGGACGAGATCGGGCGCTTAGAGAGCAGTGTGGCCGTAAGCTGCATTTGACATCATCAACAGCTCTTAAAAACGCTGGAGAAGCAGAATGCATGACACTTGCTAAGAAGAAGATAAATGTGGCAAAGTACAAAGTACTATAACTGTACTGGTCTGTTACGCCCCTGTCTAGGGGGTCAGGGTGCAACATACAAATACAAATTAGCATGTTCCCTCTCCGATCCCCAAACCAAAATCCAGGATCGAGATGTTCCAACAGAATGATATTTATTTTAAACGAAAGAAAGTGTCAAACAAAACATGACACTACAACTCAGGGCGAACCAAGGCCAACATAATAAACAAAATAAGCCATTTCCCACAGAAAGTGCTAGCTAGCCTGATAGAAATAAACAAACCAAAAGACAGTCGCTGACCCTAACTCCCTAATGTGAAAACAAGAGAAAACAATCAAAAGAAAATGGCAGTCCACCCCTACAGATTTAATACTATTTACAAAATATACAATTTATAAACAAAACCACGGCACAAAACCTAACAATTCAAAAATGCTAAATAAGGTTTGGAAAGCAAGAACAGCAAACAGGTGCTGCTGCCAGAAAGAGCCTCGCTAGCTGTTGGGAACCGTACTTTTAAAACTCCAGGAAGTGTAGGATGGACCAATCAGCTTCCTGTACTTCCCCCAAATCCGGCCAATCAGGCAGGGCACCTATAAGAACAACAAAATAAAAACAACACATATGGCCAGGACCGTAACATGGTCTACTAGTAATGAAGCACGATGGTTGACAAACCAATAAAGTAGCAAAACAGCAATGAGAGAACAAAATTTGATGAAAATATAGAACAATTTCTATGAATAAATAGGCAGTAACACCAGCTTGTGCTGCCCGTAAACCCAAGCAAAAAAGCTTACAGCACCTGGTATTCCCAGGCGGTCTTCCTACCAAGTACTAACCAGGCCCGGCTCTATTTGGCTGCCGAGATCGGACGAGATCGGGCGCTTAGAGAGCGGTGTGGCCGTAAGCTGCATTTGACATCATCAACAGCTCTTAAAAACGCTAGAGAAGCAGAATGCATGACACTTGCTAAGAAGAAGATAAATGTGGCAAAGTACAAAGTACTATAACTGTACTGGTCTGTTACGCCCCTGTCTAGGGGGTCAGGGTGCAACATACAAAGATAAATTAGCATGTTCCCTCTCCGATCCCCAAACCAAAATCCAGGGTCGAGATGTTCCAACAGAATGATATTTATTTTAAACGAAAGAAAGTGTCAAACAAAACATGACACTACAACTCAGGGCGAACCAAGGCCAACATAATAAACAAAATAATCCATTTCCAACAGAAAGTGCTAGCTAGCCTGATAGAAATAAACAAACCAAAAGACAGTCGCTAACCCTAACTCCCTAATGTGAAAACAGTCCAAAGAAAATGGCAGTTCACCCCTACAGATTTAATACTATTTACAAAATATACAATTTATAAACAAAACCACGGCACAAAACCTAACAATTCAAAAATGCTAAATAAGGTTTGGAAACCAAGAACAGCAAACAGGTGCTGATGCCAGAAAGAGCCTCGCTAGCTGTTGGGAACCGTACTTTTAAAACTCCAGGAAGTGTAGGATGGACCAATCAGCTTCCTGTACTGCCCCCCAATCCGGCCAATCAGGCAGGGCACCTATAAGAACAAGAAAAAAAAACAACACATATGGCCAGGACCGTAACATGGTCTACTAGTAATTAGGCACGATGGTTGGCAAACCAATAAAGTAGCAAAACAGCAATGAAAGAACAAAATTTGATGAAAATATAGAACAATTTCTATGAATAAATAGGCAGTAACACCAGCTTGTGCTGCCCGTAAACCCAAGCAAAAAAGCTTACAGCACCTGGTATTCCCAGGCGGTCTTCCTACCAAGTACTAACCAGGCCCGGCTCTATTTGGCTGCCGAGATCGGACGAGATCGGGCGCTTAGAGAGGGGTGTGGCCGTAAGCTGCATTTGACATCATCAACAGCTCTTAAAAACGCTGGAGAAGCAGAATGCATGACACTTGCTAAGAAGAAGATAAATGTGGCAAAGTACAAAGTACTATAACTGTACTGGTCTGTTACGCCCCTGTCTAGGGGGTCAGGGTGCAACATACAAAGATAAATTAGCATGTTCCCTCTCCGATCCCCAAACCAAAATCCAGGATCGAGATGTTCCAACAGAATGATATTTATTTTAAACGAAAGAAAGTGTCAAACAAAACATGACACTACAACTCAGGGTGAACCAAGGCCAACATAATAAACAAAATAATCCATTTCCCACAGAAAGTGCTAGCTAGCCTGATAGAAATAAACAAACCAAAAGACAGTCGCTAACCCTAACTCCCTAATGTGAAAACAGTCCAAAGAAAATGGCAGTTCACCCCTACAGATTTAATACTATTTACAAAATATACAATTTATAAACAAAACCACGGCACAAAACCTAACAATTCAAAAATGCTAAATAAGGTTTGGAAACCAATAACAGCAAACAGGTGCTGATGCCAGAAAGAGCCTCGCTAGCTGTTGGGAACCGTACTTTTAAAACTCCAGGAAGTGTAAGATGGACCAATCAGCTTCCTGTACTGCCCCCCAATCCGGCCAATCAGGCAGGGCACCTATAAGAACAACAAAATAAAAACAACACATATGGCCAGGACCGTAACATGGTCTACTAGTAATGAAGCACGATGGTTGGCAAACCAATAAAGTAGCAAAACAGCAATGAAAGAACAAAATTTGATGAAAATATAGAACAATTTCTATGAATAAATAGGCAGTAACACCAGCTTGTGCTGCCCGTAAACCCAAGCAAAAAAGCTTACAGCACCTGGTATTCCCAGGCAGTCTTCCTACCAAGTACTAACCAGGCCCGGCTCTATTTGGCTGCCGAGATCGGACGGGATCGGGCGCTTAGAGAGCGGTGTGGCCGTAAGCTGCATTTGACATCATCAACAGCTCTTAAAAACGCTAGAGAAGCAGAATGCATGACACTTGCTAAGAAGAAGATAAATGTGGCAAAGTACAAAGTACTATAACTGTACTGGTCTGTTACGCCCCTGTCTAGGGGGTCAGGGTGAAACATACAAAGATAAATTAGCATGTTCCCTCTCCGATCCCCAAACCAAAATCCAGGATCGAGATGTTCCAACAGAATGATATTTATTTTAAACGAAAGAAAGTGTCAAATAAAACATGACACTACAACTCAGGGTGAACCAAGGCCAACATAATAAACAAAATAATCCATTTCCCACAGAAAGTGCTAGCTAGCCTGATAGAAATAAACAAACCAAAAGACAGTCGCTAACCCTAACTCCCTAATGTGAAAACAGTCCAAAGAAAATGGCAGTTCACCCCTACAGATTTAATACTATTTACAAAATATACAATTTATAAACAAAACCACGGCACAAAACCTAACAATTCAAAAATGCTAAATAAGGTTTGGAAACCAAGAACAGCAAACAGGTGCTGATGCCAGAAAGAGCCTCGCTAGCTGTTGGGAACCGTACTTTTAAAACTCCAGGAAGTGTAGGATGGACCAATCAGCTTCCTGTACTGCCCCCCAATCCGGCCAATCAGGCAGGGCACCTATAAGAACAAGAAAATAAAAACAACACATATGGCCAGGACCGTAACATGGTCTACTAGTAATGAAGCACGATGGTTGGCAAACCAACAAAGTAGCAAAACAGCAATGAAAGAACAAAATTTGATGAAAATATAGAACAATTTCTATGAATAAATAGGCAGTAACACCAGCTTGTGCTGCCCGTAAACCCAAGCAAAGAAGCTTACAGCACGTGGTATTCCCAGGCGGTCTTCCTACCAAGTACTAACCAGGCCCGGCTCTATTTGGCTGCCGAGATCGGACGAGATCAGGCGCTTAGAGAGCGGTGTGGCCCTAAGCTGCATTTGACATCATCAACAGCTCTTAAAAACGCTGGAGAAGCAGAATGCATGACACTTGCTAAGAAGAAGATAAATGTGGCAAAGTACAAAGTACTATAACTGTACTGGTTTGTTACGCCCTTGTCTAGGGGGTCAGGGTGCAACATACAAAGATAAATTAGCATGTTCCCTCTTCGATCCCCAAACCAAAATCCAGGATCGAGATGTTCCAACAGAATGATATTTATTTTAAACGAAAGAAAGTGTCAAATAAAACATGACACTACAACTCAGGGTGAACCAAGGCCAACATAATAAACAAAATAATCCATTTCCCACAGAAAGTGCTAGCTAGCCTGATAGAAATAAACAAACCAAAAGACAGTCGCTAACCCTAACTCCCTAATGTGAAAACAGTCCAAAGAAAATGGCAGTTCACCCCTACAGATTTAATACTATTTACAAAATATACAATTTATAAACAAAACCACGGCACAAAACCTAACAATTCAAAAATGCTAAATAAGGTTTGGAAACCAAGAACAGCAAACAGGTGCTGATGCCAGAAAGAGCCTCGCTAGCTGTTGGGAACCGTACTTTTAAAACTCCAGGAAGTGTAGGATGGACCAATCAGCTTCCTGTACTGCCCCCCAATCCGGCCAATCAGGCAGGGCACCTATAAGAACAAGAAAATAAAAACAACACATATGGCCAGGACCGTAACATGGTCTACTAGTAATGAAGCACGATGGTTGGCAAACCAACAAAGTAGCAAAACAGCAATGAAAGAACAAAATTTGATGAAAATATAGAACAATTTCTATGAATAAATAGGCAGTAACACCAGCTTGTGCTGCCCGTAAACCCAAGCAAAAAAGCTTACAGCACCTGGTATTCCCAGGCGGTCTTCCTACCAAGTACTAACCAGGCCCGGCTCCATTTGGCTGCCGAGATCGGACGAGATCGGGCGCTTAGAGAGCGGTGTGGCCGTAAGCTGCATTTGACATCATCAACAGCTCTTAAAAACGCTGGAGAAGCAGAATGCATGACACTTGCTAAGAAGAAGATAAATGTGGCAAAGTACAAAGTACTATAACTGTACTGGTCTGTTACGCCCCTGTCTAGGGGGTCAGGGTGCAACATACAAAGACAAATTAGCATGTTCCCTCTCCGATCCCCAAACCAAAATCCAGGATCGAAATGTTCCAACAGAATGATATTTATTTTAAACGAAAGAAAGTGTCAAACAAAACATGACACTACAACTCAGGGCGAACCAAGGCCAACATAATAAACAAAATAAGCCATTTCCCACAGAAAGTGCTAGCTAGCCTGATAGAAATAAACAAACCAAAAGACAGTCGCTAACCCTAACTCCCTAATGTGAAAACAATCAAAAGAAAATGGCAGTCCACCCCTACAGATTTAATACTATTTACAAAATACACAATTTATAAACAAAACCACGGCACAAAACCTAACAATTCAAAAATGCTAAATAAGGTTTGGAAAGCAAGAACAGCAAACAGGTGCTGCTGCCAGAAAGAGCCTCGCTAGCTGTTGGGAACCGTACTTTTAAAACTCCAGGAAGTGTAGGATGGACCAATCAGCTTCCTGTACTTCCCCCAAATCCGGCCAATCAGGCAGGGCACCTATAAGAACAACAAAATAAAAACAACACATATGGCCAGGACCGTAACATGGTCTACTAGTAATGAAGCACGATGGTTGACAAACCAATAAAGTAGCAAAACAGCAATGAGAGAACAAAATTTGATGAAAATATAGAACAATTTCTATGAATAAATAGGCAGTAACACCAGCTTGTGCTGCCCGTAAACCCAAGCAAAAAAGCTTACAGCACCTGGTATTCCCAGGCGGTCTTCCTACCAAGTACTAACCAGGCCCGGCTCTATTTGGCTGCCGAGATCGGACGAGATCGGGCGCTTAGAGAGCGGTGTGGCCGTAAGCTGCATTTGACATCATCAACAGCTCTTAAAAACGCTAGAGAAGCAGAATGCATGACACTTGCTAAGAAGAAGATAAATGTGGCAAAGTACAAAGTACTATAACTGTAATGGTCTGTTACGCCCCTGTCTAGGGGGTCAGGGTGCAACATACAAAGATAAATTAGCATGTTCCCTCTCCGATCCCCAAACCAAAATCCAGGGTCGAGATGTTCCAACAGAATGATATTTATTTTAAACGAAAGAAAGTGTCAAACAAAACATGACACTACAACTCAGGGCGAACCAAGGCCAACATAATAAACAAAATAAGCCATTTCCCACAGAAAGTGCTAGCTAGCCTGATAGAAATAAACAAACCAAAAGACAGTCGCTAACCCTAACTCCCTAATGTGAAAACAAGAGAAAACAATCAAAAGAAAATGGCTGTTCACCCCTACAGATTTAATACTATTTACAAAATATACAATTTATAAACAAAACCACGGCACAAAACCTAACAATTCAAAAATGCTAAATAAGGTTTGGAAAGCAAGAACAGCAAACAGGTGCTGCTGCCAGAAAGAGCCTTGCTAGCTGTTGGGAACCGTACTTTTAAAACTCCAGGAAGTGTAGGATGGACCAATCAGCTTCCTGTACTTCCCCCAAATCCGGCCAATCAGGCAGGGCACCTATAAGAACAACAAAATAAAAACAACACATATGGCCAGGACCGTAACATGGTCTACTAGTAATGAAGCACGATGGTTGACAAACCAATAAAGTAGCAAAACAGCAATGAGAGAACAAAATTTGATGAAAATATAGAACAATTTCTATGAATAAATAGGCAGTAACACCAGCTTGTGCTGCCCGTAAACCCAAGCAAAAAAGCTTACAGCACCTGGTATTCCCAGGCGGTCTTCCTACCAAGTACTAACCAGGCCCGGCTCTATTTGGCTGCCGAGATCGGACGAGATCGGCCGCTTAGAGAGCGGTGTGGCCGTAAGCTGCATTTGACATCATCAACAGCTCTTAAAAACGCTGGAGAAGCAGAATGCATGACACTTGCTAAGAAGAAGATAAATGTGGCAAAGTACAAAGTACTATAACTGTACTGGTCTGTTACGCCCCTGTCTAGGGGGTCAGGGTGCAACATACAAAGACAAATTAGCATGTTCCCTCTCCGATCCCCAAACCAAAATCCAGGATCGAGATGTTCCAACAGAATGATATTTATTTTAAACGAAAGAAAGTGTCAAACAAAACATGACACTACAACTCAGGGTGAACCAAGGCCAACATAATAAACAAAATAAGCCATTTCCCACAGAAAGTGCTAGCTAGCCTGATAGAAATAAACAAACCAAAAGACAGTCGCTAACCCTAACTCACTAATGTGAAAACAAGAGAAAACAATCAAAAGAAAATGGCAGTCCACCCCTACAGATTTAATACTATTTACAAAATATACAATTTATAAACAAAACCACGGCACAAAACCTAACAATTCAAAAATGCTAAATAAGGTTTGGAAACCAAAAACAGCAAACAGGTGCTGATGCCAGAAAGAACCTCGCTAGCTGTTGGGAACCGTACTTTTAAAACTCCAGGAAGTGTAGGATGGACCAATCAGCTTCCTGTACTTCCCCCAAATCCGGCCAATCAGGCAGGGCACCTATAAGAACAACAAAATAAAAACAACACATATGGCCAGGACCGTAACATGGTCTACTAGTAATGAAGCACGATGGTTGACAAACCAATAAAGTAGCAAAACAGCAATGAAAGAACAAAATTTGATGAAAATATAGAACAATTTCTATGAATAAATAGGCAGTAACACCAGCTTGTGCTGCCCGTAAACCCAAGCAAAAAAGCTTACAGCACCTGGTATTCCCAGGCGGTCTTCCTACCAAGTACTAACAAGGCCCGGCCCTATTTGGCTGCCGAGATCGGACGGGATCGGGCGCTTAGAGAGCGGTGTGGCCGTAAGCTGCATTTGACATCATCAACAGCTCTTAAAAACGCTGGAGAAGCAGAATGCATGACACTTGCTAAGAAGAAGATAAATGTGGCAAAGTACAAAGTACTATAACTGTACTGGTCTGTTACGCCCCTGTCTAGGGGGTCAGGGTGCAACATACAAAGACAAATTAGCATGTTCCCTCTCCGATCCCCAAACCAAAATCCAGGATCGAGATGTTCCAACAGAATGATATTTATTTTAAACGAAAGAAAGTGTCAAATAAAACATGACACTACAACTCAGGGTGAACCAAGGCCAACATAATAAACAAAATAATCCATTTCCCACAGAAAGTGCTAGCTAGCCTGATAGAAATAAACAAACCAAAAGACAGTCGCTAACCCTAACTCCCTAATGTGAAAACAGTCCAAAGAAAATTGCAGTTCACCCCTACAGATTTAATACTATTTACAAAATATACAATTTATAAACAAAACCACGGCACAAAACCTAACAATTCAAAAATGCTAAATAAGGTTTGGAAACCAAGAACAGCAAACAGGTGCTGATGCCAGAAAGAGCCTCGCTAGCTGTTGGGAACCGTACTTTTAAAACTCCAGGAAGTGTAGGATGGACCAATCAGCTTCCTGTACTGCCCCCCAATCCGGCCAATCAGGCAGGGCACCTATAAGAACAACAAAATAAAAACAACACATATGGCCAGGACCGTAACATGGTCTACTAGTAATGAAGCACGATGGTTGGCAAACCAACAAAGTAGCAAAACAGCAATGAAAGAACAAAATTTGATGAAAATATAGAACAATTTCTATGAATAAATAGGCAGTAACACCAGCTTGTGCTGCCCGTAAACCCAAGCAAAGAAGCTTACAGCACGTGGTATTCCCAGGCGGTCTTCCTACCAAGTACTAACCAGGCCCGGCTCTATTTGGCTGCCGAGATCGGACGAGATCAGGCGCTTAGAGAGCGGTGTGGCCCTAAGCTGCATTTGACATCATCAACAGCTCTTAAAAACGCTGGAGAAGCAGAATGCATGACACTTGCTAAGAAGAAGATAAATGTGGCAAAGTACAAAGTACTATAACTGTACTGGTTTGTTACGCCCTTGTCTAGGGGGTCAGGGTGCAACATACAAAGATAAATTAGCATGTTCCCTCTCCGATCCCCAAACCAAAATCCAGGATCGAGATGTTCCAACAGAATGATATTTATTTTAAACGAAAGAAAGTGTCAAACAAAACATGACACTACAACTCAGGGCGAACCGAGGCCAACATAATAAACAAAATAAGCCATTTCCCACAGAAAGTGCTAGCTAGCCTGATAGAAATAAACAAACCAAAAGACAGTCGCTAACCCTAACTCCCTAATGTGAAAACAGTCCAAAGAAAATTGCAGTTCACCCCTACAGATTTAATACTATTTACAAAATATACAATTTATACACAAAACCACGGCACAAAACCTAACAATTCAAAAATGCTAAATAAGGTTTGGAAACCAATAACAGCAAACAGGTGCTGATGCCAGAAAGAGCCTCGCTAGCTGTTGGGAACCGTACTTTTAAAACTCCAGGAAGTGTAAGATGGACCAATCAGCTTCCTGTACTGCCCCCCAATCCGGCCAATCAGGCAGGGCACCTATAAGAACAACAAAATAAAAACAACACATATGGCCAGGACCGTAACATGGTCTACTAGTAATGAAGCACGATGGTTGGCAAACCAATAAAGTAGCAAAACAGCAATGAAAGAACAAAATTTGATGAAAATATAGAACAATTTCTATGAATAAATAGGCAGTAACACCAGCTTGTGCTGCCCGTAAACCCAAGCAAAAAAGCTTACAGCACCTGGTATTCCCAGGCAGTCTTCCTACCAAGTACTAACCAGGCCCGGCTCTATTTGGCTGCCGAGATCGGACGAGATCGGGCGCTTAGAGAGCGGTGTGGCCGTAAGCTGCATTTGACATCATCAACAGCTCTTAAAAACGCTAGAGAAGCAGAATGCATGACACTTTCTAAGAAGAAGATAAATGTGGCAAAGTACAAAGTACTATAACTGTACTGGTCTGTTACGCCCCTGTCTAGGGGGTCAGGGTGAAACATACAAAGATAAATTAGCATGTTCCCTCTCCGATCCCCAAACCAAAATCCAGGATCGAGATGTTCCAACAGAATGATATTTATTTTAAAAGAAAGAAAGTGTCAAACAAAACATGACACTACAACTCAGGGCGAACCAAGGCCAACATAATAAACAAAATAAGCCATTTCCCACAGAAAGTGCTAGCTAGCCTGATAGAAATAAACAAACCAAAAGACAGTCGCTAACCAACTGTGCTGTTGACCTACAGGGTACCGGTGGAAATTGGACTACTGTTGGTCGAAGACGAAGAAGAAGAGGAGGAAGGTGTGTTCGTAGGCAAAGAGAGAAGAGGAAAGCTAAGAATGTAGGACTGACAGTAGGGACTTTGAATGTTGGTACTATGACAGGGAAGGCTAGGGAGTTGATCGACATGATGCAGAGAAGGAAGGTGGACATACTGTGTGTCCAGGAGACCAGGTGGAAAGGTAGCAAGGCTAGAAGCTTAGGAGCAGGGTTCAAGTTGTTTTACCATGGGTCAGATAGGAAGAGAAATGGAGTAGGAGTTATATTGAAAGAGGATTTTGTGAGGAATGTTCTAGAGGTGAAAAGAGTATCAGACAGGTTGATGAGTCTGAAGCTGGAAGTTGAAGGGGTGATGTTCAATGTTGTGAGTGGTTATGCCCCACAGGTAGGATGTGAGTTAGAAGAGAAGGAGAAATTCTGGAGTGAGTTAGATGAAGTGATGCAGAGCATCCCCAGAGGTGAGAGAGTTGTCATTGGTGCAGATTTCAATGGGCATGTAGGTGAAGGGAACAGAGGTGATGAGACTGTTATGGGCAGGTTTGGTGTTCAGGACAGGAACGCAGAAGGTCAGATGGTGGTTGACTTTGCAAAGAGGATGGAAATGGCTGTAGTAAACACTTTCTTTCAGAAGAGGCAGGAACATAGGGTGACGTACAAGAGCGGAGGGAGAAGCACTCAGGTAGACTACATCTTGTGTAGACGTTGTAATCTGAAAGAGATCAGTGACTGTAAAGCATTGGTAGGGGAGAGTGTAGCCAGACAACACGGGATGGTGGTGTGTAAAATGATGCTGGTGGTGAGGAAGATAAGGAGGACTAAGGCAGAGCAGCGGACAAAGTGGTGGAAGTTGAAAAAGGAAGAATGTCGTTTAGTTTTCAGGGAGGAGCTGAGACAGACTCTGGGTGGTTTGGAGGTGCTTCCAGATGACTGGACTACTACAGCTAATTTGATCAGGGAGACAGGTAGGAGGGTACTCGGTGTGTCATCTGGAAAGAGGAAAGCGGACAAGGAGACTTGGTGGTGGAACGAGGAAGTTCAGGAGTGTATACAGAGAAAGAGGTTAGCTAAGAAGAAGTGGGACACTGAGAGGACTGAAGAGAGTAGACAGGAGTACAGGGAGATACAGCGTAAGGTGAAGATAGAGGTGGCACAGGCCAAACAAAGAGCATATGAGGACTTGTATGCTAGGTTGGACACTAAAGAGGGAGAGGTGGATTTGTACAGGTTGGCCAGACAAAGAGATAGAGATGGAAAGGATGTGCAGCAGGTTAGGGTGATTAAAGATAAGGATGGAAATGTATTGACAGGTGCCAGGAGTGTGATGGGAAGATGGAAGGAGTACTTTGAAGAGTTGATGAACGAGGAAAATGAAAGGGAACGAAGAGTAGAAGAGGTGACTGTTGTGGAGCAGGAAGTAGCAAAGATTAGTAAGAGTGAAGTGAGGAGGACATTGAAGAGGATGAAGAGTGGAAAGGCAGTTGGTCCTGATGACATACCTGTGGAGGTATGGAAGTGTCTAGGAGAGGCGGCAGTAGAGTTTTTGACTAGTTTGTTTAACAAGATCTTGGAGAGTGAGAGGATGCCAGAGGACTGGAGGAAAAGTGTACTGGTACCAATTTTTAAGAACAAGGGAGATGTGCAGAGCTGTGGCAACTACAGAGGAATAAAGCTGATGAGTCACACAATGAAGTTGTGGGAAAGAGTAGTGGAAGCTCGGCTAAGCGCAGAGGTGAGTATTTGTGAGCAGCAATATGGTTTCATGCCTAGAAAGAGTACAACAGATGCAGTATTTGCTTTGAGGACGCTGATGGAGAAGTACAGAGAGGGTCATAGGGAGTTGCATTGTGTCTGCGTAGATTTAGAGAAAGCGTATGACAGGGTGCCGAGAGAGGAGCTGTGGTATTGTATGAGGACGTCTGGAGTGTCAGAGAAGTATGTTAGAGTGGTGCAGGACATGTATGAGAGCTGTAAGACAGTGGTGAGGTGCAGTAGGTGTGACAGAGGAGTTCAAGGTGGAGGTGGGTCTGCATCAAGGATCGGCTTTGAGCCCCTTCTTGTTTGCTCTGGTGATGGACAGACTGACAGATGAGGTTAGACAAGAATCTCCCTGGACTATGATGTTTGCAGATGACATTGTTATTTGTAGTGAGAGCAGGGAGCAGGTGGAGGAAAATCTAGAGTGGTGGAGGTCTGCTCTGGAAAACAGAGGAATGAAGCTTAGCCGCAGCAAGACAGAATACATGTGTGTGAATGAGAGGGACCCAGGTGGAATGGTGAGGTTACAGGGAGCAGAGGTGAAGAAGGTGCAGGACTTTAAGTATTTAGGGTCAACGGTTCAGAGCAACGGTGAGTGTGGAAAAGAGGTGAAGAGGCGAGTGCAGGCAGGTTGGAACGGGTGGAGAAAAGTGTCAGGTGTGTTGTGTGATAAAAGAGTCTCAGCGAGAATGAAAGGAAAGGTGTTCAAGACGGTGGTGAGACCAGCAATGTTGTTCGGCTTAGAGACAGTGGCACTGAAGAAAAGACAGGAGGCAGAGCTGGAGGTAGCAGAGCTTAAGATGTTGAGGTTCTCTTTGGGAGTGACGAGGATGGACAGGATCAGGAATGAGTACATCAGAGGGACAGCTCATGTTAGATGTTTTGGAGATAAAGTCAGAGAGGCCAGATTGAGGTGGTTTGGACATGTTCAGATGCCAGGCAGGAGGTCTAGAGGAAGACCAAAGAGGAGATTTATGGATGTAGTGAGGGAGGACATGAAGTTAGTTGGTGTGAGTGAAGAGGATGCAGAGGACAGAGTTAGATGGAGGCACATGATTCGCTGTGGCGACCCCTGAAAGGGAGCAGCCGAAAGGAAAAGAAGAAGAAGGCCGAATCAACAAATATGCTTGTTTCTGCCAAATGCAGCAAAATACTGAAAGGAAAGTGGGTTTGCTTTCATATTTGACCTAGAACAACTCAGTTCATCATGGAAATATCATCGCAACATCTTTTATGTAGCCAGAAATCAAGAGTGTAAGTTTTTATGCGCTTAAAAGCATTTTCAGGCCGAATGAGCAAATATGCTTGTTTCTGCCAAATGCAGCAAAATACTGAAAGGAAAGTGGGTTTGCCTTCATATTTGACACAGAACAACTCAGTTCAGCATGGAAATATCATTGCTACAGCTTTTATTTAGCCAGAAATCAAGAGTGTAAGTTTTTATGCGCTTAAAAGCATTTTCAGGCCGAATGAGCTGATTTCTGCCAATTGCAGGAAAATACTGAAAGGAAAGTGGGTTTGCCTTCATATTTGAGCCAGAACAACTCAGTTCAGCATGGAAATATCATTGCTACAGCTTTTATTTAGCCAGAAATCAAGAGTGTAAGTTTTTATGCGTTTAAAATAATTTTCTGGCCGACTGAGCAAATATGCTTGTTTCTGCCAAATGCAGCAAAATACTGAAAGGAAAGTGGGTTTGCCTTCATATTTGACCCAGAACAACTCAGTTCAGCATGGAAATATCATTGCAACATCTTCTATTTAGCCAGAAATCAAGAGTGTAAGTTTTTATGCGCTTAAAAGCAAATTCAGGCCTAATTAGCAAATATGCTTGTTTCTGCCAAATGCAGCAAAATACTGAAAGGAAAGTGGGTTTGCCTTCATTTTTGACCCAGAACAACTCAGTTCAGCATGGAAATATCATTGCTACAGCTTTTATTTAGCCAGAAATAAAGAGTGTAAGTTTTTATGCGCTTAAAAGCATTTTCAGGCCGAATGAGCTGATTTCTGCCAATTGCAGCAAAACACTCAAAGGAAAGTGGGTTTGCCTTAATATTTGACCCAGAACAACTCAGTTCAGCATGGAAATATCATTGCTACAGCTTTTATTTAGCCAGAAATCAAGAGTGTAAGTTTTTATGCGCTTAAAAGCAAATTCAGGCCTAATTAGCAAATATGCTTGTTTCTGCCAAATGCAGCAAAATACTGAAAGGAAAGTGGGTTTGCCTTCATATTTGACCCAGAACAACTCAGTTCAGCATGGAAATATCATTGCTACAGCTTTTATTTAGCCAGAAATCAAAAGTGTAAGTTTTTATGTGCCTAAAAGCATTTTCAGGCCGAATGAGCTGATTTCTGCCAATTGCAGCAAAACACTCAAAGGAAAGTGGGTTTGCCTACATATTGGACCCAGAACAACTCAGTTCAGCATGGAAATATCATGCAACAGCTTTTATTTATTCAGAAATCAAGAGTGTAAGTTTTTATGCGCTTAAAAGCATTTTCGGGCCGAATGAGCTGATTTCTGCCAATTGCAGCAAAACACTCAAAAGAAAGTGGGTTTGCCTTCATATTTGACCCAGAACAACTCAGTTCAGCATGGAAATATCATTGCTACAGCTTTTATTTAGCCAGAAATCAAGAGTGTAAGTTTTTATGCGCTTAAAAGCAAATTCAGGCCTAATTAGCAAATATGCTTGTTTCTGCCAAATGCAGCAAAATACTGAAAGGAAAGTGGGTTTGCCTTTATTTTTGACCCAGAACAACTCAGTTCAGCATGGAAATATCATTGCTACAGCTTTTATTTAGCCAGAAATCAAGAGTGTAAGTTTTTATGCGCTTAAAAGCATTTTCAGGCCGAATGAGCTGATTTCTGCCAATTGCAGCAAAACACTCAAAGGAAAGTGGGTTTGCCTTAATATTTGACCCAGAACAACTCAGTTCAGCATGGAAATATCATTGCTACAGCTTTTATTTAGCCAGAAATCAAAAGTGTAAGTTTTTATGTGCCTAAAAGCATTTTCAGGCCGAATGAGCTGATTTCTGCCAATTGCAGCAAAACACTCAAAGGAAAGTGGGTTTGCCTACATATTGGACCCAGAACAACTCAGTTCAGCATGGAAATATCATGCAACAGCTTTTATTTTTTCAGAAATCAAGAGTGTAAGTTTTTATGCGCTTAAAAGCATTTTCAGGCCGAATGAGCAAATATGCTTGTTTCTGCCAAATGCAGCAAAATACTGAAAGGAAAGTGGGTTTGCCTTCATACTTGACCCAGAACAACTGAGTTCAGCATGGAAATATCATTGCAACAGCTTTTATTTAGCCAGAAATCAAGAGTGTAAGTTTTTATGCGCTTAAAAGCATTTTCAGGCCGAATGAGCTGATTTCTGCCAATTGCAGGAAAATACTGAAAGGAAAGTGGGTTTGCTTTTATTTTTGACCCAGAACAACTCAGTTCAGCATGGAAATATCATTGCTACAGCTTTTATTTAGCCAGAAATCAAGAGTGTAAGTTTTTATGCGCTTAAAAGCACTTTCAGGCCGAATGGCAAATATGCTTGTTTCTGCCAAATGCAGCAAAATACTGAAAGGAAAGTGGGTTTGCCTTCATATTTGACCCAGAACAACTCAGTTCAGCATGGAAATATCATTGCAACAGCTTTTATTTAGCCAGAAATCAAGAGTGTAAGTTTTTATGCGCTTTAAAGCATTTTCAGGCCGAATGAGCAAATATGATTGTTTCTTCCAAATGCAGAAAAATACTAAAAGGAAAGTGGGTTTGCCTTCATTTTTGACCCAGAATAACTCAGTTCAGCATGGAAATATCATTGCAACAGCTTTTATTTAGCCAGAAATCAAGAGTGTACGTTTTTATGCGTTTAAAAGCATTTTCAGGCCGAATGAGCTGATTTCTGCCAATTGCAGCAAAATACTGAAAGGAAAGTGGGTTTGCCTTCATATTTGACCCAGAACAACTCAGTTCAGCATGGAAATAGCATTGCAACAGCTTTTATTTAGCCAGAAATCAAGACTGTAAGTTTTTATGCGCTTAAAAGCATTTTCAGGCCGAATGTGCAAATATGCTTGTTTCTGCCAAATGCAGCAAAATACTAAAAGGAAAGTGGGTTTGCCTTCATGTTTGACCCAGAACAACTCAGTTCAGCATGGAAATATCATGCAACAGCTTTTATTTATTCAGAAATCAAGAGTGTACGTTTTTATGCGCTTAAAAGCATTTTCAGGCCGAATGAGCAAATATGCTTGTTTCTGCCAAATGCAGCAAAATACTGAAAGGAAAGTGGGTTTGCCTTCATATTTGACCCAGAACAACTCAGTTCATCATGGAAATATCATTGCTACAGCTTTTATTTAGCCAGAAATCAAGAGTGTAAGTTTTTATGCGCTTAAAAGCATTTTCAGGCTGAATGAGCAAATATGATTGTTTCTGCCAAATGCAGCAAAATACTGAAAGGAAAGTGGGTTTGCCTTCATATTTGACCCAGAACAACTCAGTTCAGCATGAAAATATCATTGCAACAGCTTCTATTTAGCCAGAAATCAAGAGTGTACGTTTTTATGCGCTTAAAAGCATTTTCAGGCCGAATGAGCTGATTTCTGCCAATTGCAGCAAAACACTCAAAGGAAAGTGGGTTTGCCTTCATATTTGACCCAGAACAACTCAGTTCAGCATGGAAATATCATTGCTACAGCTTTTATTTAGCCAGAAATCAAGAGTGTAAGTGTTTATGCGCTTAAAAGCATTTTCAGGCCGAATGAGCTGATTTCTGCCAATTGCAGCAAAATACTGAAAGGAAAGTGGGTTTGCCTTCATATTTGACCCAGAACAACTCAGTTCAGCATGGAAATATCATTGCTACAGCTTTTATTTAGCCAGAAATCAAGAGTGTAAGTTTTTATGCGCTTAAAAGCAAATTCAGGCCTAATTAGCAAATATGCTTGTTTCTGCCAAATGCAGCAAAATACTGAAAGGAAAGTGGGTTTGCCTTTATTTTTGACCCAGAACAACTCAGTTCAGCATGGAAATATCATTGCTACAGCTTTTATTTAGCCAGAAATCAAAAGTGTAAGTTTTTATGTGCTTAAAAGCATTTTCAGGCCGAATGAGCTGATTTCTGCCAATTGCAGCAAAACACTCAAAGGAAAGTGGGTTTGCCTTCATATTTGACCCAGAACAACTCAGTTCAGCATGGAAATATCATGCAACAGCTTTTATTTATTCAGAAATCAAGAGTGTAAGTTTTTATGCGCTTAAAAGCATTTTCAGGCCGAATGAGCAAATATGCTTGTTTCTGCCTAATGCAGCAAAATACTGAAAGGAAAGTGGGTTTGCCTTCATATTTGACCCAGAACAACTCAGTTCAGCATGGAAATATCATTGCTACAGCTTTTTTTTAGCCAGAAATCAAGAGTGTAAGTTGTTATGCGCTTAGAAGCATTTTCAGGCCGAATGAGCAAATATGCTTGTTTCTGCCAAATGCAGCAAAATACTGAAAGGAAAGTGGGTTTGCCTTCATAATTGACCCAGAACAACTCAGTTCAGCATGGAAATATCATTGCAACAGCTTTTATTTAGCCAGAAATCAAGAGTGTAAGTTTTTATGCGCTTAGAACCATTTTCAGGCCGAATGAGCTGATTTCTGCCAATTGCAGCAAAACACTCAAAGGAAAGTGGTTTTGCCTTCATATTTGACCCAGAACAACTCAGTTCAGCATGGAAATATCATTGCAAACAGCTTTTATTTAGCCAGAAATCAAGAGTGTAAGTTTTTATGCGCTTAAAAGCATTTTCAGGCCGAATGAGCAAATATGCTTGTTTCTGCCAAATGCAGCAAAATACTGAAAGGAAAGTGGGTTTGCCTTCATAATTGACCCAGAACAACTCAGTTCAGCATGGAAATATCATTTCAACAGCTTTTATTTAGCCAGAAATCAAGAGTGTAAGTTTTTATGCGCTTAGAACCATTTTCAGGCCGAATGAGCTGATTTCTGCCAATTGCAGCAAAACACTCAAAGGAAAGTGGTTTTGCCTTCATATTTGACCCAGAACAACTCAGTTCAGCATGGAAATATCATTGCAACAGCTTTTATTTAGCCAGAAATCAAGAGTGTAAGTTTTTATGCGCTTAAAAGCATTTTCAGGCCGAATGAGCTGATTTCTGCCAATTGCAGCAAAATACTGAAAGGAAAGTGGGTTTGCCTTCATATTTGACCCAGAACAACTCAGTTCGGCATCGCAATATCATTGCTACAGCTTTTATTTAGCCAGAAATCAAGCGTGTAAGTGTTTATGCGCTTAAAAGCATTTTCAGGCCGAATGTGCAAATATGCTTGTTTCTGCCAAATGCAGCAAAATACTAAAAGGAAAGTGGGTTTGCCTTCATATTTGACCCAGAACAACTCAGTTCAGCATGGAAATATCATTGCTACAGCTTTTATTTAGCCAGAAATCAAGAGTGTAAGTTTTTATGCGCTTAAAAGCAAATTCAGGCCTAATTAGCAAATATGCTTGTTTCTGCCAAATGCAGCAAAATACTGAAAGGAAAGTGGGTTTGCCTTTATTTTTGACCCAGAACAACTCAGTTCAGCATGGAAATATCATTGCTACAGCTTTTATTTAGCCAGAAATCAAAAGTGTAAGTTTTTATGTGCTTAAAAGCATTTTCAGGCCGAATGAGCTGATTTCTGCCAATTGCAGCAAAACACTCAAAGGAAAGTGGGTTTGCCTTCATATTTGACCCAGAACAACTCAGTTCAGCATGGAAATATCATTGCTACAGCTTTTTTTTAGCCAGAAATCAAGAGTGTATGTTGTTATGCGCTTAGAAGCATTTTCAGGCCGAATGAGCAAATATGCTTGTTTCTGCCAAATGCAGCAAAATACTGAAAGGAAAGTGGGTTTGCCTTCATAATTGACCCAGAACAACTCAGTTCAGCATGGAAATATCATTGCAACAGCTGGAGAAGTGGAAAGCATGACACTCGCTAAGAAGAAGATAAATGTAGCAAAGTACTAAAACGGTACTGGTCTAGTAGTAAAGAAGCACGATGGTTGACAAACCAATAAAGTAGCAAAACAGCAATGAAAGAACAAAATTTGATGAAAATATAGAACAATTTCTATGAATAAATAGGCAGTAACACCAGCTTGTGCTGCCCGTAAACCCAAGCAAAAAAGCTTACACCACCTGGTATTCCCAGGCGGTCTTCTTACCAAGTACTAACCAGGCCTGGCCCAATTTGGCTGACAAGATCGGACGAGATCGGGCACTTAGAGAGCGGTGTGGCCGTAAGCTGCATTTGACATCATCAACAGCTCTTAAAAACGCTGGAGAAGCAGAATGCATGACACTTGCTAAGAAGAAAATAAATGTGGCAAAGTACTATAACTGTACTGGTCTGTTACGCCCCTGTCTAGGGGGTCAGGGTGCAACATACAAAGATAAATTAGCATGTTCCCTCTCCGATCCCCAAACCAAAATCCAGGATCGAGATGTTCCAACAGAATGATATTTATTTTAAACGAAAGAAAGTGTCAAACAAAACATGACACTACAACTCAGGGCGAACCAAGGCCAACATAATAAACAAAATAAGCCATTTCCCACAGAAAGTGCTAGCTAGCCTGATAGAAATAAACAAACCAAAAGACAGTCGCTAACCCTAACTCCCTAATGTGAAAACAGTCCAAAGAAAATGGCAGTTCACCCCTACAGATTTAATACTATTTACAAAATATACAATTTATAAACAAAACCACGGCACAAAACCTAACAATTCAAAAATGCTAAATAAGGTTTGGAAACCAAGAACAGCAAACAGGTGCTGATGCCAGAAAGAGCCTCGCTAGCTGTTGGGAACCGTACTTTTAAAACTCCAGGAAGTGTAGGATGGACCAATCAGCTTCCTGTACTGCCCCCCAATCCGGCCAATCAGGCAGGGCACCTATAAGAACAAGAAAATAAAAACAACACATATGGCCAGGACCGTAACATGGTCTACTAGTAATGAAGCACGATGGTTGGCAAACCAATAAAGTAGCAAAACAGCAATGAAAGAACAAAATTTGATGAAAATATAGAACAATTTCTATGAATAAATAGGCAGTAACACCAGCTTGTGCTGCCCGTAAACCCAAGCAAAAAAGCTTACAGCACCTGGTATTCCCAGGCGGTCTTCCTACCAAGTACTAACCAGGCCCGGCTCTATTTGGCTGCCGAGATCGGGCGAGATCGGGCGCTTAGAGAGCGGTGTGGCCGTAAGCTGCATTTGACATCATCAACAGCTCTTAAAAACGCTGGAGAAGCAGAATGCATGACACTTGCTAAGAAGAAGATAAATGTGGCAAAGTACAAAGTACTATAACTGTACTGGTCTGTTACGCCCCTGTCTAGGGGGTCAGGGTGCAACATACAAAGATAAATTAGCATGTTCCCTCTCCGATCCCCAAACCAAAATCCAGGATCGAGATGTTCCAACAGAATGATATTTATTTTAAACGAAAGAAAATGTCAAATAAAACATGACACTACAACTCAGGGCGAACCAAGGCCAACATAATAAACAAAATAAGCCATTTCCCACAGAATGTGCTAGCTAGCCTGATAGAAATAAACAATCCAAAAGACAGTCGCTAACCCTAACTCCCTATTGTGAAAACAAGAGAAAACAATCAAAAGAAAATGGCAGTTAACCCCTACAGATCTAATACTATTTACAAAATATACAATTTATAAACAAAACCACGGCACAAAACCTAACAATTCAAAAATGCTAAATAAGGTTTGGAAACCAAGAACAGCAAACAGGTGCTGATGCTAGAAAGAGCCTCGCTAGCTGTTGGGAACCGTACTTTTAAAACTCCAGCAAGTGTAGGATGGACCAATCAGCTTCCTGTACTGCCCCCCAATCCGGCCAATCAGGCAGGGCACCTATAAGAACAAGAAAATGAAAACAACACATATGGCCAGGACCGTAACATGGTCTATTAGTAATGAAGCACGATGGTTGACAAACCAATAAAGTAGCAAAACAGCAATGAAAGAACAAAATTTGATGAAAATATAGAACAATTTCTATGAATAAATAGGCAGTAACACCAGCTTGTGCTGCCCGTAAACCCAAGCAAAAAAGCTTACAGCACCTGGTATTCCCAGGCGGTCTTCCTACCAAGTACTAACCAGGCCCGGCTCTATTTGGCTGCCGAGATCGGGCGAGATCGGGCGCTTAGAGAGCGGTGTGGCCGTAAGCTGCATTTGACATCATCAACAGCTCTTAAAAACGCTGGAGAAGCAGAATGCATGACACTTGCTAAGAAGAAGATAAATGTGGCAAAGTACAAAGTACTATAACTGTACTGGTCTGTTACGCCCCTGTCTAGGGGCTCAGGTTGCAACATACAAAGATAAATTAGCATGTTCCCTCTCCGATCCCCAAACCAAAATCCAGGATCGAGATGTTCCAACAGAATGATATTTATTTTAAACGAAAGAAAGTGTCAAACAAAACATGACACTACAACTCAGGGCGAACCAAGGCCAACATAATAAACAAAATAAGCCATTTCCCACAGAAAATGCTAGAAATAAACAAACCAAAAGACAGTCGCTAACCCTAACTCCCTAATGTGAAAACAAGAGAAAACAATCAAAAGAAAATGGCTGTTCACCCCTACAGATTTAATACTATTTACAAAATATACAATTTATAAACAAAACCACGGCACAAAACCTAACAATTCAAAAATGCTAAATAAGATTTGGAAACCAAGAACAGCAAACAGGTGCTGCTGCCAGAAAGAGCCTCGCTAGCTGTTGGGAACCGTACTTTTAAAACTCCAGGAAGTGTAGGATGGACCAATCAGCTTCCTGTACTTCCCCCCAATCCGGCCAATCAGGCAGGGCACCTATAAGAACAAGAAAATAAAAACAACACATATGGCCAGGACCGTAACATGGTCTACTAGTAATGAAGCACGATGGTTGGCAAACCAATAAAGTAGCAAAACAGCAATGAAAGAACAAAATTTGATGAAAATATAGAACAATTTCTATGAATAAATAGGCAGTAACACCAGCTTGTGCTGCCCGTAAACCCAAGCAAAAAAGCTTACAGCACCTGGTATTCCCAGGCGGTCTTCCTACCAAGTACTAACCAGGCCCGGCTCTATTTGGCTGCCGAGATCGGGCGAGATCGTGCGCTTAGAGAGCGGTGTGGCCGTAAGCTGCATTTGACATCATCAACAGCTCTTAAAAACGCTGGAGAAGCAGAATGCATGACACTTGCTAAGAAGAAGATAAATGTGGCAAAGTACAAAGTACTATAACTGTACTGGTCTGTTACGCCCCTGTCTAGGGGCTCAGGGTGCAACATACAAAGATAAACTAGCATGTTCCCTCTCCGATCCCCAAACCAAAATCCAGGATCGAGATGTTCCAACAGAATGATATTTATTTTAAACGAAAGAAAGTGTCAAACAAAACATGACACTACAACTCAGGGCGAACCAAGGCCAACATAATAAACAAAATAAGCCATTTCCCACAGAAAATGCTAGCTAGCCTGATAGAAATAAACAAACCAAAAGACAGTCGCTAACCCTAACTCCCTAATGTGAAAACAAGAGAAAACAATCAAAAGAAAATGGCTGTTCACCCCAACAGATTTAATACTATTTACAAAATACACAATTTATAAACAAAACCACGGCACAAAACCTAACAATTCAAAAATGCTAAATAAGGTTTGGAAACCAAGAACAGCAAACAGGTGCTGATGCCAGAAAGAGCCTCGCTAGCTGTTGGGAACCGTACTTTTAAAACTCCAGGAAGTGTAGGATGGACCAATCAGCTTCCTGTACTTCCCCCAAATCCGGCCAATCAGGCAGGGCACCTATAAGAACAAGAAAAAAAAAACAACACATATGGCCAGGACCGTAACATGGTCTACTAGTGATGAAGCACGATGGTTGACAAACCAATAAAGTAGCAAAACAGCAATGAAAGAACAAAATTTGATGAAAATATAGAACAATTTCTATGAATAAATAGGCAGTAACACCAGCTTGAGCTGCCCGTAAACCCAAGCAAAAAAGCTTACAGCACCTGGTATTCCCAGGCGGTCTTCCTACCAAGTACTAACCAGGCCCGGCTCTATTTGGCTGCCGAGATCGGACGAGATCGGGCGCTTAGAGAGCGGTGTGGCCGTAAGCTGCATTTGACATCATCAACAGCTCTTAAAAACGTTGGAGAAGCAGAATGCATGAAACTTGCTAAGACGAAGATAAATGTGGCAAAGTACAAAGTACTATAACTGTACTGGTCTGTTACGCCCCTGTCCAGGGGGTCAGGGTGCAACATACAAAGATAAATTAGCATGTTCCCTCTCCGATCCCCAAACCAAAATCCAGGATCGAGATGTTCCAACAGAATGATATTTATTTTAAACGAAAGAAAGTGTCAAACAAAACATGACACTACAACTCAGGGCGAACCAAGGCCAACATAATAAACAAAATAAGCCATTTCCCACAGAAATTGCTAGCTAGCCTGATAGAAATAAACAAACCAAAACACAGTCGCTAACCCTAACTCCCTAATGTGAAAAAAAGAGAAAACAATCAAAAGAAAATGGCTGTTCACCCCTACAGATTTAATACTATTTACAAAATATACAATTTATAAACAAAACCACGGCACAAAACCTAACAATTCAAAAATGCTAAATAAGGTTTGGAAACCAAGAACAGCAAACAGGTGCTGATGCCAGAAAGAGCCTCGCTAGCTGTTGGAAACCGTACTTTTAAAACTCCAGGAAGTGTAGGATGGACCAATCAGCTTCCTGTACTGCCCCTCAATCCGGCCAATCAGGCAGGGCACCTATAAGAACGACAAAATAAAAACAACACATATGGCCAGGACCGTAACATGGTCTACTAGTAATGAAGCACGATGGTTGACAAACCAATAAAGTAGCAAAACAACAATGAAAGAACAAAATTTGATGAAAATATACAACAATTTCTATGAATAAATAGGCAGTAACACAAGTTTGTGCTACCCGTAAACCCAAGTAAAAAAGTTTACAGCACCTGGTATTCCCAGGCGGTCTTCCTACCAAGTACTAACCAGGCCCGGCTCTATTTGGCTGCCGAGATCGGGCGA
The DNA here is from genome assembly GCF_033026475.1 of Channa argus. Classification (NCBI taxonomy): domain Eukaryota; kingdom Metazoa; phylum Chordata; class Actinopteri; order Anabantiformes; family Channidae; genus Channa; species Channa argus. The sequence goes on along the minus strand of NW_027125233.1, from coordinate 906,895 downwards.
GATCGGGCGCTTAGAGAGCGGTGTGGCCGTAAGCTGCATTTGACTTCATCAACAGCTCTTAAAAACGCTGGAGAAGCAGAATGCATGACACTTGCTAAGAAGAAGATAAATGTGGCAAAGTACAAAGTACTATAACTGTACTGGTCTGTTACGCCCCTGTCTAGTGGCTCAGGGTGCAACATACAAAGATAAATTAGCATGTTCCCTCTCCGATCCCCAAACCAAAATCCAGGATCGAGATGTTCCAACAGAATAATATTTATTTTAAACGAAAGAAAGTGTCAAACAAAACATGACACTACAACTCAGGGCGAACCAAGGCCAACATAATAAACAAAATAAGCCATTTCCCACAGAAAGTGCTAGCTAGCCTGATAGAAAGAAACAAACCAAAAGACAGTCGCTAACCCTTACTCCCTAATGGGAAAACAGTCCAAGAAAATGGCAGTTCACCCCTACAGATTTAATACTATTTACAAAATATACAATTTATAAACAAAACCACGGCACAAAACCTAACAATTCAAAAATGCTAAATAAGGTTTGGAAACCAAGAACAGCAAACAGGTGCTGCTGCCAGAAAGAGCCTCGCTAGCTGTTGGGAACTGTACTTTTAAAACTCCAGGAAGTGTAGGATGGACCAATCAGCTTCTTGTACTGCCCCTCAATCCGGCCAATCAGGCAGGGCACCTATAAGAACAACAAAATAAAAACAACACATATGGCCAGGACCGTAACATGGTCTACTAGTAATGAAGCACGATGGTTGACAAACCAATAATGTAGCAAAACAGCAATGAAAGAACAAAATTTGATGAAAATATAGAACAATTTCTATGAATAAATAGGCAGTAACACCAGCTTGTGCTGCCCGTAAACCCAATCAAAAAAGCTTACAACACCTGGAATTCCCAGGCGGTCTTCCTACCAAGTACTAACAAGGCCCGGCCCTATTTTCTGCCGAGATCGGACGAGATCGGGCGCTTAGAGAGCGGTGTGGCCGTAAGCTGCATTTGACATCATCAACAGCTCTTAAAAACGCTGGAGAAGCAGAATGCATGACACTTGCTAAGAAGAAAATAAATGTGGCAAAGTACTATAACTGTACTGGTCTGTTACGCCCCTGTCTAGGGGGTCAGGGTGCAACATACAAAGATAAATTAGCATGTTCCCTCTCCGATCCCCAAACCAAAATCCAGGATCGAGATGTTCCAACAGAATGATATTTATTTTAAACGAAAGAAAGTGTCAAACAAAACATGACACTACAACTCAGGGCGAACCAAGGCCAACATAACAAACAAAATAAGCCATTTCCCACAGAAAGTGCTAGCTAGCCTGATAGAAATAAACAAACCAAAAGACAGTCGCTAACCCTAACTCCCTAATGTGAAAACAGTCCAAAGAAAATGGCAGTTCACCCCTACAGATTTAATACTATTTACAAAATATACAATTTATAAACAAAACCACGGCACAAAACCTAACAATTCAAAAATGCTAAATAAGGTTTGGAAACCAAGAACAGCAAACAGGTGCTGATGCCAGAAAGAGCCTCGCTAGCTGTTGGGAACCGTACTTTTAAAACTCCAGGAAGTGTAGGATGGACCAATCAGCTTCCTGTACTGCCCCCCAATCCGGCCAATCAGGCAGGGCACCTATAAGAACAAGAAAATAAAAACAACACATATGGCCAGGACCGTAACATGGTCTACTAGTAATGAAGCACGATGGTTGGCAAACCAATAAAGTAGCAAAACAGCAATGAAAGAACAAAATTTGATGAAAATATAGAACAATTTCTATGAATAAATAGGCAGTAACACCAGCTTGTGCTGCCCGTAAACCCAAGCAAAAAAGCTTACAGCACCTGGTATTCCCAGGCGGTCTTCCTACCAAGTACTAACCAGGCCCGGCCCTATTTGGCTGCCGAGATCCGACGAGATCGGGCGCTTAGAGAGCGGTGTGGCCGTAAGCTGCATTTGACATCATCAACAGCTCTTAAAAACGCTGGAGAAGCAGAATGCATGACACTTGCTAAGAAGAAGATAAATGTGGCAAAGTACAAAGTACTATAACTGTACTGGTCTGTTACGCCCCTGTCTAGGGGTTCAGGGTGCAACATACAAAGATAAATTAGCATGTTCCCTCTCTGATCCCCAAACCAAAATCCAGGATCGAGATGTTCCAACAGAATGATATTTATTTTAAACGAAAGAAAGTGTCAAACAAAACATGACACTACAACTCAGGGCGAACCAAGGCCAACATAATAAACAAAATAAGCCATTTCCCACAGAAAGTGCTAGCTAGCCTGATAGAAATAAACAAACCAAAAGACAGTCGCTAACCCTAACTCCCTAATGTGAAAACAAGAGAAAACAATCAAAAGAAAATGGCAGTCCACCCCTACAGATTTAATACTATTTACAAAATACACAATTTATAAACAAAACCACGGCACAAAACCTAACAATTCAAAAATGCTAAATAAGGTTTGGAAACCAAGAACAGCAAACAGGTGCTGATGCCAGAAAGAGCCTCGCTAGCTGTTGGGAACCGTACTTTTAAAACTCCAGCAAGTGTAGGATGGACCAATCAGCTTCCTGTACTTCCCCCAAATCCGGCCAATCAGGCAGGGCACCTATAAGAACAAGAAAATAAAAACAACACATATGGCCAGGACCGTAACATGGTCTACTAGTAATGAAGCACGATGGTTGACAAACCAATAAAGTAGCAAAACAGCAATGAAAGAGCAAAATTTGATGAAAATATAGAACAATTTCTATGAATAAATAGGCAGTAACACCAGCTTGAGCTGCCCGTAAACCCAAGCAAAAAAGCTTACAGCACCTGGTATTCCCAGGCGGTCTTCCTACCAAGTACTAACCAGGCCCGGCTCTATTTGGCTGCCGAGATCGGGCGAGATCGGGCGCTTAGAGAGCGGTGTGGCCGTAAGCTGCATTTGACATCATCAACAGCTCTTAAAAACGCTGGAGAAGCAGAATGCATGACACTTGCTAAGAAGAAGATAAATGTGGCAAAGTACAAAGTACTATAACTGTACTGGTCTGTTACGCCCCTGTCTAGGGGCTCAGGGTGCAACATACAAAGATAAATTAGCATGTTCCCTCTCCGATCCCCAAACCAAAATCCAGGATCGAGATGTTCCAACAGAATGATATTTATTTTAAACGAAAGAAAGTGTCAAACAAAACATGACACTACAACTCAGGGCGAACCAAGGCCAACATAATAAACAAAATAAGCCATTTCCCACAGAAAATGCTAGAAATAAACAAACCAAAAGACAGTCGCTAACCCTAACTCCCTAATGTGAAAACAAGAGAAAACAATCAAAAGAAAATGGCTGTTCACCCCTACAGATTTAATACTATTTACAAAATATACAATTTATAAACAAAACCACGGCACAAAACCTAACAATTCAAAAATGCTAAATAAGATTTGGAAACCAAGAACAGCAAACAGGTGCTGCTGCCAGAAAGAGCCTCGCTAGCTGTTGGGAACCGTACTTTTAAAACTCCAGGAAGTGTAGGATGGACCAATCAGCTTCCTGTACTTCCCCCAAATCCGGCCAATCAGGCAGGGCACCTATAAGAACAAGAAAATAAAAACAACACATATGGCCAGGACCGTAACATGGTCTACTAGTGATGAAGCACGATGGTTGACAAACCAATAAAGTAGCAAAACAGCAATGAAAGAACAAAATTTGATGAAAATATAGAACAATTTCTATGAATAAATAGGCAGTAACACCAGCTTGAGCTGCCCGTAAACCCAAGCAAAAAAGCTTACAGCACCTGGTATTCCCAGGCGGTCTTCCTACCAAGTACTAACCAGGCCCGGCTCTATTTGGCTGCCGAGATCGGGCGAGATCGGGCGCTTAGAGAGCGGTGTGGCCGTAAGCTGCATTTGACATCATCAACAGCTCTTAAAAACGCTGGAGAAGCAGAATGCATGACACTTGCTAAGAAGAAGATAAATGTGGCAAAGTACAAAGTACTATAACTGTACTGGTCTGTTACGCCCCTGTCTAGTGGCTCAGGGTGCAACATACAAAGATAAATTAGCATGTTCCCTCTCCGATCCCCAAACCAAAATCCAGGATCGAGATGTTCCAACAGAATAATATTTATTTTAAACGAAAGAAAGTGTCAAACAAAACATGACACTACAACTCAGGGCGAACCAAGGCCAACATAATAAACAAAATAAGCCATTTCCCACAGAAAGTGCTAGCTAGCCTGATAGAAAGAAACAAACCAAAAGACAGTCGCTAACCCTAACTCCTTAATGTGAAAACAAGAGAAAACAATCAAAAGAAAAATGGCAGTCCACCCCTACAGATTTAATACTATTTACAAAATATACAATTTAAAAACAAAACCACGGCACAAAACCTAACAATTCAAAAATGCTAAATAAGGTTTAGAAACCAAGAACAGCAAACAGGTGCTGATGCCAGAAAGAGCCTCGCTAGCTGTTGGGAACCGTACTTTTAAAACTCCAGGAAGTGTAGGATGGACCAATCAGCTTCCTGTACTGCCCCCCAATCCGGCCAATCAGGCAGGGCACCTATAAGAACAAGAAAATAAAAACAACACATATGGCCAGGACCGTAACATGGTCTACTAGTAATGAAGCACAATGGTTGGCAAACCAATAAAGTAGCAAAACAGCAATGAAAGAACAAAATTTGATGAAAATATAGAACAATTTCTATGAATAAATAGGCAGTAACACCAGCTTGTGCTGCCCGTAAACCCAAGCAAAAAAGCTTACAGCACCTGGTATTCCCAGGCGGTCTTCCTACCAAGTACTAACCAGGCCCGGCTCTATTTGGCTGCCGAGATCGGACGAGATCGGGCGCTTAGAGAGCGGTGTGGCCGTAAGCTGCATTTGACATTATCAACAGCTCTTAAAAACGCTAGAGAAGCAGAATGCATGACACTTACTAAGAAGAAGATAAATGTGGCAAAGTACAAAGTACTATAACTGTACTGGTCTGTTACGCCCCTGTCTAGGGGGTCAGGGTTAAACATACAAAGATAAATTAGCATGTTCCCTCTCCGATCCTCAAACCAAAATCCAGGATTGAGATGTTCCAACAGAATGATATTTATTTTAAACGAAAGAAAGTGTCAAACAAAACATGACACTACAACTCAGGGCGAACCAAGGCCAACATAATAAACAAAATAAGCCATTTCCCACAGAAAGTGCTAGCTAGCCTGATAGAAAGAAACAAACCAAAAGACAGTCGCTAACCCTTACTCCCTAATGGGAAAACAGTCCAAGAAAATGGCAGTTCACCCCTACAGATTTAATACTATTTACAAAATATACAATTTATAAACAAAACCACGGCACAAAACCTAACAATTCAAAAATGCTAAATAAGATTTGGAAACCAAGAACAGCAAACAGGTGCTGCTGCCAGAAAGAGCCTCGCTAGCTGTTGGGAACCGTACTTTTAAAACTCCAGGAAGTGTAGGATGGACCAATCAGCTTCCTGTACTGCCCCTCAATCCGGCCAATCAGGCAGGGCACCTATAAGAACAAGAAAATAAAAACAACACATATGGCCAGGACCGTAACATGGTCTACTAGTAATGAAGCACGATGGTTGACAAACCAATAAAGTAGCAAAACAGTAATGAAAGAACAAAATTTGATGAAAATATAGAACAATTTCTATGAATAAATAGGCAGTAACACCAGCTTGTGCTGCCCGTAAACCCAAGCAAAAAAGCTTACAGCACCTTTTATTCCCAGGCAGTCTTCCTACCTAGTACTAACCAGGCCCGGCTCTATTTGGCTGCCGAGATCGGGCGCTTAGAGAGCGGTGTGGCCGTAAGCTGCATTTGACATCATCAACAGCTCTTAAAAACGCTGGAGAAGCAGAATGCATGACACTTGCTAAGAAGAAGATAAATGTGGCAAAGTACAAAGTACTATAACTGTACTGGTCTGTTACGCCCCTGTCTAGGGGTTCAGGGTGCAACATACAAAGATAAATTAGCATGTTCCCTCTCTGATCCCCAAACCAAAATCCAGGATCGAGATGTTCCAACAGAATGATATTTATTTTAAACGAAAAAAAGTGTCAAACAAAACATGACACTACAACTCAGGGCGAACCAAGGCCAACATAATAAACAAAATAAGCCATTTCCCACAGAATGTGCTAGCTAGCCTGATAGAAATAAACAATCCAAAAGACAGTCGCTAACCCTAACTCCCTATTGTGAAAACAAGAGAAAACAATCAAAAGAAAATGGCAGTTCACCCCTACAGATCTAATACTATTTACAAAATATACAATTTATAAACAAAACCACGGCACAAAACCTAACAATTCAAAAATGCTAAATAAGGTTTGGAAACCAAGAACAGCAAACAGGTGCTGCTGCCAGAAAGAGCCTCGCTAGCTGTTGGGAACCGTACTTTTAAAACTCCAGGAAGTGTAGGATGGACCAATCAGCTTCCTGTACTGCCCCCCAATCCGGCCAATCAGGCAGGGCACCTATAAGAACAACAAAATAAAAACAACACATATGGCCAGGACCGTAACATGGTCTACTAGTAATGAAGCACGATGGTTGACAAACCAATAAAGTAGCAAAACAGCAATGAAAGAACAAAATTTGATGAAAATATAGAACAATTTCTATGAATAAATAGGCAGTAACACCAGCTTGTGCTGCCCGTAAACCCAAGCAAAAAAGCTTACAGCACGTGGTATTCCCAGGCGGTCTTCCTACCAAGTACTAACCAGGCCCGGCTCTATTTGGGTGCCGAGATCGGACGAGATCGGGCGCTTAGAGAGCGGTGTGGCCGTAAGCTGCATTTGACATCATCAACAGCTCTTAAAAACGCTGGAGAAGCAGAATGCATGACACTTGCTAAGAAGAAGATAAATGTGGCAAAGTACAAAGTACTATGCCTCTACTGGTCTGTTACGCCCTTGTCTAGGGGGTCAGGGTGCAACATACAAAGATAAATTAGCATGTTCCCTCTCCGATCCCCAAACCAAAATCCAGGATCGAGATGTTCCAACAGAATGATATTTATTTTAAACGAAAGAAAGTGTCAAACAAAACATGACACTACAACTCAGGGCGAACCAAGGCCAACATAATAAACAAAATAAGCCATTTCCCACAGAAAGTGCTAGCTAGCCTGATAGAAATAACCAAACCAAAAGACAGTCGCTAACCCTAACTCCCTAATGTGAAAACAAGAGAAAACAATCAAAAGAAAATGGCAGTTCACCCCTACAGATTTAATACTATTTACAAAATATACAATTTATAAACAAAACCACGGCACAAAACCTAACAATTCAAAAATGCTAAATAAGATTTGGAAACCAAGAACAGCAAACAGGTGCTGCTGCCAGAAAGAGCCTCGCTAGCTGTTGGGAACCGTACTTTTAAAACTCCAGCAAGTGTAGGATGGACCAATCAGCTTCCTGTACTTCCCCCAAATCCGGCCAATCAGGCAGGGCACCTATAAGAACAAGAAAATAAAAACAACACATATGGCCAGGACCGTAACATGGTCTACTAGTAATGAAGCACGATGGTTGACAAACCAATAAAGTAGCAAAACAGCAATGAAAGAGCAAAATTTGATGAAAATATAGAACAATTTCTATGAATAAATAGGCAGTAACACCAGCTTGAGCTGCCCGTAAACCCAAGCAAAAAAGCTTACAGCACCTGGTATTCCCAGGCGGTCTTCCTACCAAGTACTAACCAGGCCCGGCTCTATTTGGCTGCCGAGATCGGGCGAGATCGGGCGCTTAGAGAGCGGTGTGGCCGTAAGCTGCATTTGACATCATCAACAGCTCTTAAAAACGCTGGAGAAGCAGAATGCATGACACTTGCTAAGAAGAAGATAAATGTGGCAAAGTACAAAGTACTATAACTGTACTGGTCTGTTACGCCCCTGTCTAGGGGCTCAGGGTGCAACATACAAAGATAAATTAGCATGTTCCCTCTCCGATCCCCAAACCAAAATCCAGGATCGAGATGTTCCAACAGAATGATATTTATTTTAAACGAAAGAAAGTGTCAAACAAAACATGACACTACAACTCAGGGCGAACCAAGGCCAACATAATAAACAAAATAAGCCATTTCCCACAGAAAATGCTAGAAATAAACAAACCAAAAGACAGTCGCTAACCCTAACTCCCTAATGTGAAAACAAGAGAAAACAATCAAAAGAAAATGGCTGTTCACCCCTACAGATTTAATACTATTTACAAAATATACAATTTATAAACAAAACCACGGCACAAAACCTAACAATTCAAAAATGCTAAATAAGGTTTGGAAACCAAGAACAGCAAACAGGTGCTGCTGCCAGAAAGAGTCTCGCTAGCTGTTGGGAACCGTACTTTTAAAACTCCAGGAAGTGTAGGATGGACCAATCAGCTTCCTGTACTGCCCCTCAATCCGGCCAATCAGGCAGGGCACCTATAAGAACAAGAAAATAAAAACAACACATATGGCCAGGACCGTAACATGGTCTACTAGTAATGAAGCACGATGGTTGACAAACCAATAAAGTAGCAAAACAGTAATGAAAGAACAAAATTTGATGAAAATATAGAACAATTTCTATGAATAAATAGGCAGTAACACCAGCTTGTGCTGCCCGTAAACCCAAGCAAAAAAGCTTACAGCACCTGGTATTCCCACGCGGTCTTCCTACCAAGTACTAACCAGGCCCGGCTCTATTTGGCTGCCGAGATCGGCCGAGATCGGGCGCTTAGAGAGCGGTGTGGCCGTAAGCTGCATTTGACATCATCAACAGCTCTTAAAAACGTTGGAGAAGCAGAATGCATGAAACTTGCTAAGAAGAAGATAAATGTGGCAAAGTACAAAGTACTATAACTGTACTGGTCTGTTACGCCCCTGTCCAGGGGGTCAGGGTGCAACATACAAAGATAAATTAGCATGTTCCCTCTCCAATCCCCAAACCAAAATCCAGGATCGAGATGTTCCAACAGAATGATATTTATTTTAAACGAAAGAAAGTGTCAAACAAAACATGACACTACAACTCAGGGCGAACCAAGGCCAACATAATAAACAAAATAAGCCATTTCCCACAGAAAGTGCTAGCTAGCCTGATAGAAATAAACAAACCAAAAGACAGTCGCTAACCCTAACTCCCAAATGTGAAAACAATCCAAAGAAAATGGCAGTTCACCCCTACAGATTTAATACTATTTACAAAATATACAATTTATAAACAAAACCACGGCATAAAACCTAACAATTCAAAAATGCTAAATAAAGTTTGGAAACCAAGAACAGCAAACAGGTGCTGCTGCCAGAAAGAGCCTCGCTAGCTGTTGGGAACCGTACTTTTAAAACTCCAGGAAGTGTAGGATGGACCAATCAGCTTCCTGTACTGCCCCCCAATCCGGCCAATCAGGCAGGGCACCTATAAGAACAACAAAATAAAAACAACACATATGGCCAGGACCGTAACATGGTCTACTAGTAATGAAGCACGATGGTTGACAAACCAATAAAGTAGCAAAACAGCAATGAAAGAACAAAATTTGATGAAAATATAGAACAATTTCTATGAATAAATAGGCAGTAACACCAGCTTGTGCTGCCCGTAAACCCAAGCAAAAAAGCTTACAGCACCTGGTATTCCCAGGCGGTCTTCCTACCAAGTACTAACCAGGCCCGGCTCTATTTGGCTGCCGAGATCGGACGAGATCGGGCGCTTAGAGAGCGGTGTGGCCGTAAGCTGCATAAAAACGTTGGAGAAGCAGAATGCATGAAACTTGCTAAGAAGAAGATAAATGTGGCAAAGTACAAAGTACTATAACTGTACTGGTCTGTTACGCCCCTGTCCAGGGGGTCAGGGTGCAACATACAAAGATAAATTAGCATGTTCCCTCTCCAATCCCCAAACCAAAATCCAGGATCGAGATGTTCCAACAGAATGATATTTATTTTAAACGAAAGAAAGTGTCAAACAAAACATGACACTACAACTCAGGGCGAACCAAGGCCAACATAATAAACAAAATAAGCCATTTCCCACAGAAAGTGCTAGCTAGCCTGATAGAAATAAACAAACCAAAAGACAGTCGCTAACCCTAACTCCCTAATGTGAAAACAAGAGAAAACAATCAAAAGAAAATGGCTGTTCACCCCTACAGATTTAATACTATTTACAAAATATACAATTTATAAACAAAACCACGGCATAAAACCTAACAATTCAAAAATGCTAAATAAAGTTTGGAAACCAAGAACAGCAAACAGGTGCTGCTGCCAGAAAGAGCCTCGCTAGCTGTTGGGAACCGTACTTTTAAAACTCCAGGAAGTGTAGGATGGACCAATCAGCTTCCTGTACTGCCCCCCAATCCGGCCAATCAGGCAGGGCACCTATAAGAACAACAAAATAAAAACAACACATATGGCCAGGACCGTAACATGGTCTACTAGTAATGAAGCACGATGGTTGACAAACCAATAAAGTAGCAAAACAGCAATGAAAGAACAAAATTTGATGAAAATATAGAACAATTTCTATGAATAAATAGGCAGTAACACCAGCTTGTGCTGCCCGTAAACCCAAGCAAAAAAGCTTACAGCACCTGGTATTCCCAGGCGGTCTTCCTACCAAGTACTAACCAGGCCCGGCTCTATTTGGCTGCCGAGATCGGACGAGATCGGGCGCTTATTTTTTTTTTTATCTTTTTATTATCAAAAATACACTTTACAAAATAAAAATTAACTATATACAGAGAAACATAAAGAAAAAGAGTAAATTCATTCGTCTTTTTTACAGTAAATCAAACAAATTAAAGCAAAGCAAGCCTCTTCCCCTTTTTTTCCACATATTTGTATGCACATATATACATGTATACATACATATTTATACATACACACATATATATACATATATACATACACCTACATACACACATACATTCTTAAATATATACGCCCATATACTACAAGGTTAAATAAATTCACCCAAAATCGAAGTGCAATCTACCCTCCCCATCCAGCTCACATAAATCATTCCTTGCCCCCCACCTAGCTATAAACTCATCCTCATCCACTGAAAACAGAATTCTCATGTAATGTGTCACCATATTTTGAAAAAAACCCACCCTGTTTGTCCTTTTCCCCCCATACAAAGCATAATTTCTACCAACATACAACACATGACGTGCTACACTCAATAAAAAATTGATTAAACCAACATTACATCTTTTATCACCTTTTTGTTTCCCAAAGCACCACACCCAGTCCCATGCTTCCCCTTCTAACTTAGGCAGTTTACACTTATTGATTAACAACGTTTTAACCCAGTCCCTGAAATCCCGTGTGACTGTACAGTATAGCATAAAGTGGTTAAAATCTTCATCTTCCACCCTACAGACCGGACAGGTTCTCGCATACGTGCTTTTACTTATCTGGTGAAGGACGACAGAAACCAGCACCCTTCTGTGACGCAGCAGGAAGTTTGAGTTTGCTATTGCAGGGGGAAGCCACTTACTGTGTATATTTGTCCAAATTTCAGAGACGGGACGGGTAAGAAAGAGATGAGACCATGCAGTGTTTGCTGTAGGTTCTTGGAATATTTTGTTAATTAAAGCCCTATACCAAAATTTTGATTGTAAATCTTGCAGTTTTCTGTTTTTGACGTCACAGGTCAGAGCAAAATCCAGCTCGTCGTCCTCCACCCGATCCTCATCCACTTCCGACAACCACTCTTTCCACTCTTGCGGCATTCGCTCTAATAAATCATCACAAAATCGAACAACTCTAGCCTTTTTTATATTAAACCCTTTCATCCTAATTTTACTAAATACCGCAAGAGGGCTAGGAGCCCCTGTCCGGTCTAAAACATCTTTAATCTGATGTAGCGCCTCAGTCAAGATGCCCCGACCGGCCTTACATCCCTCTCGGCCGCTGAGGCAGGGGTTCCCAAAGATGGGCTGGTTTAACACACTTTGTTTTGATGTAATTACACACTCTAACTGGGGCAGGATTTCCACCCATGCCTCAGCCGCCTCCTGGAAGAGTGGACATGTTCCCACAATAGGCCGGCCGAGTGTGACGCTACATAGATTGTAAAAGCCGCACATACCTCTTTTCAGTACATCATCATACAAATAATCCTCCCATATGTTTTTAGTTTTCCGGCTCAGCATTTTCTTATACAGTTTTATTCTTAATGACTTCAATTTCGCTTTTAAATTACACAGTTTGAGTCCCCCCTTTTTGTACGGCCCGACCAGTGTCTTATGTGCAATTTTCATTGCTCTCCCCTTCCATAGAAAATCCTCAATAGCGCTGCTCAGGCGTACCAGTACATCACTCGGCAGGTGACAAACCTGCATGGTGTAGACAAGCCTCGGCACAATTACTGCATTTATTACCGTGATTTTCCCTTTTAAACCTAATCCCCTCATTCTCCACAGTGCGAGCCTTGATCTACACCCCGCAACCTGCTCTTCCCAGGATCTACGACTGCTGTCTTCTGGTTGTGAGCCCAAATATACACCAAGTACTTTAACCTCAGGCCCGCCCCTTTTAAAATGCTGGCCTTCCTCCCCAAGAACAGTACCAGGCCCCAGGATCAAACTCGATTTGTCCTTATTTACCCGTGCTCCCGCAGCTTGCTCATATGCATCTAGATGTTGCAAAACCCTTCGCAAACTATCCCCATCCCTGACCATGATGTTAATATCATCTGCATATTGTGTTATTTTGAAATCAGTTCCTCTGGGCGACGTGATCCCAATTATTTGAGAGTCAGATATAATTGACTGTGCTAGAGGTTCTGCCACTATTGCATAGAGCATAGCTGATAGGGGGCACCCCTGTCTCACTGATCTTTCTAAGGGGACGGGATCTGTCACGAAGCCATTGCACTTCACGACACTAGTAGCTCGGCTGTACAGTAACTTCATCCACCCTCGAAAAGTTGGGCCGAACCCAAAAACCCCCAGACACTCGAAGAGAAAATCGTGACTCACTCTGTCAAATGCCTTCTCTAGATCTACATTAAGGTATATACCTCCTGTAGCCATTAAATTCTCCAATGAGAACTTTGTTGACAAAATGCAGTCAGCGATATCCCTCCCCGGAATGCTGTAAGTCTGGGTAGGCCCAACTATCGAGCCAATCACTCCCTTAAGCCTGAACCCCAGCACCTTAGCGAGGATCTTATAGTCCGTATTGAGCAGACTAATTGGCCTATAATTTGCCAGGTCATCTCTGGCGCCTTTGTTTTTATAAACTAGAGTGATCACACCCCTTAAAAAAGACTCCGCGCACCTGTTCTCCTCCTGCATGGCAGAGTATAGCCTGCAGAGGACGGGGGCCAGTATGTTGCTGAAATGTTGGTAAAACTCAGCTGAGAGACCATCCACACCCGGGCTTTTAGATGTATTAAGGTTTCCAATCGCTGCTCTCACTTCTTCAATCTGAATGTCACCATCACACAGAGCCGCATCCTCGTGACTGAGGGAGCAGCCAATTTTTCCTAATACTGTGTCCCTTTGTGCTTTTTTAATATGTTGTTTGCTAAACAAATTAGCGTAGTAGTCTTGTATTGCTTGTAAAATATCCACTATATCAGTATGTGTGTTTCCATCAAGGTCTTTTATTTCTGGTATGTATGTTTTTGCCTGTTTCCTTTTTTCCAAACCTAGAAAAAAAGCAGTACAGCGCTCCCCTTTCAACATGTGTTGTGCTTTACTGCGGATCATTGCGCCTCTGCATTTTCTCTCATCTAACCGTCTCAGCTGCTCCCTCAATCCAAGATAGACATCCAAGGGACGGTCACACTCAGCCTCAATAAGCTCAAGCTCCTCTTTTAGATGATGTCTCAGCTCAGCCTCCTCTGTCTTTTCCCTCAGCCTCTTCTCTCTGCTCAGAGCGATACAACGCTTTTTAATTTTAAATTTGGCGCGCTCCCACCACTCAATGATATCCACGACATAATCACTCTCATCACATAGAGCAGAGAGAAAAGACTTCATTTTATCTTTAAAAACTTGATCTTCAAGGAGGGAAGTGTTAAAACACCACAGGCCCCCATTCCTTTGCATACCACCCTCCCCTAGAGTCACCTTTAAACAGGCATGATCACTCCAGGAACAAAAACAATATTTACACTCATTTAATTCTTGCACCAAACTCGACGCCAACAAACACAGGTCAATCCTGGATTGCTTTAGCCTGCCCAATACCACTTGCCTGCGCGAATACGCCCGGGTGCCGGGGTTCAGCACTCTCCACGCATCTATCAAATCACACTCATCCATCCATACAAAAACAGCCGATCTACTAATGTCTTGTTTAAATTTATTATTAACTCCTACGTCCGCCTTAGTCAGAGCAACATTCCAATCTCCTATCACTACCGAGCGATCATCTGTCCACCTTTTGCAGCGCTCAAAGAAACCTCTCCTTTCAGGTTCACTGTTCGGACCGTACAAATTCAGAATTCTATATTTTTTATTATAATGTATTATATCAATAACAATTAGTCTACCCTGTCCATCCTTAAAAATCTCCACAATACTCTCACACACACCCGGCTTTACAAAGATTGCCACTCCAGCAGTTTTGTCAGAGGAGAGGGAGTAAAAGAGCTCCCCTCTCCAAAAAGATTTTATAGTGTCTATTTTGTCCATGGACCACCTACATTCCTGGACACACAAGATGTCGCATGCCATTTCTCCACAGAGTTGCTCTATTTTCCCAATATTTGTTAACCCGTTTAAATTTTGCGATTGAAGCAGCATTATCAAGTAAACACCGATTAAAAAGGTCATTTCCTAAGCTGTTTTTTCCCTTTGCCTCTATTCCCTCCCTCACTCCTCCCTGATTTCTCTTGCTGTGTACGTTTTCTAATCTGCTTTATCTGCTGAACATCCATCTCCGAATCTGACTCTATACTGTCAGCCTGGGGAGCCAGCGGGGCCACATCAGAAGTGGGTATTTGAGTGGTGGATTCTACTTCATTTTGCGAGTGAGGCACATTCGGCTCAGGCCGGGGTGAGTCTAGCCAGCCCCCTTCAGGGCGACTCGCCGCATCCCCGCTCCAGTCCGCCAGCACATGATCCATACTGGATCCCAGCTCATCGACCCCCTCATTCCTTATGCCCTCTTGCACCAACAAGTCAGCACTCTGTGATACCATCTCATCTCCAAGCTCATTCTCACTCTCTGTCTCGCTACCCAGGGCTGGCTCCTCTGCAGGCCTGACACTACTCCTTTCATCATCAGAGATGGAGTCCCGGTTTACCACCCCTTCCCCTTCACCTGCATTACGGCAATTACATTGCTCCGCTGGGGCATGGCACGCAACACACCTGTGCGCCCAGGCATCACACTCACGTGCATAATGACCCTGTTTATTGCACTTAAAGCATGTAAAATCAGGGCAATCTCTAACTATATGTCCAGGCTGTAGACACATCCTACACACTTTAACCTGATTATTATGGATAACCCTAAAATATTCTGGCCCTGTGGCCGTCATAAATTTAGAGGAATATGGCAACGATTGTACAGTTTCATTAAATTTAACTTTAACATATCTTGTTCCATCCGCCACATCAGTCCCAGGCCATAACCGTCTTTTAATCGGAGAGATTGCTCTCACCCCCCACACATCCAGTTTTTCCAAAATGTCCTCATCTGCAATATAGGCCGGCAGATTCAAAAACGACACCACCAATTCATCGATAGCTAAAGTTTTAACCATCACCACAGCTCTACCCACTTTAAATCCGTCTAAGAGTCTTTTT
Source organism: Channa argus (assembly GCF_033026475.1). Classification (NCBI taxonomy): domain Eukaryota; kingdom Metazoa; phylum Chordata; class Actinopteri; order Anabantiformes; family Channidae; genus Channa; species Channa argus. The sequence continues at coordinate 891,045 of NW_027125233.1, read as the reverse complement.
TTCCCAGCCTCGCTCTTGACCGTCACCTCGTATTTATTCGGCCCCGTCTCCCGCAATGCCACGATGCCTCCACACACATCACGCATTGCTCTCAGCAGTTCCATTGTCTTCACTCTCTCCTCTCCCACCACCTCAGCCAAAACAGTCAAATCTCTATCATACCGCATTTCTTTGCCCGTCTCTGTCACTCCACCCGGCACCGAACGCGTGCTTACCCGATCTCCCTGTTGTCTCTCATCCGCCGCCACACAGTCATTCTCCATTCTCCGACCAGGCCGCTCCTTTGCAATCTCCATCCTTTTCTCCACCTGCTTGACACCTTTATTCAGCGACTTCCTCGTCTCCTCCGCCAGCTCCAGCTCGTTCCCTCTCAATGTGCTTTCCCCACCGACGCCATTTTTCCCCGTTTCCATTCTCCTCCTTCCGCTTTTTCCCGCCACTGTAAACCAGGCTTCTTCTTCTCGCCTGCCTCTGCCGTTCTCCATTACGAGTAGTCTATCAGAACTCGCTCAAAAACGAAAACCCAAAAAAGTCCAAAAACTAGAAAACCACAATAAATAAAGGCGCCCCCGAACGGAGAAACTCCGCCGGGGGGTTTCATAAAGATATTGAAAACAAACTCAAACTCACTATACTGGCTAGGCAAAACACTAATATGAAAACGAAAAATGCGCGACAAACGCGAAGCAGCTCACATGCGTGTCTCTACCTGAAGCACACTGATTCGGAAAGACCACTCCCCTTTCCTCCTCCAATCGGGCGCTTAGAGAGCGGTGTGGCCGTAAGCTGCATAAAAACGTTGGAGAAGCAGAATGCATGAAACTTGCTAAGAAGAAGATAAATGTGGCAAAGTACAAAGTACTATAACTGTACTGGTCTGTTACGCCCCTGTCCAGGGGGTCAGGGTGCAACATACAAAGATAAATTAGCATGTTCCCTCTCCAATCCCCAAACCAAAATCCAGGATCGAGATGTTCCAACAGAATGATATTTATTTTAAACGAAAGAAAGTGTCAAACAAAACATGACACTACAACTCAGGGCGAACCAAGGCCAACATAATAAACAAAATAAGCCATTTCCCACAGAAAGTGCTAGCTAGCCTGATAGAAATAAACAAACCAAAAGACAGTCGCTAACCCTAACTCCCTAATGTGAAAACAAGAGAAAACAATCAAAAGAAAATGGCTGTTCACCCCTACAGATTTAATACTATTTACAAAATATACAATTTATAAACAAAACCACGGCACAAAACCTAACAATTCAAAAATGCTAAATAAGGTTTGGAAACCAAGAACAGCAAACAGGTGCTGCTGCCAGAAAGAGCCTCGCTTGCTGTTGGGAACTGTACTTTTAAAACTCCAGGAAGTGTAGGATGGACCAATCAGCTTCCTGTACTGCCCCTCAATCCGGCCTATCAGGCAGGGCACCTATAAGAACAACAAAATAAAAACAACACATATGGCCAGGACCGTAACATGGTCTACTAGTAATGAAGCACGATGGTTGACAAACCAATAATGTAGCAAAACAGCAATGAAAGAACAAAATTTGATGAAAATATAGAACAATTTCTATGAATAAATAGGCAGTAACACCAGCTTGTGCTGCCCGTAAACCCAAGCAAAAAAGCTTACAGCACCTTTTATTCCCAGGCAGTCTTCCTACCTAGTACTAACCAGGCCCGGCTCTATTTGGCTGCCGAGATCGGGCGCTTAGAGAGCGGTGTGGCCGTAAGCTGCATTTGACATCATCAACAGCTCTTAAAAACGCTGGAGAAGCAGAATGCATGACACTTGCTAAGAAGAAGATAAATGTGGCAAAGTACAAAGTACTATAACTGTACTGGTCTGTTACGCCCCTGTCTAGGGGGTCAGGGTGTAACATACAAAGATAAATTAGCATGTTCCCTCTCCGATCCCCAAACCAAAATCCAGGATCGAGATGTTCCAACAGAATGATATTTATTTTAAACGAAAGAAAGTGTCAAACAAAACATGACACTACAACTCAGGGCGAACCAAGGCCAACATAATAAACAAAATAAGCCATTTCCCACAGAACGTGCTAGCTAGCCTGATAGAAATAAACAAACCAAAAGACAGTCGCTAACCCTAACTCCCTAATGTGAAAACAAGAGAAAACAATCAAAAGAAAATGGCTGTTCACCCCTACAGATTTAATACTATTTACAAAATATACAATTTATAAACAAAACCACGGCATAAAACCTAACAATTCAAAAATGCTAAATAAAGTTTGGAAACCAAGAACAGCAAACAGGTGCTGCTGCCAGAAAGAGCCTCGCTAGCTGTTGGGAACCGTACTTTTAAAACTCCAGGAAGTGTAGGATGGACCAATCAGCTTCCTGTACTGCCCCCCAATCCGGCCAATCAGGCAGGGCACCTATAAGAACAAGAAAATAAAAACAACACATATGGCCAGGACCGTAACATGGTCTACTAGTAATGAAGCACGATGGTTGGCAAACCAATAAAGTAGCAAAACAGTAATGAAAGAACAAAATTTGATGAAAATATAGAACAATTTCTATGAATAAATAGGCAGTAACACCAGCTTGTGCTGCCCGTAAACCCAAGCAAAAAAGCTTACAGCACCTGGTATTCCCACGCGGTCTTCCTACCAAGTACTAACCAGGCCCGGCTCTATTTGGCTGCCGAGATCGGGCGCTTAGAGAGCGGTGTGGCCGTAAGCTGCATTTGACATCATCAACAGCTCTTAAAAACGCTGGAGAAGCAGAATGCATGACACTTGCTAAGAAGAAGATAAATGTGGCAAAGTACAAAGTAAAATAACTGTACTGGTCTGTTATGCCCCTGTCCAGGGGGTCAGGGTGCAACATACAAAGATAAATTAGCATGTTCCCTCTCCGATCCCCAAACCAAACTCCAGTATCGAGATGTTCCAACAGAATGATATTTATTTTAAACGAAAGAAAGTGTCAAACAAAACATGACACTACAACTCAGGGCGAACCAAGGCCAACATAATAAACAAAATAAGCCATTTCCCACAGAAAGTGCTAGCTAGCCTGATAGAAATAAACAAACCAAAAGACAGTCGCTAACCCTAACTCCCTAATGTGAAAACAAGAGAAAACAATCAAAAGAAAATGGCAGTCCACCCCTACAGATTTAATACTATTTACAAAATATACAATTTATAAACAAAACCACGGCACAAAACCTAACAATTCAAAAATGCTAAATAAGGTTTGGAAACCAAGAACAGCAAACAGGTGCTGATGCCAGAAAGAGCCTCGCTAGCTGTTGGGAACCGTACTTTTAAAACTCCAGCAAGTGTAGGATGGACCAATCAGCTTCCTGTACTGCCCCCCAATCCGGCCAATCAGGCAGGGCACCTATAAGAACAAGAAAATAAAAACAACACATATGGCCAGGACCGTAACATGGTCTACTAGTAATGAAGCACGATGGTTGACAAACCAATAAAGTAGCAAAACAGCAATGAAAGAACAAAATTTGATGAAAATATAGAACAATTTCTAGGAATAAATAGGCAGTAACACCAGCTTGTGCTGCCCGTAAACCCAAGCAAAAAAGCTTACAGCACCTGGTATTCCCAGGCTGTCTTCCTACCAAGTACTAACCAGGCCCGGCTCTATTTGGCTGCCGAGATCGGACGTGATCGGGCGCTTAGAGAGCGGTGTGGCCGTAAGCTGCATTTGACATCATCAACAGCTCTTAAAAACGCTGGAGAAGCAGAATGCATGACACTTGCTAAGAAGAAGATAAATGTTGCAAAGTACAAAGTACTATAACTGTACAGGTCTGTTACGCCCCTGTCTAGGGGGTCAGGGTGCAACATACAAAGATAAATTAGCATGTTCCCTCTCCGATCCCCAAACCAAAATCCAGGATCGAGATGTTCCAACAGACTGATATTTATTTTAAACGAAAGAAAGTGTCAAACAAAACTCAAACAAAACATGACACTACAACTCAGGGCAAACCAAGGCCAACATAATAAACAAAATAAGCCATTTCCCACAGAAAGTGCTAGCTAGCCTGATAGAAATAAACAATCCAAAAGACAGTCGCTAACCCTAACTCCCTAATGTGAAAACAAGAGAAAACAATCAAAAGAAAATGGCTGTTCACCCCTACAGATTTAATACGAATTACAAAATATACAATTTATAAACAAAACCACGGCACAAAACCTAACAATTCAAAAATGCTAAATAAGGTTTGGAAACCAAGAACAGCAAACAGGTGCTGCTGCCAGAAAGAGCCTCGCTAGCTGTTGGGAACCGTACTTTTAAAACTCCAGGAAGTGTAGGATGGACCAATCAGCTTCCTGTACTGCCCCCCAATCCGGCCAATCAGGCAGGGCACCTATAAGAACAAAAAAATAAAAACAACACATAAGGCCAGGACCGTAACATGGTCTACTAGTAATGAAGCACGATGGTTGAAAAACCAATAAAGTAGCAAAACAGCAATGAAAGAACAAAATTTGATGAAAATATAGAACAATTTCTATGAATAAATAGGCAGTAACACCAGCTTGTGCTGCCCGTAAACCCAAGCAAAAAAGCTTACAACACCTGGTATTCCCAGGCGGTCTTCCTACCAAGTACTAACCAGGCCCGGCTCTATTTGGCTGCCGAGATCGGACGAGATCGGGCGCTTAGAGAGCGGTGTGGCCGTAAGCTGCATTTGACATCATCAACAGCTCTTAAAAACACTGGAGAAGCAGAATGCATGACACTTGCTAAGAAGAAGACAAATGTGGCAAAGTACAAAGTACTATAACTGTACTGGTCTGTTACGCCCCTGTCCAGGGGGTCAGGGTGCAACATACAAAGATAAATTAGCATGTTCCCTCTCCGATCCCCAAACCAAAATCCAGGATCGAGATGTTCCAACAGAATGATATTTATTTTAAACGAAAGAAAGTGTCAAACAAAACATGACACTACAACTCAGGGCGAACCAAGGCCAACATAATAAACAAAATAAGCCATTTCCCACAGAAAGTGCTAGCTAGCCTGATAGAAATAAACAAACCAAAAGACAGTCGCTAACCCTAACTCCCTAATGTGAAAACAGTCCAAAAAAAATGGCTGTTCACCCCTACAGATTTAATACTATTTACAAAATATACAATTTATAAACAAAACCACGGCACAAAACCTAACAATTCAAAAATGCTAAATAAGGTTTGGAAACCAAGAACAGCAAACAGGTGCTGCTGCCAGAAAGAGCCTCGCTAGCTGTTGGGAACCGTACTTTTAAAACTCCAGGAAGTGTAGGATGGACCAATCAGCTTCCTGTACTGCCCCTCAATCCGGCCAATCAGGCAGGGCACCTATAAGAACGAGAAAATAAAAACAACACATATGGCCAGGACCGTAACATGGTCTACTAGTAATGAAGCACGATGGTTGAAAAACCAATAAAGTAGCAAAACAGCAATGAAAGAACAAAATTTGATGAAAATATAGAACAATTTCTATGAATAAATAGGCAGTAACACCAGCTTGTGCTGCCCGTAAACCCAAGCAAAAAAGCTTACAGCACCTGGTATTCCCAGGCGGTCTTCCTACCAAGTACTAACCAGGCCCGGCTCTATTTGGCTGCCGAGATCGGACGAGATCGGGCGCTTAGAGAGCGGTGTGGCCGTAAGCTGCATTTGACATCATCAACAGCTCTTAAAAACGCTGGAGAAGCAGAATGCATGACACTTGCTAAGAAGAAGATAAATGTGGCAAAGTACAAAGTACTATAACTGTACTGGTCTGTTACGCCCCTGTCCAGGGGGTCAGGGTGCAACATACAAAGATAAATTAGCATGTTCCCTCTCCGATCCCCAAACCAAAATCCAGGATCGAGATGTTCCAACAGAATGATATTTATTTTAAACGAAAGAAAGTGTCAAACAAAACATGACACTACAACTCAGGGCGAACCAAGGCCAACATAATAAACAAAATAAGCCATTTCCCACAGAAAGTGCTAGCTAGCCTGATAGAAATAAACAAACCAAAAGACAGTCGCTAACCCTAACTCCCTAATGTGAAAACAAGAGAAAACAATCAAAAGAAAATGGCTGTTCACCCCTACAGATTTAATACGAATTACAAAATATACAATTTATAAACAAAACCACGGCACAAAACCTAACAATTCAAAAATGCTAAATAAGGTTTGGAAACCAAGAACAGCAAACAGGTGCTGCTGCCAGAAAGAGCCTCGCTAGCTGTTGGGAACCGTACTTTTAAAACTCCAGGAAGTGTAGGATGGACCAATCAGCTTCCTGTACTGCCCCTCAATCCGGCCAATCAGGCAGGGCACCTATAAGAACGAGAAAATAAAAACAACACATATGGCCAGGACCGTAACATGGTCTACTAGTAATGAAGCACGATGGTTGAAAAACCAATAAAGTAGCAAAACAGCAATGAAAGAACAAAATTTGATGAAAATATAGAACAATTTCTATGAATAAATAGGCAGTAACACCAGCTTGTGCTGCCCGTAAACCCAAGCAAAAAAGCTTACAGCACCTGGTATTCCCAGGCGGTCTTCCTACCAAGTACTAACCAGGCCCGGCTCTATTTGGCTGCCGAGATCGGACGAGATCGGGCGCTTAGAGAGCGGTGTGGCCGTAAGCTGCATTTGACATCATCAACAGCTCTTAAAAACGCTGGAGAAGCAGAATGCATGACACTTGCTAAGAAGAAGATAAATGTGGCAAAGTACAAAGTACTATAACTGTACTGGTCTGTTACGCCCCTGTCCAGGGGGTCAGGGTGCAACATACAAAGATAAATTAGCATGTTCCCTCTCCGATCCCCAAACCAAACTCCAGTATCGAGATGTTCCAACAGAATAATATTTATTTTAAACGAAAGAAAGTGTCAAACAAAACATGACACTACAACTCAGGGCAAACCAAGGCCAACATAATAAACAAAATAAGCCATTTCCCACAGAAAGTGCTAGCTAGCCTGATAGAAATAAACAATCCAAAAGACAGTCGCTAACCCTAACTCCCTAATGTGAAAACAAGAGAAAACAATCAAAAGAAAATGGCTGTTCACCCCTACAGATTTAATACGAATTACAAAATATACAATTTATAAACAAAACCACGGCACAAAACCTAACAATTCAAAAATGCTAAATAAGGTTTGGAAACCAAGAACAGCAAACAGGTGCTGCTGCCAGAAAGAGCCTCGCTAGCTGTTGGGAACCGTACTTTTAAAACTCCAGGAAGTGTAGGATGGACCAATCAGCTTCCTGTACTGCCCCCCAATCCGGCCAATCAGGCAGGGCACCTATAAGAACAACAAATCAAAAACAACACATATGGCCAGGACCGTAACATGGTCTACTAGTAATGAAGCACGATGGTTGAAAAACCAATAAAGTAGCAAAACAGCAATGAAAGAACAAAATTTGATGAAAATATAGAACAATTTCTATGAATAAATAGGCAGTAACACCAGCTTGTGCTGCCCGTAAACCCAAGCAAAAAAGCTTACAGCACCTGGTATTCCCAGGCGGTCTTCCTACCAAGTACTAACCAGGCCCGGCTCTATTTGGCTGCCGAGATCGGACGAGATCGGGCGCTTAGAGAGCGGTGTGGCCGTAAGCTGCATTTGACATCATCAACAGCTCTTAAAAACGCTGGAGAAGCAGAATGCATGACACTTGCTAAGAAGAAGATAAATGTGGCAAAGTACAGAGTACTATAACTGTACTGGTCTGTTACGCCCCTGTCCAGGGGGTCAGGGTGCAACATACAAAGATAAATTAGCATGTTCCCTCTCCGATCCCCAAACCAAAATCCAGGATCGAGATGTTCCAACAGAATGATATTTATTTTAAACGAAAGAAAGTGTCAAACAAAACATGACACTACAACTCAGGGCGAACCAAGGCCAACATAATAAACAAAATAAGCCATTTCCCACAGAAAGTGCTAGCTAGCCTGATAGAAATAAACAAACCAAAAGACAGTCGCTAACCCTAACTCCCTAATGTGAAAACAAGAGAAAACAATCAAAAGAAAATGGCTGTTCACCCCTACAGATTTAATACGAATTACAAAATATACAATTTATAAACAAAACCACGGCACAAAACCTAAGAATTCAAAAATGCTAAATAAGGTTTGGAAACCAAGAACAGCAAACAGGTGCTGCTGCCAGAAAGAGCCGCGCTAGCTGTTGGGAACCGTACTTTTAAAACTCCAGGAAGTGTAGGATGGACCAATCAGCTTCCTGTACTGCCCCTCAATCCGGCCAATCAGGCAGGGCACCTATAAGAACGAGAAAATAAAAACAACACATATGGCCAGGACCGTAACATGGTCTACTAGTAATGAAGCACGATGGTTTTAAAAACCAATAAAGTAGCAAAACAGCAATGAAAGAACAAAATTTGATGAAAATATAGAACAATTTCTATGAATAAATTGGCAGTAACACCAGCTTGTGCTGCCCGTAAACCCAAGCAAAAAAGCTTACAGCACCTGGTATTCCCAGGCGGTCTTCCTACCAAGTACTAACCAGGCCCGGCTCTATTTGGCTGCCGAGATCGGACGAGATCGGGCGCTTAGAGAGCGGTGTGGCCGTAAGCTGCATTTGACATCATCAACAGCTCTTAAAAACGCTGGAGAAGCAGAATGCATGACACTTGCTAAGAAGAAGATAAATGTGGCAAAGTACAAAGTACTATAACTGTACTGGTCTGTTACGCCCCTGTCCAGGGGGTCAGGGTGCAACATACAAAGATAAATTAGCATGTTCCCTCTCCGATCCCCAAACAAAAATCCAGGATCGAGATGTTCCAACAGAATGATATTTATTTTAAACGAAAGAAAGTGTCAAACAAAACATGACACTACAACTCAGGGCGAACCAAGGCCAACATAATAAACAAAATAAGCCATTTCCCACAGAAAGTGCTAGCTAGCCTGATAGAAATAAACAAACCAAAAGACAGTCGCTAACCCTAACTCCCAAATGTGAAAACAATCCAAAGAAAATGGCAGTTCACCCCTACAGATTTAATACTATTTACAAAATATACAATTTATAAACAAAACCACGGCATAAAACCTAACAATTCAAAAATGCTAAATAAAGTTTGGAAACCAAGAACAGCAAACAGGTGCTGCTGCCAGAAAGAGCCTCGCTAGCTGTTGGGAACCGTACTTTTAAAACTCCAGGAAGTGTAGGATGGACCAATCAGCTTCCTGTACTGCCCCCCAATCCGGCCAATCAGGCAGGGCACCTATAAGAACAACAAAATAAAAACAACACATATGGCCAGGACCGTAACATGGTCTACTAGTAATGAAGCACGATGGTTGACAAACCAATAAAGTAGCAAAACAGCAATGAAAGAACAAAATTTGATGAAAATATAGAACAATTTCTATGAATAAATAGGCAGTAACACCAGCTTGTGCTGCCCGTAAACCCAAGCAAAAAAGCTTACAGCACCTGGTATTCCCAGGTGGTCTTCCTACCAAGTACTAACCAGGCCCGGCTCTATTTGGCTGCCGAGATCGGACGAGATCGGGCGCTTAGAGAGCGGTGTGGCCGTAAGCTGCATTTGACATCATCAACAGCTCTTAAAAACGCTGGAGAAGCAGAATGCATGACACTTGCTAAGAAGAAGATAAATGTGGCAAAGTACAAAGTACTATAACTGTACTGGTCTGTTACGCCCCTGTCCAGGGGGTCAGGGTGCAACATACAAAGATAAATTAGCATGTTCCCTCTCCGATCCCCAAACCAAAATCCAGGATCGAGATGTTCCAACAGAATGATATTTATTTTAAACGAAAGAAAATGTCAAACAAAACATGACACTACAACTCAGGGCGAACCAAGGCCAACATAATAAACAAAATAAGCCATTTCCCACAGAAAGTGCTAGCTAGCCTGATAGAAATAAACAAACCAAAAGACAGTCGCTAACCCTAACTCCCTAATGTGAAAACAGTCCAAAGAAAATGGCTGTTCACCCCTACAGATTTAATACTATTTACAAAATATACAATTTATAAACAAAACCACGGCACAAAACCTAACAATTCAAAAATGCTAAATAAGGTTTGGAAACCAAGAACAGCAAACAGGTGCTGCTGCCAGAAAGAGCCTCGCTAGCTGTTGGGAACCGTACTTTTAAAACTCCAGGAAGTGTAGGATGGACCAATCAGCTTCCTGTACTGCCCCTCAATCCGGCCAATCAGGCAGGGCACCTATAAGAACAACATATCAAAAACAACACATATGGCCAGGACCGTAACATGGTCTACTAGTAATGAAGCACGATGGTTGACAAACCAATAAAGTAGCAAAACAGTAATGAAAGAACAAAATTTGATGAAAATATAGAACAATTTCTATGAATAAATAGGCAGTAACACCAGCTTGTGCTGCCCGTAAACCCAAGCAAAAAAGCTTACAGCACCTGGTATTCCCACGCGGTCTTCCTACCAAGTACTAACCAGGCCCGGCTCTATTTGGCTGCCGAGATCGGACGAGATCGGGCGCTTAGAGAGCGGTGTGGCCGTAAGCTGCATTTGACATCATCAACAGCTCTTAAAAACGTTGGAGAAGCAGAATGCATGAAACTTGCTAAGACGAAGATAAATGTGGCAAAGTACAAGTACTATAACTGTACTGGTCTGTTACGCCCCTGTCCAGGGGGTCAGGGTGCAACATACAAAGATAAATTAGCATGTTCCCTCTCCGATCCCCAAACCAAAATCCAGGATCGAGATGTTCCAACAGAATGATATTTATTTTAAACGAAAGAAAGTGTCAAACAAAACATGACACTACAACTCAGGGCAAACCAAGGCCAACATAATAAACAAAATAAGCCATTTCCCACAGAAAGTGCTAGCTAGCCTGATAGAAATAAACAAACCAAAACACAGTCGCTAACCCTAACTCCCTAATGTGAAAACAGTCCAAAGAAAATGGCTGTTCACCCCTACAGATTTAATACTATTTACAAAATATACAATTTATAAACAAAACCACGGCATAAAACCTAACAATTCAAAAATGCTAAATAAAGTTTGGAAACCAAGAACAGCAAACAGGTGCTGCTGCCAGAAAGAGCCTCGCTAGCTGTTGGGAACCGTACTTTTAAAACTCCAGGAAGTGTAGGATGGACCAATCAGCTTCCTGTACTGCCCCCCAATCCGGCCAATCAGGCAGGGCACCTATAAGAACAACAAAATAAAAACAACACATATGGCCAGGACCGTAACATGGTCTACTAGTAATGAAGCACGATGGTTTTAAAAACCAATAAAGTAGCAAAACAGCAATGAAAGAACAAAATTTGATGAAACTATAGAACAATTTCTATGAATAAATTGGCAGTAACACCAGCTTGTGCTGCCCGTAAACCCAAGCAAAAAAGCTTACAGCACCTGGTATTCCCAGGCGGTCTTCCTACCAAGTACTAACCAGGCCCGGCTCTATTTGGCTGCCGAGATCGGACGAGATCGGGCGCTTAGAGAGCGGTGTGGCCGTAAGCTGCATTTGACATCATCAACAGCTCTTAAAAACGCTGGAGAAGCAGAATGCATGACACTTGCTAAGAAGAAGATAAATGTGGCAAAGTACAAAGTACTATAACTGTACTGGTCTGTTACGCCCCTGTCCAGGGGGTCAGGGTGCAACATACAAAGATAAATTAGCATGTTCCCTCTCCGATCCCCAAACCAAAATCCAGGATCGAGATGTTCCAACAGAATGATATTTATTTTAAACGAAAGAAAGTGTCAAACAAAACATGACACTACAACTCAGGGCGAACCAAGGCCAACATAATAAACAAAATAAGCCATTTCCCACAGAAAGTGCTAGCTAGCCTGATAGAAATAAACAAACCAAAAGACAGTCGCTAACCCTAACTCCCAAATGTGAAAACAATCCAAAGAAAATGGCAGTTCACCCCTACAGATTTAATACTATTTACAAAATATACAATTTATAAACAAAACCACGGCATAAAACCTAACAATTCAAAAATGCTAAATAAAGTTTGGAAACCAAGAACAGCAAACAGGTGCTGCTGCCAGAAAGAGCCTCGCTAGCTGTTGGGAACCGTACTTTTAAAACTCCAGGAAGTGTAGGATGGACCAATCAGCTTCCTTTACTGCCCCCCAATCCGGCCAATCAGGCAGGGCACCTATAAGAACAACAAAATAAAAACAACACATATGGCCAGGACCGTAACATGGTCTACTAGTAATGAAGCACGATGGTTGACAAACCAATAAAGTAGCAAAACAGCAATGAAAGAACAAAATTTGATGAAAATATAGAACAATTTCTATGAATAAATAGGCAGTAACACCAGCTTGTGCTGCCCGTAAACCCAAGCAAAAAAGCTTACAGCACCTGGTATTCCCAGGTGGTCTTCCTACCAAGTACTAACCAGGCCCGGCTCTATTTGGCTGCCGAGATCGGACGAGATCGGGCGCTTAGAGAGCGGTGTGGCCGTAAGCTGCATTTGACATCATCAACAGCTCTTAAAAACGCTGGAGAAGCAGAATGCATGACACTTGCTAAGAAGAAGATAAATGTGGCAAAGTACAAAGTACTATAACTGTACTGGTCTGTTACGCCCCTGTCCAGGGGGTCAGGGTGCAACATACAAAGATAAATTAGCATGTTCCCTCTCCGATCCCCAAACCAAAATCCAGGATCGAGATGTTCCAACAGAATGATATTTATTTTAAACGAAAGAAAGTGTCAAACAAAACATGACACTACAACTCAGGGCGAACCAAGGCCAACATAATAAACAAAATAAGCCATTTCCCACAGAAAGTGCTAGCTAGCCTGATAGAAATAAACAAACCAAAAGACAGTCGCTAACCCTAACTCCCTAATGTGAAAACAGTCCAAAGAAAATGGCTGTTCACCCCTACAGATTTAATACTATTTACAAAATATACAATTTATAAACAAAACGACGGCACAAAACCTAACAATTCAAAAATGCTAAATAAGGTTTGGAAACCAAGAACAGCAAACAGGTGCTGCTGCCAGAAAGAGCCTCGCTAGCTGTTGGGAACCGTACTTTTAAAACTCCAGGAAGTGTAGGATGGACCAATCAGCTTCCTGTACTGCCCCTCAATCCGGCCAATCAGGCAGGGCACCTATAAGAACAACATATCAAAAACAACACATATGGCCAGGACCGTAACATGGTCTACTAGTAATGAAGCACGATGGTTGACAAACCAATAAAGTAGCAAAACAGTAATGAAAGAACAAAATTTGATGAAAATATAGAACAATTTCTATGAATAAATAGGCAGTAACACCAGCTTGTGCTGCCCGTAAACCCAAGCAAAAAAGCTTACAGCACCTGGTATTCCCACGCGGTCTTCCTACCAAGTACTAACCAGGCCCGGCTCTATTTGGCTGCCGAGATCGGACGAGATCGGGCGCTTAGAGAGCGGTGTGTCCGTAAGCTGCATTTGACATCATCAACAGCTCTTAAAAACGCTGGAGAAGCAGAATGCATGACACTTGCTAAGAAGAAGATAAATGTGGCAAAGTACAAAGTACTATAACTGTACTGGTCTGTTACGCCCCTGTCCAGGGGGTCAGGGTGCAACATACAAAGATAAATTAGCATGTTCCCTCTCCGATCCCCAAACCAAACTCCAGTATCGAGATGTTCCAACAGAATGATATTTATTTTAAACGAAAGAAAGTGTCAAACAAAACATGACACTACAACTCAGGGCAAACCAAGGCCAACATAATAAACAAAATAAGCCATTTCCCACAGAAAGTGCTAGCTAGCCTGATAGAAATAAACAATCCAAAAGACAGTCGCTAACCCTAACTCCCTAATGTGAAAACAAGAGAAAACAATCAAAAGAAAATGGCTGTTCACCCCTACAGATTTAATACGAATTACAAAATATACAATTTATAAACAAAACCACGGCACAAAACCTAACAATTCAAAAATGCTAAATAAGGTTTGGAAACCAAGAACAGCAAACAGGTGCTGCTGCCAGAAAGAGCCTCGCTAGCTGTTGGGAACCGTACTTTTAAAACTCCAGGAAGTGTAGGATGGACCAATCAGCTTCCTGTACTGCCCCCCAATCCGGCCAATCAGGCAGGGCACCTATAAGAACAACAAATCAAAAACAACACATATGGCCAGGACCCTAACATGGTCTACTAGTAATGAAGCACGATGGTTGAAAAACCAATAAAGTAGCAAAACAGCAATGAAAGAACAAAATTTGATGAAAATATAGAACAATTTCTATGAATAAATAGGCAGTAACACCAGCTTGTGCTGCCCGTAAACCCAAGCAAAAAAGCTTACAACACCTGGTATTCCCAGGCGGTCTTCCTACCAAGTACTAACCAGGCCCGGCTCTATTTGGCTGCCGAGATCGGACGAGATCGGGCGCTTAGAGAGCGGTGTGGCCGTAAGCTGCATTTGACATCATCAACAGCTCTTAAAAACACTGGAGAAGCAGAATGCATGACACTTGCTAAGAAGAAGACAAATGTGGCAAAGTACAAAGTACTATAACTGTACTGGTCTGTTACGCCCCTGTCCAGGGGGTCAGGGTGCAACATACAAAGATAAATTAGCATGTTCCCTCTCCGATCCCCAAACCAAAATCCAGGATCGAGATGTTCCAACAGAATGATATTTATTTTAAACGAAAGAAAGTGTCAAACAAAACATGACACTACAACTCAGGGCGAACCAAGGCCAACATAATAAACAAAATAAGCCATTTCCCACAGAAAGTGCTAGCTAGCCTGATAGAAATAAACAAACCAAAAGACAGTCGCTAACCCTAACTCCCTAATGTGAAAACAGTCCAAAAAAAATGGCTGTTCACCCCTACAGATTTAATACTATTTACAAAATATACAATTTATAAACAAAACCACGGCACAAAACCTAACAATTCAAAAATGCTAAACAAGGTTTGGAAACCAAGAACAGCAAACAGGTGCTGCTGCCAGAAAGAGCCTCGCTAGCTGTTGGGAACCGTACTTTTAAAACTCCAGGAAGTGTAGGATGGACCAATCAGCTTCCTGTACTGCCCCTCAATCCGGCCAATCAGGCAGGGCACCTATAAGAACGAGAAAATAAAAACAACACATATGGCCAGGACCGTAACATGGTCTACTAGTAATGAAGCACGATGGTTGAAAAACCAATAAAGTAGCAAAACAGCAATGGAAGAACAAAATTTGATGAAAATATAGAACAATTTCTATGAATAAATAGGCAGTAAGACCAGCTTGTGCTGCCCGTAAACCCAAGCAAAAAAGCTTACAGCACCTGGTATTCCCAGGCGGTCTTCCTACCAAGTACTAACCAGGCCCGGCTCTATTTGGCTGCCGAGATCGGACGAGATCGGGCGCTTAGAGAGCGGTGTGGCCGTAAGCTGCATTTGACATCATCAACAGCTCTTAAAAACGCTGGAGAAGCAGAATGCATGACACTTGCTAAGAAGAAGATAAATGTGGCAAAGTACAAAGTACTATAACTGTACTGGTCTGTTACGCCCCTGTCCAGGGGGTCAGGGTGCAACATACAAAGATAAATTAGCATGTTCCCTCTCCGATCCCCAAACCAAAATCCAGGATCGAGATGTTCCAACAGAATGATATTTATTTTAAACGAAAGAAAGTGTCAAACAAAACATGACACTACAACTCAGGGCGAACCAAGGCCAACATAATAAACAAAATAAGCCATTTCCCACAGAAAGTGCTAGCTAGCCTGATAGAAATAAACAAACCAAAAGACAGTCGCTAACCCTAACTCCCTAATGTGAAAACAAGAGAAAACAATCAAAAGAAAATGGCTGTTCACCCCTACAGATTTAATACGAATTACAAAATATACAATTTATAAACAAAACCACGGCACAAAACCTAACAATTCAAAAATGCTAAATAAGGTTTGGAAACCAAGAACAGCAAACAGGTGCTGCTGCCAGAAAGAGCCTCGCTAGCTGTTGGGAACCGTACTTTTAAAACTCCAGGAAGTGTAGGATGGACCAATCAGCTTCCTGTACTGCCCCCCAATCCGGCCAATCAGGCAGGGCACCTATAAGAACAACAAATCAAAAACAACACATATGGCCAGGACCGTAACATGGTCTACTAGTAATGAAGCACGATGGTTGAAAAACCAATAAAGTAGCAAAACAGCAATGAAAGAACAAAATTTGATGAAAATATAGAACAATTTCTATGAATAAATAGGCAGTAACACCAGCTTGTGCTGCCCGTAAACCCAAGCAAAAAAGCTTACAGCACCTGGTATTCCCAGGCGGTCTTCCTACCAAGTACTAACCAGGCCCGGCTCTATTTGGCTGCCGAGATCGGACGAGATCGGGCGCTTAGAGAGCGGTGTGGCCGTAAGCTGCATTTGACATCATCAACAGCTCTTAAAAACGCTGGAGAAGCAGAATGCATGACACTTGCTAAGAAGAAGATAAATGTGGCAAAGTACAGAGTACTATAACTGTACTGGTCTGTTACGCCCCTGTCCAGGGGGTCAGGGTGCAACATACAAAGATAAATTAGCATGTTCCCTCTCCGATCCCCAAACCAAAATCCAGGATCGAGATGTTCCAACAGAATGATATTTATTTTAAACGAAAGAAAGTGTCAAACAAAACATGACACTACAACTCAGGGCGAACCAAGGCCAACATAATAAACAAAATAAGCCATTTCCCACAGAAAGTGCTAGCTAGCCTGATAGAAATAAACAAACCAAAAGACAGTCGCTAACCCTAACTCCCTAATGTGAAAACAAGAGAAAACAATCAAAAGAAAATGGCTGTTCACCCCTACAGATTTAATACGAATTACAAAATATACAATTTATAAACAAAACCACGGCACAAAACCTAAGAATTCAAAAATGCTAAATAAGGTTTGGAAACCAAGAACAGCAAACAGGTGCTGCTGCCAGAAAGAGCCGCGCTAGCTGTTGGGAACCGTACTTTTAAAACTCCAGGAAGTGTAGGATGGACCAATCAGCTTCCTGTACTGCCCCTCAATCCGGCCAATCAGGCAGGGCACCTATAAGAACGAGAAAATAAAAACAACACATATGGCCAGGACCGTAACATGGTCTACTAGTAATGAAGCACGATGGTTTTAAAAACCAATAAAGTAGCAAAACAGCAATGAAAGAACAAAATTTGATGAAAATATAGAACAATTTCTATGAATAAATTGGCAGTAACACCAGCTTGTGCTGCCCGTAAACCCAAGCAAAAAAGCTTACAGCACCTGGTATTCCCAGGCGGTCTTCCTACCAAGTACTAACCAGGCCCGGCTCTATTTGGCTGCCGAGATCGGACGAGATCGGGCGCTTAGAGAGCGGTGTGGCCGTAAGCTGCATTTGACATCATCAACAGC
The DNA here is from genome assembly GCF_033026475.1 of Channa argus. Classification (NCBI taxonomy): domain Eukaryota; kingdom Metazoa; phylum Chordata; class Actinopteri; order Anabantiformes; family Channidae; genus Channa; species Channa argus. The sequence continues at coordinate 873,572 of NW_027125233.1, read as the reverse complement.
TCTTAAAAACGCTGGAGAAGCAGAATGCATGACACTTGCTAAGAAGAAGATAAATGTGGCAAAGTACAAAGTACTATAACTGTACTGGTCTGTTACGCCCCTGTCCAGGGGGTCAGGGTGCAACATACAAAGATAAATTAGCATGTTCCCTCTCCGATCCCCAAACCAAAATCCAGGATCGAGATGTTCCAACAGAATGATATTTATTTTAAACGAAAGAAAGTGTCAAACAAAACATGACACTACAACTCAGGGCGAACCAAGGCCAACATAATAAACAAAATAAGCCATTTCCCACAGAAAGTGCTAGCTAGCCTGATAGAAATAAACAAACCAAAAGACAGTCGCTAACCCTAACTCCCAAATGTGAAAACAATCCAAAGAAAATGGCAGTTCACCCCTACAGATTTAATACTATTTACAAAATATACAATTTATAAACAAAACCACGGCATAAAACCTAACAATTCAAAAATGCTAAATAAAGTTTGGAAACCAAGAACAGCAAACAGGTGCTGCTGCCAGAAAGAGCCTCGCTAGCTGTTGGGAACCGTACTTTTAAAACTCCAGGAAGTGTAGGATGGACCAATCAGCTTCCTGTACTGCCCCCCAATCCGGCCAATCAGGCAGGGCACCTATAAGAACAACAAAATAAAAACAACACATATGGCCAGGACCGTAACATGGTCTACTAGTAATGAAGCACGATGGTTGACAAACCAATAAAGTAGCAAAACAGCAATGAAAGAACAAAATTTGATGAAAATATAGAACAATTTCTATGAATAAATAGGCAGTAACACCAGCTTGTGCTGCCCGTAAACCCAAGCAAAAAAGCTTACAGCACCTGGTATTCCCAGGTGGTCTTCCTACCAAGTACTAACCAGGCCCGGCTCTATTTGGCTGCCGAGATCGGACGAGATCGGGCGCTTAGAGAGCGGTGTGGCCGTAAGCTGCATTTGACATCATCAACAGCTCTTAAAAACGCTGGAGAAGCAGAATGCATGACACTTGCTAAGAAGAAGATAAATGTGGCAAAGTACAAAGTACTATAACTGTACTGGTCTGTTACGCCCCTGTCCAGGGGGTCAGGGTGCAACATACAAAGATAAATTAGCATGTTCCCTCTCCGATCCCCAAACCAAAATCCAGGATCGAGATGTTCCAACAGAATGATATTTATTTTAAACGAAAGAAAATGTCAAACAAAACATGACACTACAACTCAGGGCGAACCAAGGCCAACATAATAAACAAAATAAGCCATTTCCCACAGAAAGTGCTAGCTAGCCTGATAGAAATAAACAAACCAAAAGACAGTCGCTAACCCTAACTCCCTAATGTGAAAACAGTCCAAAGAAAATGGCTGTTCACCCCTACAGATTTAATACTATTTACAAAATATACAATTTATAAACAAAACCACGGCACAAAACCTAACAATTCAAAAATGCTAAATAAGGTTTGGAAACCAAGAACAGCAAACAGGTGCTGCTGCCAGAAAGAGCCTCGCTAGCTGTTGGGAACCGTACTTTTAAAACTCCAGGAAGTGTAGGATGGACCAATCAGCTTCCTGTACTGCCCCTCAATCCGGCCAATCAGGCAGGGCACCTATAAGAACAACATATCAAAAACAACACATATGGCCAGGACCGTAACATGGTCTACTAGTAATGAAGCACGATGGTTGACAAACCAATAAAGTAGCAAAACAGTAATGAAAGAACAAAATTTGATGAAAATATAGAACAATTTCTATGAATAAATAGGCAGTAACACCAGCTTGTGCTGCCCGTAAACCCAAGCAAAAAAGCTTACAGCACCTGGTATTCCCACGCGGTCTTCCTACCAAGTACTAACCAGGCCCGGCTCTATTTGGCTGCCGAGATCGGACGAGATCGGGCGCTTAGAGAGCGGTGTGGCCGTAAGCTGCATTTGACATCATCAACAGCTCTTAAAAACGTTGGAGAAGCAGAATGCATGAAACTTGCTAAGACGAAGATAAATGTGGCAAAGTACAAGTACTATAACTGTACTGGTCTGTTACGCCCCTGTCCAGGGGGTCAGGGTGCAACATACAAAGATAAATTAGCATGTTCCCTCTCCGATCCCCAAACCAAAATCCAGGATCGAGATGTTCCAACAGAATGATATTTATTTTAAACGAAAGAAAGTGTCAAACAAAACATGACACTACAACTCAGGGCGAACCAAGGCCAACATAATAAACAAAATAAGCCATTTCCCACAGAAAGTGCTAGCTAGCCTGATAGAAATAAACAAACCAAAACACAGTCGCTAACCCTAACTCCCTAATGTGAAAACAGTCCAAAGAAAATGGCTGTTCACCCCTACAGATTTAATACTATTTACAAAATATACAATTTATAGACAAAACCACGGCATAAAACCTAACAATTCAAAAATGCTAAATAAGGTTTGGAAACCAAGAACAGCAAACAGGTGCTGCTGCCAGAAAGAGCCTCGCTAGCTGTTGGGAACCGTACTTTTAAAACTCCAGGAAGTGTAGGATGGACCAATCAGCTTCCTGTACTGCCCCCCAATCCGGCCAATCAGGCAGGGCACCTATAAGAACAACAAAATAAAAACAACACATATGGCCAGGACCGTAACATGGTCTACTAGTAATGAAGCACGATGGTTGAAAAACCAATAAAGTAGCAAAACAGCAATGAAAGAACAAAATTTGATGAAAATAAAGAACAATTTCTATGAATAAATAGGCAGTAACACCAGCTTGTGCTGCCCGTAAACCCAAGCAAAAAAGCTTACAGCACCTGGTATTCCCAGGCGGTCTTCCTACCAAGTACTAACCAGGCCCGGCTCTATTTGGCTGCCGAGATCGGACGAGATCGGGCGCTTAGAGAGCGGTGTGGCCGTAAGCTGCATTTGACATCATCAACAGCTCTTAAAAACGCTGGAGAAGCAGAATGCATGACACTTGCTAAGAAGAAGATAAATGTGGCAAAGTACAAAGTACTATAACTGTACTGGTCTGTTACGCCCCTGTCCAGGGGGTCAGGGTGCAACATACAAAGATAAATTAGCATGTTCCCTCTCCGATCCCCAAACCAAAATCCAGGACCGAGATGTTCCAACAGAATGATATTTATTTTAAACGAAAGAAAGTGTCAAACAAAACATGACACTACAACTCAGGGCGAACCAAGGCCAACATAATAAACAAAATAAGCCATTTCCCACAGAAAGTGCTAGCTAGCCTGATAGAAATAAACAAACCAAAAGACAGTCGCTAACCCTAACTCCCTAATGTGAAAACAAGAGAAAACAATCAAAAGAAAATGGCTGTTCACCCCTACAGATTTAATACGAATTACAAAATATACAATTTATAAACAAAACCACGGCACAAAACCTAACAATTCAAAAATGCTAAATAAGGTTTGGAAACCAAGAACAGCAAACAGGTGTTACTGCCAGAAAGAGCCTCGCTAGCTGTTGGGAACCGTACTTTTAAAACTCCAGGAAGTGTAGGATGGACCAATCAGCTTCCTGTACTGCCCCTCAATCCGGCCAATCAGGCAGGGCACCTATAAGAACGAGAAAATAAAAACAACACATATGGCCAGGACCGTAACATGGTCTACTAGTAATGTAGCACGATGGTTGAAAAACCAATAAAGTAGCAAAACAGCAATGAAAGAACAAAATTTGATGAAAATATAGAACAATTTCTATGAATAAATAGGCAGTAACACCAGCTTGTGCTGCCCGTAAACCCAAGCAAAACAGCTTACAGCACCTGGTATTCCCAGGTGGTCTTCCTACCAAGTACTAACCAGGCCCGGCTCTATTTGGCTGCCGAGATCGGACGAGATCGGGCGCTTAGAGAGCGGTGTGGCCGTAAGCTGCATTTGACATCATCAACAGCTCTTAAAAACACTGGAGAAGCAGAATGCATGACACTTGCTAAGAAGAAGACAAATGTGGCAAAGTACAAAGTACTATAACTGTACTGGTCTGTTACGCCCCTGTCCAGGGGGTCAGGGTGCAACATACAAAGATAAATTAGCATGTTCCCTCTCCGATCCCCAAACCAAAATCCAGGATCGAGATGTTCCAACAGAATGATATTTATTTTAAACGAAAGAAAGTGTCAAACAAAACATGACACTACAACTCAGGGCGAACCAAGGCCAACATAATAAACAAAATAAGCCATTTCCCACAGAAAGTGCTAGCTAGCCTGATAGAAATAAACAAACCAAAAGACAGTCGCTAACCCTAACTCCCTAATGTGAAAACAGTCCAAAGAAAATGGCTGTTCACCCCTACAGATTTAATACTATTTACAAAATATACAATTTATAAACAAAACCACGGCACAAAACCTAACAATTCAAAAATGCTAAATAAGGTTTGGAAACCAAGAACAGCAAACAGGTGCTGCTGCCAGAAAGAGCCTCGCTAGCTGTTGGGAACCGTACTTTTAAAACTCCAGGAAGTGTAGGATGGACCAATCAGCTTCCTGTACTGCCCCTCAATCCGGCCAATCAGGCAGGGCACCTATAAGAACAACATATCAAAAACAACACATATGGCCAGGACCGTAACATGGTCTACTAGTAATGAAGCACGATGGTTGACAAACCAATAAAGTAGCAAAACAGTAATGAAAGAACAAAATTTGATGAAAATATAGAACAATTTCTATGAATAAATAGGCAGTAACACCAGCTTGTGCTGCCCGTAAACCCAAGCAAAAAAGCTTACAGCACCTGGTATTCCCACGCGGTCTTCCTACCAAGTACTAACCAGGCCCGGCTCTATTTGGCTGCCGAGATCGGACGAGATCGGGCGCTTAGAGAGCGGTGTGGCCGTAAGCTGCATTTGACATCATCAACAGCTCTTAAAAACGTTGGAGAAGCAGAATGCATGAAACTTGCTAAGACGAAGATAAATGTGGCAAAGTACAAAGTACTATAACTGTACTGGTCTGTTACGCCCCTGTCCAGGGGGTCAGGGTGCAACATACAAAGATAAATTAGCATGTTCCCTCTCCGATCCCCAAACCAAAATCCAGGATCGAGATGTTCCAACAGAATGATATTTATTTTAAACGAAAGAAAGTGTCAAACAAAACATGACACTACAACTCAGGGCGAACCAAGGCCAACATAATAAACAAAATAAGCCATTTCCCACAGAAAGTGCTAGCTAGCCTGATAGAAATAAACAAACCAAAACACAGTCGCTAACCCTAACTCCCTAATGTGAAAACAGTCCAAAGAAAATGGCTGTTCACCCCTACAGATTTAATACTATTTACAAAATATACAATTTATAAACAAAACCACGGCATAAAACCTAACAATTCAAAAATGCTAAATAAAGTTTGGAAACCAAGAACAGCAAACAGGTGCTGCTGCCAGAAAGAGCCTCGCTAGCTGTTGGGAACCGTACTTTTAAAACTCCAGGAAGTGTAGGATGGACCAATCAGCTTCCTGTACTGCCCCCCAATCCGGCCAATCAGGCAGGGCACCTATAAGAACAACAAAATAAAAACAACACATATGGCCAGGACCGTAACATGGTCTACTAGTAATGAAGCACGATGGTTTTAAAAACCAATAAAGTAGCAAAACAGCAATGAAAGAACAAAATTTGATGAAACTATAGAACAATTTCTATGAATAAATTGGCAGTAACACCAGCTTGTGCTGCCCGTAAACCCAAGCAAAAAAGCTTACAGCACCTGGTATTCCCAGGTGGTCTTCCTACCAAGTACTAACCAGGCCCGGCTCTATTTGGCTGCCGAGATCGGACGAGATCGGGCGCTTAGAGAGCGGTGTGGCCGTAAGCTGCATTTGACATCATCAACAGCTCTTAAAAACGCTGGAGAAGCAGAATGCATGACACTTGCTAAGAAGAAGATAAATGTGGCAAAGTACAAAGTACTATAACTGTACTGGTCTGTTACGCCCCTGTCCAGGGGGTCAGGGTGCAACATACAAAGATAAATTAGCATGTTCCCTCTCCGATCCCCAAACCAAAATCCAGGATCGAGATGTTCCAACAGAATGATATTTATTTTAAACGAAAGAAAGTGTCAAACAAAACATGACACTACAACTCAGGGCGAACCAAGGCCAACATAATAAACAAAATAAGCCATTTCCCACAGAAAGTGCTAGCTAGCCTGATAGAAATAAACAAACCAAAAGACAGTCGCTAACCCTAACTCCCAAATGTGAAAACAATCCAAAGAAAATGGCAGTTCACCCCTACAGATTTAATACTATTTACAAAATATACAATTTATAAACAAAACCACGGCATAAAACCTAACAATTCAAAAATGCTAAATAAAGTTTGGAAACCAAGAACAGCAAACAGGTGCTGCTGCCAGAAAGAGCCTCGCTAGCTGTTGGGAACCGTACTTTTAAAACTCCAGGAAGTGTAGGATGGACCAATCAGCTTCCTTTACTGCCCCCCAATCCGGCCAATCAGGCAGGGCACCTATAAGAACAACAAAATAAAAACAACACATATGGCCAGGACCGTAACATGGTCTACTAGTAATGAAGCACGATGGTTGACAAACCAATAAAGTAGCAAAACAGCAATGAAAGAACAAAATTTGATGAAAATATAGAACAATTTCTATGAATAAATAGGCAGTAACACCAGCTTGTGCTGCCCGTAAACCCAAGCAAAAAAGCTTACAGCACCTGGTATTCCCAGGTGGTCTTCCTACCAAGTACTAACCAGGCCCGGCTCTATTTGGCTGCCGAGATCGGACGAGATCGGGCGCTTAGAGAGCGGTGTGGCCGTAAGCTGCATTTGACATCATCAACAGCTCTTAAAAACGCTGGAGAAGCAGAATGCATGACACTTGCTAAGAAGAAGATAAATGTGGCAAAGTACAAAGTACTATAACTGTACTGGTCTGTTACGCCCCTGTCCAGGGGGTCAGGGTGCAACATACAAAGATAAATTAGCATGTTCCCTCTCCGATCCCCAAACCAAAATCCAGGATCGAGATGTTCCAACAGAATGATATTTATTTTAAACGAAAGAAAGTGTCAAACAAAACATGACACTACAACTCAGGGCGAACCAAGGCCAACATAATAAACAAAATAAGCCATTTCCCACAGAAAGTGCTAGCTAGCCTGATAGAAATAAACAAACCAAAAGACAGTCGCTAACCCTAACTCCCTAATGTGAAAACAGTCCAAAGAAAATGGCTGTTCACCCCTACAGATTTAATACTATTTACAAAATATACAATTTATAAACAAAACCACGGCACAAAACCTAACAATTCAAAAATGCTAAATAAGGTTTGGAAACCAAGAACAGCAAACAGGTGCTGCTGCCAGAAAGAGCCTCGCTAGCTGTTGGGAACCGTACTTTTAAAACTCCAGGAAGTGTAGGATGGACCAATCAGCTTCCTGTACTGCCCCTCAATCCGGCCAATCAGGCAGGGCACCTATAAGAACAACATATCAAAAACAACACATATGGCCAGGACCGTAACATGGTCTACTAGTAATGAAGCACGATGGTTGACAAACCAATAAAGTAGCAAAACAGTAATGAAAGAACAAAATTTGATGAAAATATAGAACAATTTCTATGAATAAATAGGCAGTAACACCAGCTTGTGCTGCCCGTAAACCCAAGCAAAAAAGCTTACAGCACCTGGTATTCCCACGCGGTCTTCCTACCAAGTACTAACCAGGCCCGGCTCTATTTGGCTGCCGAGATCGGACGAGATCGGGCGCTTAGAGAGCGGTGTGGCCGTAAGCTGCATTTGACATCATCAACAGCTCTTAAAAACGTTGGAGAAGCAGAATGCATGAAACTTGCTAAGACGAAGATAAATGTGGCAAAGTACAAAGTACTATAACTGTACTGGTCTGTTACGCCCCTGTCCAGGGGGTCAGGGTGCAACATACAAAGATAAATTAGCATGTTCCCTCTCCGATCCCCAAACCAAAATCCAGGATCGAGATGTTCCAACAGAATGATATTTATTTTAAACGAAAGAAAGTGTCAAACAAAACATGACACTACAACTCAGGGCGAACCAAGGCCAACATAATAAACAAAATAAGCCATTTCCCACAGAAAGTGCTAGCTAGCCTGATAGAAATAAACAAACCAAAACACAGTCGCTAACCCTAACTCCCTAATGTGAAAACAGTCCAAAGAAAATGGCTGTTCACCCCTACAGATTTAATACTATTTACAAAATATACAATTTATAAACAAAACCACGGCATAAAACCTAACAATTCAAAAATGCTAAATAAAGTTTGGAAACCAAGAACAGCAAACAGGTGCTGCTGCCAGAAAGAGCCTCGCTAGCTGTTGGGAACCGTACTTTTAAAACTCCAGGAAGTGTAGGATGGACCAATCAGCTTCCTGTACTGCCCCCCAATCCGGCCAATCAGGCAGGGCACCTATAAGAACAACAAAATAAAAACAACACATATGGCCAGGACCGTAACATGGTCTACTAGTAATGAAGCACGATGGTTTTAAAAACCAATAAAGTAGCAAAACAGCAATGAAAGAACAAAATTTGATGAAACTATAGAACAATTTCTATGAATAAATTGGCAGTAACACCAGCTTGTGCTGCCCGTAAACCCAAGCAAAAAAGCTTACAGCACCTGGTATTCCCAGGCGGTCTTCCTACCAAGTACTAACCAGGCCCGGCTCTATTTGGCTGCCGAGATCGGACGAGATCGGGCGCTTAGAGAGCGGTGTGGCCGTAAGCTGCATTTGACATCATCAACAGCTCTTAAAAACGCTGGAGAAGCAGAATGCATGACACTTGCTAAGAAGAAGATAAATGTGGCAAAGTACAAAGTACTATAACTGTACTGGTCTGTTACGCCCCTGTCCAGGGGGTCAGGGTGCAACATACAAAGATAAATTAGCATGTTCCCTCTCCGATCCCCAAACCAAAATCCAGGATCGAGATGTTCCAACAGAATGATATTTATTTTAAACGAAAGAAAGTGTCAAACAAAACATGACACTACAACTCAGGGCGAACCAAGGCCAACATAATAAACAAAATAAGCCATTTCCCACAGAAAGTGCTAGCTAGCCTGATAGAAATAAACAAACCAAAAGACAGTCGCTAACCCTAACTCCCAAATGTGAAAACAATCCAAAGAAAATGGCAGTTCACCCCTACAGATTTAATACTATTTACAAAATATACAATTTATAAACAAAACCACGGCATAAAACCTAACAATTCAAAAATGCTAAATAAAGTTTGGAAACCAAGAACAGCAAACAGGTGCTGCTGCCAGAAAGAGCCTCGCTAGCTGTTGGGAACCGTACTTTTAAAACTCCAGGAAGTGTAGGATGGACCAATCAGCTTCCTTTACTGCCCCCCAATCCGGCCAATCAGGCAGGGCACCTATAAGAACAACAAAATAAAAACAACACATATGGCCAGGACCGTAACATGGTCTACTAGTAATGAAGCACGATGGTTGACAAACCAATAAAGTAGCAAAACAGCAATGAAAGAACAAAATTTGATGAAAATATAGAACAATTTCTATGAATAAATAGGCAGTAACACCAGCTTGTGCTGCCCGTAAACCCAAGCAAAAAAGCTTACAGCACCTGGTATTCCCAGGTGGTCTTCCTACCAAGTACTAACCAGGCCCGGCTCTATTTGGCTGCCGAGATCGGACGAGATCGGGCGCTTAGAGAGCGGTGTGGCCGTAAGCTGCATTTGACATCATCAACAGCTCTTAAAAACGCTGGAGAAGCAGAATGCATGACACTTGCTAAGAAGAAGATAAATGTGGCAAAGTACAAAGTACTATAACTGTACCGGTCTGTTACGCCCCTGTCCAGGGGGTCAGGGTGCAACATACAAAGATAAATTAGCATGTTCCCTCTCCGATCCCCAAACCAAAATCCAGGATCGAGATGTTCCAACAGAATGATATTTATTTTAAACGAAAGAAAGTGTCAAACAAAACATGACACTACAACTCAGGGCGAACCAAGGCCAACATAATAAACAAAATAAGCCATTTCCCACAGAAAGTGCTAGCTAGCCTGATAGAAATAAACAAACCAAAAGACAGTCGCTAACCCTAACTCACTAATGTGAAAACAGTCTAAAGAAAATGGCTGTTCACCCCTACAGATTTAATACTATTTACAAAATATACAATTTATAAACAAAACCACGGCACAAAACCTAACAATTCAAAAATGCTAAATAAGGTTTGGAAACCAAGAACAGCAAACAGGTGCTGCTGCCAGAAAGAGCCTCGCTAGCTGTTGGGAACCGTACTTTTAAAACTCCAGGAAGTGTAGGATGGACCAATCAGCTTCCTGTACTGCCCCTCAATCCGGCCAATCAGGCAGGGCACCTATAAGAACGAGAAAATAAAAACAACACATATGGCCAGGACCGTAACATGGTCTACTAGTAATGAAGCACGATGGTTGAAAAACCAATAAAGTAGCAAAACAGCAATGGAAGAACAAAATTTGATGAAAATATAGAACAATTTCTATGAATAAATAGGCAGTAAGACCAGCTTGTGCTGCCCGTAAACCCAAGCAAAAAAGCTTACAGCACCTGGTATTCCCAGGCGGTCTTCCTACCAAGTACTAACCAGGCCCGGCTCTATTTGGCTGCCGAGATCGGACGAGATCGGGCGCTTAGAGAGCGGTGTGGCCGTAAGCTGCATTTGACATCATCAACAGCTCTTAAAAACGCTGGAGAAGCAGAATGCATGACACTTGCTAAGAAGAAGATAAATGTGGCAAAGTACAAAGTACTATAACTGTACTGGTCTGTTACGCCCCTGTCCAGGGGGTCAGGGTGCAACATACAAAGATAAATTAGCATGTTCCCTCTCCGATCCCCAAACCAAAATCCAGGATCGAGATGTTCCAACAGAATGATATTTATTTTAAACGAAAGAAAGTGTCAAACAAAACATGACACTACAACTCAGGGCGAACCAAGGCCAACATAATAAACAAAATAAGCCATTTCCCACAGAAAGTGCTAGCTAGCCTGATAGAAATAAACAAACCAAAAGACAGTCGCTAACCCTAACTCCCTAATGTGAAAACAAGAGAAAACAATCAAAAGAAAATGGCTGTTCACCCCTACAGATTTAATACGAATTACAAAATATACAATTTATAAACAAAACCACGGCACAAAACCTAACAATTCAAAAATGCTAAATAAGGTTTGGAAACCAAGAACAGCAAACAGGTGCTGCTGCCAGAAAGAGCCTCGCTAGCTGTTGGGAACCGTACTTTTAAAACTCCAGGAAGTGTAGGATGGACCAATCAGCTTCCTGTACTGCCCCCCAATCCGGCCAATCAGGCAGGGCACCTATAAGAACAACAAATCAAAAACAACACATATGGCCAGGACCGTAACATGGTCTACTAGTAATGAAGCACGATGGTTGAAAAACCAATAAAGTAGCAAAACAGCAATGAAAGAACAAAATTTGATGAAAATATAGAACAATTTCTATGAATAAATAGGCAGTAACACCAGCTTGTGCTGCCCGTAAACCCAAGCAAAAAAGCTTACAGCACCTGGTATTCCCAGGCGGTCTTCCTACCAAGTACTAACCAGGCCCGGCTCTATTTGGCTGCCGAGATCGGACGAGATCGGGCGCTTAGAGAGCGGTGTGGCCGTAAGCTGCATTTGACATCATCAACAGCTCTTAAAAACGCTGGAGAAGCAGAATGCATGACACTTGCTAAGAAGAAGATAAATGTGGCAAAGTACAGAGTACTATAACTGTACTGGTCTGTTACGCCCCTGTCCAGGGGGTCAGGGTGCAACATACAAAGATAAATTAGCATGTTCCCTCTCCGATCCCCAAACCAAAATCCAGGATCGAGATGTTCCAACAGAATGATATTTATTTTAAACGAAAGAAAGTGTCAAACAAAACATGACACTACAACTCAGGGCGAACCAAGGCCAACATAATAAACAAAATAAGCCATTTCCCACAGAAAGTGCTAGCTAGCCTGATAGAAATAAACAAACCAAAAGACAGTCGCTAACCCTAACTCCCTAATGTGAAAACAAGAGAAAACAATCAAAAGAAAATGGCTGTTCACCCCTACAGATTTAATACGAATTACAAAATATACAATTTATAAACAAAACCACGGCACAAAACCTAAGAATTCAAAAATGCTAAATAAGGTTTGGAAACCAAGAACAGCAAACAGGTGCTGCTGCCAGAAAGAGCCGCGCTAGCTGTTGGGAACCGTACTTTTAAAACTCCAGGAAGTGTAGGATGGACCAATCAGCTTCCTGTACTGCCCCTCAATCCGGCCAATCAGGCAGGGCACCTATAAGAACGAGAAAATAAAAACAACACATATGGCCAGGACCGTAACATGGTCTACTAGTAATGAAGCACGATGGTTTTAAAAACCAATAAAGTAGCAAAACAGCAATGAAAGAACAAAATTTGATGAAAATATAGAACAATTTCTATGAATAAATTGGCAGTAACACCAGCTTGTGCTGCCCGTAAACCCAAGCAAAAAAGCTTACAGCACCTGGTATTCCCAGGCGGTCTTCCTACCAAGTACTAACCAGGCCCGGCTCTATTTGGCTGCCGAGATCGGACGAGATCGGGCGCTTAGAGAGCGGTGTGGCCGTAAGCTGCATTTGACATCATCAACAGCTCTTAAAAACGCTGGAGAAGCAGAATGCATGACACTTGCTAAGAAGAAGATAAATGTGGCAAAGTACAAAGTACTATAACTGTACTGGTCTGTTACGCCCCTGTCCAGGGGGTCAGGGTGCAACATACAAAGATAAATTAGCATGTTCCCTCTCCGATCCCCAAACCAAAATCCAGGATCGAGATGTTCCAACAGAATGATATTTATTTTAAACGAAAGAAAGTGTCAAACAAAACATGACACTACAACTCAGGGCGAACCAAGGCCAACATAATAAACAAAATAAGCCATTTCCCACAGAAAGTGCTAGCTAGCCTGATAGAAATAAACAAACCAAAAGACAGTCGCTAACCCTAACTCCCAAATGTGAAAACAATCCAAAGAAAATGGCAGTTCACCCCTACAGATTTAATACTATTTACAAAATATACAATTTATAAACAAAACCACGGCATAAAACCTAACAATTCAAAAATGCTAAATAAAGTTTGGAAACCAAGAACAGCAAACAGGTGCTGCTGCCAGAAAGAGCCTCGCTAGCTGTTGGGAACCGTACTTTTAAAACTCCAGGAAGTGTAGGATGGACCAATCAGCTTCCTGTACTGCCCCCCAATCCGGCCAATCAGGCAGGGCACCTATAAGAACAACAAAATAAAAACAACACATATGGCCAGGACCGTAACATGGTCTACTAGTAATGAAGCACGATGGTTGACAAACCAATAAAGTAGCAAAACAGCAATGAAAGAACAAAATTTGATGAAAATATAGAACAATTTCTATGAATAAATAGGCAGTAACACCAGCTTGTGCTGCCCGTAAACCCAAGCAAAAAAGCTTACAGCACCTGGTATTCCCAGGTGGTCTTCCTACCAAGTACTAACCAGGCCCGGCTCTATTTGGCTGCCGAGATCGGACGAGATCGGGCGCTTAGAGAGCGGTGTGGCCGTAAGCTGCATTTGACATCATCAACAGCTCTTAAAAACGCTGGAGAAGCAGAATGCATGACACTTGCTAAGAAGAAGATAAATGTGGCAAAGTACAAAGTACTATAACTGTACTGGTCTGTTACGCCCCTGTCCAGGGGGTCAGGGTGCAACATACAAAGATAAATTAGCATGTTCCCTCTCCGATCCCCAAACCAAAATCCAGGATCGAGATGTTCCAACAGAATGATATTTATTTTAAACGAAAGAAAATGTCAAACAAAACATGACACTACAACTCAGGGCGAACCAAGGCCAACATAATAAACAAAATAAGCCATTTCCCACAGAAAGTGCTAGCTAGCCTGATAGAAATAAACAAACCAAAAGACAGTCGCTAACCCTAACTCCCTAATGTGAAAACAGTCCAAAGAAAATGGCTGTTCACCCCTACAGATTTAATACTATTTACAAAATATACAATTTATAAACAAAACCACGGCACAAAACCTAACAATTCAAAAATGCTAAATAAGGTTTGGAAACCAAGAACAGCAAACAGGTGCTGCTGCCAGAAAGAGCCTCGCTAGCTGTTGGGAACCGTACTTTTAAAACTCCAGGAAGTGTAGGATGGACCAATCAGCTTCCTGTACTGCCCCTCAATCCGGCCAATCAGGCAGGGCACCTATAAGAACAACATATCAAAAACAACACATATGGCCAGGACCGTAACATGGTCTACTAGTAATGAAGCACGATGGTTGACAAACCAATAAAGTAGCAAAACAGTAATGAAAGAACAAAATTTGATGAAAATATAGAACAATTTCTATGAATAAATAGGCAGTAACACCAGCTTGTGCTGCCCGTAAACCCAAGCAAAAAAGCTTACAGCACCTGGTATTCCCACGCGGTCTTCCTACCAAGTACTAACCAGGCCCGGCTCTATTTGGCTGCCGAGATCGGACGAGATCGGGCGCTTAGAGAGCGGTGTGGCCGTAAGCTGCATTTGACATCATCAACAGCTCTTAAAAACGTTGGAGAAGCAGAATGCATGAAACTTGCTAAGACGAAGATAAATGTGGCAAAGTACAAGTACTATAACTGTACTGGTCTGTTACGCCCCTGTCCAGGGGGTCAGGGTGCAACATACAAAGATAAATTAGCATGTTCCCTCTCCGATCCCCAAACCAAAATCCAGGATCGAGATGTTCCAACAGAATGATATTTATTTTAAACGAAAGAAAGTGTCAAACAAAACATGACACTACAACTCAGGGCGAACCAAGGCCAACATAATAAACAAAATAAGCCATTTCCCACAGAAAGTGCTAGCTAGCCTGATAGAAATAAACAAACCAAAACACAGTCGCTAACCCTAACTCCCTAATGTGAAAACAGTCCAAAGAAAATGGCTGTTCACCCCTACAGATTTAATACTATTTACAAAATATACAATTTATAGACAAAACCACGGCATAAAACCTAACAATTCAAAAATGCTAAATAAGGTTTGGAAACCAAGAACAGCAAACAGGTGCTGCTGCCAGAAAGAGCCTCGCTAGCTGTTGGGAACCGTACTTTTAAAACTCCAGGAAGTGTAGGATGGACCAATCAGCTTCCTGTACTGCCCCCCAATCCGGCCAATCAGGCAGGGCACCTATAAGAACAACAAAATAAAAACAACACATATGGCCAGGACCGTAACATGGTCTACTAGTAATGAAGCACGATGGTTGAAAAACCAATAAAGTAGCAAAACAGCAATGAAAGAACAAAATTTGATGAAAATAAAGAACAATTTCTATGAATAAATAGGCAGTAACACCAGCTTGTGCTGCCCGTAAACCCAAGCAAAAAAGCTTACAGCACCTGGTATTCCCAGGCGGTCTTCCTACCAAGTACTAACCAGGCCCGGCTCTATTTGGCTGCCGAGATCGGACGAGATCGGGCGCTTAGAGAGCGGTGTGGCCGTAAGCTGCATTTGACATCATCAACAGCTCTTAAAAACGCTGGAGAAGCAGAATGCATGACACTTGCTAAGAAGAAGATAAATGTGGCAAAGTACAAAGTACTATAACTGTACTGGTCTGTTACGCCCCTGTCCAGGGGGTCAGGGTGCAACATACAAAGATAAATTAGCATGTTCCCTCTCCGATCCCCAAACCAAAATCCAGGACCGAGATGTTCCAACAGAATGATATTTATTTTAAACGAAAGAAAGTGTCAAACAAAACATGACACTACAACTCAGGGCGAACCAAGGCCAACATAATAAACAAAATAAGCCATTTCCCACAGAAAGTGCTAGCTAGCCTGATAGAAATAAACAAACCAAAAGACAGTCGCTAACCCTAACTCCCTAATGTGAAAACAAGAGAAAACAATCAAAAGAAAATGGCTGTTCACCCCTACAGATTTAATACGAATTACAAAATATACAATTTATAAACAAAACCACGGCACAAAACCTAACAATTCAAAAATGCTAAATAAGGTTTGGAAACCAAGAACAGCAAACAGGTGTTACTGCCAGAAAGAGCCTCGCTAGCTGTTGGGAACCGTACTTTTAAAACTCCAGGAAGTGTAGGATGGACCAATCAGCTTCCTGTACTGCCCCTCAATCCGGCCAATCAGGCAGGGCACCTATAAGAACGAGAAAATAAAAACAACACATATGGCCAGGACCGTAACATGGTCTACTAGTAATGTAGCACGATGGTTGAAAAACCAATAAAGTAGCAAAACAGCAATGAAAGAACAAAATTTGATGAAAATATAGAACAATTTCTATGAATAAATAGGCAGTAACACCAGCTTGTGCTGCCCGTAAACCCAAGCAAAACAGCTTACAGCACCTGGTATTCCCAGGTGGTCTTCCTACCAAGTACTAACCAGGCCCGGCTCTATTTGGCTGCCGAGATCGGACGAGATCGGGCGCTTAGAGAGCGGTGTGGCCGTAAGCTGCATTTGACATCATCAACAGCTCTTAAAAACACTGGAGAAGCAGAATGCATGACACTTGCTAAGAAGAAGACAAATGTGGCAAAGTACAAAGTACTATAACTGTACTGGTCTGTTACGCCCCTGTCCAGGGGGTCAGGGTGCAACATACAAAGATAAATTAGCATGTTCCCTCTCCGATCCCCAAACCAAAATCCAGGATCGAGATGTTCCAACAGAATGATATTTATTTTAAACGAAAGAAAGTGTCAAACAAAACATGACACTACAACTCAGGGCGAACCAAGGCCAACATAATAAACAAAATAAGCCATTTCCCACAGAAAGTGCTAGCTAGCCTGATAGAAATAAACAAACCAAAAGACAGTCGCTAACCCTAACTCCCTAATGTGAAAACAGTCCAAAGAAAATGGCTGTTCACCCCTACAGATTTAATACTATTTACAAAATATACAATTTATAAACAAAACCACGGCACAAAACCTAACAATTCAAAAATGCTAAATAAGGTTTGGAAACCAAGAACAGCAAACAGGTGCTGCTGCCAGAAAGAGCCTCGCTAGCTGTTGGGAACCGTACTTTTAAAACTCCAGGAAGTGTAGGATGGACCAATCAGCTTCCTGTACTGCCCCTCAATCCGGCCAATCAGGCAGGGCACCTATAAGAACAACATATCAAAAACAACACATATGGCCAGGACCGTAACATGGTCTACTAGTAATGAAGCACGATGGTTGACAAACCAATAAAGTAGCAAAACAGTAATGAAAGAACAAAATTTGATGAAAATATAGAACAATTTCTATGAATAAATAGGCAGTAACACCAGCTTGTGCTGCCCGTAAACCCAAGCAAAAAAGCTTACAGCACCTGGTATTCCCACGCGGTCTTCCTACCAAGTACTAACCAGGCCCGGCTCTATTTGGCTGCCGAGATCGGACGAGATCGGGCGCTTAGAGAGCGGTGTGGCCGTAAGCTGCATTTGACATCATCAACAGCTCTTAAAAACGTTGGAGAAGCAGAATGCATGAAACTTGCTAAGACGAAGATAAATGTGGCAAAGTACAAAGTACTATAACTGTACTGGTCTGTTACGCCCCTGTCCAGGGGGTCAGGGTGCAACATACAAAGATAAATTAGCATGTTCCCTCTCCGATCCCCAAACCAAAATCCAGGATCGAGATGTTCCAACAGAATGATATTTATTTTAAACGAAAGAAAGTGTCAAACAAAACATGACACTACAACTCAGGGCGAACCAAGGCCAACATAATAAACAAAATAAGCCATTTCCCACAGAAAGTGCTAGCTAGCCTGATAGAAATAAACAAACCAAAACACAGTCGCTAACCCTAACTCCCTAATGTGAAAACAGTCCAAAGAAAATGGCTGTTCACCCCTACAGATTTAATACTATTTACAAAATATACAATTTATAAACAAAACCACGGCATAAAACCTAACAATTCAAAAATGCTAAATAAAGTTTGGAAACCAAGAACAGCAAACAGGTGCTGCTGCCAGAAAGAGCCTCGCTAGCTGTTGGGAACCGTACTTTTAAAACTCCAGGAAGTGTAGGATGGACCAATCAGCTTCCTGTACTGCCCCCCAATCCGGCCAATCAGGCAGGGCACCTATAAGAACAACAAAATAAAAACAACACATATGGCCAGGACCGTAACATGGTCTACTAGTAATGAAGCACGATGGTTTTAAAAACCAATAAAGTAGCAAAACAGCAATGAAAGAACAAAATTTGATGAAACTATAGAACAATTTCTATGAATAAATTGGCAGTAACACCAGCTTGTGCTGCCCGTAAACCCAAGCAAAAAAGCTTACAGCACCTGGTATTCCCAGGTGGTCTTCCTACCAAGTACTAACCAGGCCCGGCTCTATTTGGCTGCCGAGATCGGACGAGATCGGGCGCTTAGAGAGCGGTGTGGCCGTAAGCTGCATTTGACATCATCAACAGCTCTTAAAAACGCTGGAGAAGCAGAATGCATGACACTTGCTAAGAAGAAGATAAATGTGGCAAAGTACAAAGTACTATAACTGTACTGGTCTGTTACGCCCCTGTCCAGGGGGTCAGGGTGCAACATACAAAGATAAATTAGCATGTTCCCTCTCCGATCCCCAAACCAAAATCCAGGATCGAGATGTTCCAACAGAATGATATTTATTTTAAACGAAAGAAAGTGTCAAACAAAACATGACACTACAACTCAGGGCGAACCAAGGCCAACATAATAAACAAAATAAGCCATTTCCCACAGAAAGTGCTAGCTAGCCTGATAGAAATAAACAAACCAAAAGACAGTCGCTAACCCTAACTCCCAAATGTGAAAACAATCCAAAGAAAATGGCAGTTCACCCCTACAGATTTAATACTATTTACAAAATATACAATTTATAAACAAAACCACGGCATAAAACCTAACAATTCAAAAATGCTAAATAAAGTTTGGAAACCAAGAACAGCAAACAGGTGCTGCTGCCAGAAAGAGCCTCGCTAGCTGTTGGGAACCGTACTTTTAAAACTCCAGGAAGTGTAGGATGGACCAATCAGCTTCCTTTACTGCCCCCCAATCCGGCCAATCAGGCAGGGCACCTATAAGAACAACAAAATAAAAACAACACATATGGCCAGGACCGTAACATGGTCTACTAGTAATGAAGCACGATGGTTGACAAACCAATAAAGTAGCAAAACAGCAATGAAAGAACAAAATTTGATGAAAATATAGAACAATTTCTATGAATAAATAGGCAGTAACACCAGCTTGTGCTGCCCGTAAACCCAAGCAAAAAAGCTTACAGCACCTGGTATTCCCAGGTGGTCTTCCTACCAAGTACTAACCAGGCCCGGCTCTATTTGGCTGCCGAGATCGGACGAGATCGGGCGCTTAGAGAGCGGTGTGGCCGTAAGCTGCATTTGACATCATCAACAGCTCTTAAAAACGCTGGAGAAGCAGAATGCATGACACTTGCTAAGAAGAAGATAAATGTGGCAAAGTACAAAGTACTATAACTGTACTGGTCTGTTACGCCCCTGTCCAGGGGGTCAGGGTGCAACATACAAAGATAAATTAGCATGTTCCCTCTCCGATCCCCAAACCAAAATCCAGGATCGAGATGTTCCAACAGAATGATATTTATTTTAAACGAAAGAAAGTGTCAAACAAAACATGACACTACAACTCAGGGCGAACCAAGGCCAACATAATAAACAAAATAAGCCATTTCCCACAGAAAGTGCTAGCTAGCCTGATAGAAATAAACAAACCAAAAGACAGTCGCTAACCCTAACTCCCTAATGTGAAAACAGTCCAAAGAAAATGGCTGTTCACCCCTACAGATTTAATACTATTTACAAAATATACAATTTATAAACAAAACCACGGCACAAAACCTAACAATTCAAAAATGCTAAATAAGGTTTGGAAACCAAGAACAGCAAACAGGTGCTGCTGCCAGAAAGAGCCTCGCTAGCTGTTGGGAACCGTACTTTTAAAACTCCAGGAAGTGTAGGATGGACCAATCAGCTTCCTGTACTGCCCCTCAATCCGGCCAATCAGGCAGGGCACCTATAAGAACAACATATCAAAAACAACACATATGGCCAGGACCGTAACATGGTCTACTAGTAATGAAGCACGATGGTTGACAAACCAATAAAGTAGCAAAACAGTAATGAAAGAACAAAATTTGATGAAAATATAGAACAATTTCTATGAATAAATAGGCAGTAACACCAGCTTGTGCTGCCCGTAAACCCAAGCAAAAAAGCTTACAGCACCTGGTATTCCCACGCGGTCTTCCTACCAAGTACTAACCAGGCCCGGCTCTATTTGGCTGCCGAGATCGGACGAGATCGGGCGCTTAGAGAGCGGTGTGGCCGTAAGCTGCATTTGACATCATCAACAGCTCTTAAAAACGTTGGAGAAGCAGAATGCATGAAACTTGCTAAGACGAAGATAAATGTGGCAAAGTACAAAGTACTATAACTGTACTGGTCTGTTACGCCCCTGTCCAGGGGGTCAGGGTGCAACATACAAAGATAAATTAGCATGTTCCCTCTCCGATCCCCAAACCAAAATCCAGGATCGAGATGTTCCAACAGAATGATATTTATTTTAAACGAAAGAAAGTGTCAAACAAAACATGACACTACAACTCAGGGCGAACCAAGGCCAACATAATAAACAAAATAAGCCATTTCCCACAGAAAGTGCTAGCTAGCCTGATAGAAATAAACAAACCAAAACACAGTCGCTAACCCTAACTCCCTAATGTGAAAACAGTCCAAAGAAAATGGCTGTTCACCCCTACAGATTTAATACTATTTACAAAATATACAATTTATAAACAAAACCACGGCATAAAACCTAACAATTCAAAAATGCTAAATAAAGTTTGGAAACCAAGAACAGCAAACAGGTGCTGCTGCCAGAAAGAGCCTCGCTAGCTGTTGGGAACCGTACTTTTAAAACTCCAGGAAGTGTAGGATGGACCAATCAGCTTCCTGTACTGCCCCCCAATCCGGCCAATCAGGCAGGGCACCTATAAGAACAACAAAATAAAAACAACACATATGGCCAGGACCGTAACATGGTCTACTAGTAATGAAGCACGATGGTTTTAAAAACCAATAAAGTAGCAAAACAGCAATGAAAGAACAAAATTTGATGAAACTATAGAACAATTTCTATGAATAAATTGGCAGTAACACCAGCTTGTGCTGCCCGTAAACCCAAGCAAAAAAGCTTACAGCACCTGGTATTCCCAGGCGGTCTTCCTACCAAGTACTAACCAGGCCCGGCTCTATTTGGCTGCCGAGATCGGACGAGATCGGGCGCTTAGAGAGCGGTGTGGCCGTAAGCTGCATTTGACATCATCAACAGCTCTTAAAAACGCTGGAGAAGCAGAATGCATGACACTTGCTAAGAAGAAGATAAATGTGGCAAAGTACAAAGTACTATAACTGTACTGGTCTGTTACGCCCCTGTCCAGGGGGTCAGGGTGCAACATACAAAGATAAATTAGCATGTTCCCTCTCCGATCCCCAAACCAAAATCCAGGATCGAGATGTTCCAACAGAATGATATTTATTTTAAACGAAAGAAAGTGTCAAACAAAACATGACACTACAACTCAGGGCGAACCAAGGCCAACATAATAAACAAAATAAGCCATTTCCCACAGAAAGTGCTAGCTAGCCTGATAGAAATAAACAAACCAAAAGACAGTCGCTAACCCTAACTCCCAAATGTGAAAACAGTCCAAAGAAAATGGCTGTTCACCCCTACAGATTTAATACGAATTACAAAATATACAATTTATAAACAAAACCACGGCACAAAACCTAACAATTCAAAAATGCTAAATAAGGTTTGGAAACCAAGAACAGCAAACAGGTGTTGCTGCCAGAAAGAGCCTCGCTAGCTGTTGGGAACCGTACTTTTAAAACTCCAGGAAGTGTAGGATGGACCAATCAGCTTCCTGTACTGCCCCCCAATCCGGCCAATCAGGCAGGGCACCTATAAGAACAACAAAATAAAAACAACACATATGGCCAGGACCGTAACATGGTCTACTAGTAATGAAGCACGATGGTTGACAAACCAATAAAGTAGCAAAACAGCAATGAAAGAACAAAATTTGATGAAAATATAGAACAATTTCTATGAATAAATAGGCAGTAACACCAGCTTGTGCTGCCCGTAAACCCAAGCAAAAAAGCTTACAGCACCTGGTATTCCCAGGTGGTCTTCCTACCAAGTACTAACCAGGCCCGGCTCTATTTGGCTGCCGAGATCGGACGAGATCGGGCGCTTAGAGAGCGGTGTGGCCGTAAGCTGCATTTGACATCATCAACAGCTCTTAAAAACGCTGGAGAAGCAGAATGCATGACACTTGCTAAGAAGAAGATAAATGTGGCAAAGTACAAAGTACTATAACTGTACCGGTCTGTTACGCCCCTGTCCAGGGGGTCAGGGTGCAACATACAAAGATAAATTAGCATGTTCCCTCTCCGATCCCCAAACCAAAATCCAGGATCGAGATGTTCCAACAGAATGATATTTATTTTAAACGAAAGAAAGTGTCAAACAAAACATGACACTACAACTCAGGGCGAACCAAGGCCAACATAATAAACAAAATAAGCCATTTCCCACAGAAAGTGCTAGCTAGCCTGATAGAAATAAACAAACCAAAAGACAGTCGCTAACCCTAACTCACTAATGTGAAAACAGTCTAAAGAAAATGGCTGTTCACCCCTACAGATTTAATACTATTTACAAAATATACAATTTATAAACAAAACCACGGCACAAAACCTAACAATTCAAAAATGCTAAATAAGGTTTGGAAACCAAGAACAGCAAACAGGTGCTGCTGCCAGAAAGAGCCTCGCTAGCTGTTGGGAACCGTACTTTTAAAACTCCAGGAAGTGTAGGATGGACCAATCAGCTTCCTGTACTGCCCCTCAATCCGGCCAATCAGGCAGGGCACCTATAAGAACAACATATCAAAAACAACACATATGGCCAGGACCGTAACATGGTCTACTAGTAATGAAGCACGATGGTTGACAAACCAATAAAGTAGCAAAACAGCAATGAAAGAACAAAATTTGATGAAAATATAGAACAATTTCTATGAATAAATAGGCAGTAACACCAGCTTGTGCTGCCCGTAAACCCAAGCAAAAAAGCTTACAGCACCTGGTATTCCCACGCGGTCTTCCTACCAAGTACTAACCAGGCCCGGCTCTATTTGGCTGCCGAGATCGGACGAGATCGGGCGCTTAGAGAGCGGTGTGGCCGTAAGCTGCATTTGACATCATCAACAGCTCTTAAAAACGTTGGAGAAGCAGAATGCATGAAACTTGCTAAGACGAAGATAAATGTGGCAAAGTACAAAGTACTATAACTGTACTGGTCTGTTACGCCCCTGTCCAGGGGGTCAGGGTGCAACATACAAAGATAAATTAGCATGTTCCCTCTCCGATCCCCAAACCAAAATCCAGGATCGAGATGTTCCAACAGAATGATATTTATTTTAAACGAAAGAAAGTGTCAAACAAAACATGACACTACAACTCAGGGCGAACCAAGGCCAACATAATAAACAAAATAAGCCATTTCCCACAGAAAGTGCTAGCTAGCCTGATAGAAATAAACAAACCAAAACACAGTCGCTAACCCTAACTCCCTAATGTGAAAACAGTCCAAAGAAAATGGCTGTTCACCCCTACAGATTTAATACTATTTACAAAATATACAATTTATAAACAAAACCACGGCACAAAACCTAACAATTCAAAAATGCTAAATAAGGTTTGGAAACCAAGAACAGCAAACAGGTGCTGCTGCCAGAAAGAGCCTCGCTAGCTGTTGGGAACCGTACTTTTAAAACTCCAGGAAGTGTAGGATGGACCAATCAGCTTCCTGTACTGCCCCTCAATCCGGCCAATCAGGCAGGGCACCTATAAGAACGAGAAAATAAAAACAACACATATGGCCAGGACCGTAACATGGTCTACTAGTAATGAAGCACGATGGTTGAAAAACCAATAAAGTAGCAAAACAGCAATGAAAGAACAAAATTTAATGAAAATATAGAACAATTTCTATGAATAAATAGGCAGTAACACCAGCTTGTGCTGCCCGTAAACCCAAGCAAAAAAGCTTACAGCACCTGGTATTCCCAGGCGGTCTTCCTACCAAGTACTAACCAGGCCCGGCTCTATTTGGCTGCCGAGATCGGACGAGATCGGGCGCTTAGAGAGCGGTGTGGCCGTAAGCTGCATTTGACATCATCAACAGCTCTTAAAAACGCTGGAGAAGCAGAATGCATGACACTTGCTAAGAAGAAGATAAATGTGGCAAAGTACAAAGTACTATAACTGTACTGGTCTGTTACGCCCCTGTCCAGGGGGTCAGGGTGCAACATACAAAGATAAATTAGCATGTTCCCTCTCCGATCCCCAAACCAAAATCCAGGATCGAGATGTTCCAACAGAATGATATTTATTTTAAACGAAAGAAAGTGTCAAACAAAACATGACACTACAACTCAGGGCGAACCAAGGCCAACATAATAAACAAAATAAGCCATTTCCCACAGAAAGTGCTAGCTAGCCTGATAGAAATAAACAAACCAAAAGACAGTCGCTAACCCTAACTCCCTAATGTGAAAACAGTCCAAAGAAAATGGCTGTTCACCCCTACAGATTTAATACTATTTACAAAATATACAATTTATAAACAAAACCACGGCATAAAACCTAACAATTCAAAAATGCTAAATAAAGTTTGGAAACCAAGAACAGCAAACAGGTGCTGCTGCCAGAAAGAGCCTCGCTAGCTGTTGGGAACCGTACTTTTAAAACTCCAGGAAGTGTAGGATGGACCAATCAGCTTCCTGTACTGCCCCCCAATCCGGCCAATCAGGCAGGGCACCTATAAGAACAACAAAATAAAAACAACACATATGGCCAGGACCGTAACATGGTCTACTAGTAATGAAGCACGATGGTTGAAAAACCAATAAAGTAGCAAAACAGCAATGAAAGAACAAAATTTGATGAAAATAAAGAACAATTTCTATGAATAAATAGGCAGTAACACCAGCTTGTGCTGCCCGTAAACCCAAGCAAAAAAGCTTACAGCACCTGGTATTCCCAGGCGGTCTTCCTACCAAGTACTAACCAGGCCCGGCTCTATTTGGCTGCCGAGATCGGACGAGATCGGGCGCTTAGAGAGCGGTGTGGCCGTAAGCTGCATTTGACATCATCAACAGCTCTTAAAAACGCTGGAGAAGCAGAATGCATGACACTTGCTAAGAAGAAGATAAATGTGGCAAAGTACAAAGTACTATAACTGTACTGGTCTGTTACGCCCCTGTCCAGGGGGTCAGGGTGCAACATACAAAGATAAATTAGCATGTTCCCTCTCCGATCCCCAAACCAAAATCCAGGACCGAGATGTTCCAACAGAATGATATTTATTTTAAACGAAAGAAAGTGTCAAACAAAACATGACACTACAACTCAGGGCGAACCAAGGCCAACATAATAAACAAAATAAGCCATTTCCCACAGAAAGTGCTAGCTAGCCTGATAGAAATAAACAAACCAAAACACAGTCGCTAACCCTAACTCCCTAATGTGAAAACAAGAGAAAACAATCAAAAGAAAATGGCTGTTCACCCCTACAGATTTAATACGAATTACAAAATATACAATTTATAAACAAAACCACGGCACAAAACCTAACAATTCAAAAATGCTAAATAAGGTTTGGAAACCAAGAACAGCAAACAGGTGTTACTGCCAGAAAGAGCCTCGCTAGCTGTTGGGAACCGTACTTTTAAAACTCCAGGAAGTGTAGGATGGACCAATCAGCTTCCTGTACTGCCCCTCAATCCGGCCAATCAGGCAGGGCACCTATAAGAACGAGAAAATAAAAACAACACATATGGCCAGGACCGTAACATGGTCTACTAGTAATGTAGCACGATGGTTGAAAAACCAATAAAGTAGCAAAACAGCAATGAAAGAACAAAATTTGATGAAAATATAGAACAATTTCTATGAATAAATAGGCAGTAACACCAGCTTGTGCTGCCCGTAAACCCAAGCAAAAAAGCTTACAGCACCTGGTATTCCCAGGTGGTCTTCCTACCAAGTACTAACCAGGCCCGGCTCTATTTGGCTGCCGAGATCGGACGAGATCGGGCGCTTAGAGAGCGGTGTGGCCGTAAGCTGCATTTGACATCATCAACAGCTCTTAAAAACACTGGAGAAGCAGAATGCATGACACTTGCTAAGAAGAAGACAAATGTGGCAAAGTACAAAGTACTATAACTGTACTGGTCTGTTACGCCCCTGTCCAGGGGGTCAGGGTGCAACATACAAAGATAAATTAGCATGTTCCCTCTCCGATCCCCAAACCAAAATCCAGGATCGAGATGTTCCAACAGAATGATATTTATTTTAAACGAAAGAAAGTGTCAAACAAAACATGACACTACAACTCAGGGCGAACCAAGGCCAACATAATAAACAAAATAAGCCATTTCCCACAGAAAGTGCTAGCTAGCCTGATAGAAATAAACAAACCAAAACACAGTCGCTAACCCTAACTCCCTAATGTGAAAACAGTCCAAAGAAAATGGCTGTTCACCCCTACAGATTTAATACTATTTACAAAATATACAATTTATAAACAAAACCACGGCACAAAACCTAACAATTCAAAAATGCTAAATAAGGTTTGGAAACCAAGAACAGCAAACAGGTGCTGCTGCCAGAAAGAGCCTCGCTAGCTGTTGGGAACCGTACTTTTAAAACTCCAGGAAGTGTAGGATGGACCAATCAGCTTCCTGTACTGCCCCTCAATCCGGCCAATAAGGCAGGGCACCTATAAGAACAACATATCAAAAACAACACATATGGCCAGGACCGTAACATGGTCTACTAGTAATGAAGCACGATGGTTGACAAACCAATAAAGTAGCAAAACAGTAATGAAAGAACAAAATTTGATGAAAATATAGAACAATTTCTATGAATAAATAGGCAGTAACACCAGCTTGTGCTGCCCGTAAACCCAAGCAAAAAAGCTTACAGCACCTGGTATTCCCACGCGGTCTTCCTACCAAGTACTAACCAGGCCCGGCTCTATTTGGCTGCCGAGATCGGACGAGATCGGGCGCTTAGAGAGCGGTGTGGCCGTAAGCTGCATTTGACATCATCAACAGCTCTTAAAAACGTTGGAGAAGCAGAATGCATGAAACTTGCTAAGACGAAGATAAATGTGGCAAAGTACAAAGTACTATAACTGTACTGGTCTGTTACGCCCCTGTCCAGGGGGTCAGGGTGCAACATACAAAGATAAATTAGCATGTTCCCTCTCCGATCCCCAAACCAAAATCCAGGATCGAGATGTTCCAACAGAATGATATTTATTTTAAACGAAAGAAAGTGTCAAACAAAACATGACACTACAACTCAGGGCGAACCAAGGCCAACATAATAAACAAAATAAGCCATTTCCCACAGAAAGTGCTAGCTAGCCTGATAGAAATAAACAAACCAAAACACAGTCGCTAACCCTAACTCCCTAATGTGAAAACAGTCCAAAGAAAATGGCTGTTCACCCCTACAGATTTAATACTATTTACAAAATATACAATTTATAAACAAAACCACGGCATAAAACCTAACAATTCAAAAATGCTAAATAAAGTTTGGACACCAAGAACAGCAAACAGGTGCTGCTGCCAGAAAGAGCCTCGCTAGCTGTTGGGAACCGTACTTTTAAAACTCCAGGAAGTGTAGGATGGACCAATCAGCTTCCTGTACTGCCCCCCAATCCGGCCAATCAGGCAGGGCACCTATAAGAACAACAAAATAAAAACAACACATATGGCCAGGACCGTAACATGGTCTACTAGTAATGAAGCACGATGGTTTTAAAAACCAATAAAGTAGCAAAACAGCAATGAAAGAACAAAATTTGATGAAACTATAGAACAATTTCTATGAATAAATTGGCAGTAACACCAGCTTGTGCTGCCCGTAAACCCAAGCAAAAAAGCTTACAGCACCTGGTATTCCCAGGCGGTCTTCCTACCAAGTACTAACCAGGCCCGGCTCTATTTGGCTGCCGAGATCGGACGAGATCGGGCGCTTAGAGAGCGGTGTGGCCGTAAGCTGCATTTGACATCATCAACAGCTCTTAAAAACGCTGGAGAAGCAGAATGCATGACACTTGCTAAGAAGAAGATAAATGTGGCAAAGTACAAAGTACTATAACTGTACTGGTCTGTTACGCCCCTGTCCAGGGGGTCAGGGTGCAACATACAAAGATAAATTAGCATGTTCCCTCTCCGATCCCCAAACCAAAATCCAGGATCGAGATGTTCCAACAGAATGATATTTATTTTAAACGAAAGAAAGTGTCAAACAAAACATGACACTACAACTCAGGGCGAACCAAGGCCAACATAATAAACAAAATAAGCCATTTCCCACAGAAAGTGCTAGCTAGCCTGATAGAAATAAACAAACCAAAAGACAGTCGCTAACCCTAACTCCCAAATGTGAAAACAATCAAAAAGAAAATGGCAGTTCACCCCTACAGATTTAATACTATTTACAAAATATACAATTTATAAACAAAACCACGGCATAAAACCTAACAATTCAAAAATGCTAAATAAAGTTTGGAAACCAAGAACAGCAAACAGGTGCTGCTGCCAGAAAGAGCCTCGCTAGCTGTTGGGAACCGTACTTTTAAAACTCCAGGAAGTGTAGGATGGACCAATCAGCTTCCTGTACTGCCCCCCAATCCGGCCAATCAGGCAGGGCACCTATAAGAACAACAAAATAAAAACAACACATATGGCCAGGACCGTAACATGGTCTACTAGTAATGAAGCACGATGGTTGACAAACCAATAAAGTAGCAAAACAGCAATGAAAGAACAAAATTTGATGAAAATATAGAACAATTTCTATGAATAAATAGGCAGTAACACCAGCTTGTGCTGCCCGTAAACCCAAGCAAAAAAGCTTACAGCACCTGGTATTCCCAGGTGGTCTTCCTACCAAGTACTAACCAGGCCCGGCTCTATTTGGCTGCCGAGATCGGACGAGATCGGGCGCTTAGAGAGCGGTGTGGCCGTAAGCTGCATTTGACATCATCAACAGCTCTTAAAAACGTTGGAGAAGCAGAATGCATGAAACTTGCTAAGACGAAGATAAATGTGGCAAAGTACAAAGTACTATAACTGTACTGGTCTGTTACGCCCCTGTCCAGGGGGTCAGGGTGCAACATACAAAGATAAATTAGCATGTTCCCTCTCCGATCCCCAAACCAAAATCCAGGATCGAGATGTTCCAACAGAATGATATTTATTTTAAACGAAAGAAAGTGTCAAACAAAACATGACACTACAACTCAGGGCGAACCAAGGCCAACATAATAAACAAAATAAGCCATTTCCCACAGAAAGTGCTAGCTAGCCTGATAGAAATAAACAAACCAAAACACAGTCGCTAACCCTAACTCCCTAATGTGAAAACAGTCCAAAGAAAATGGCTGTTCACCCCTACAGATTTAATACTATTTACAAAATATACAATTTATAAACAAAACCACGGCATAAAACCTAACAATTCAAAAATGCTAAATAAAGTTTGGAAACCAAGAACAGCAAACAGGTGCTGCTGCCAGAAAGAGCCTCGCTAGCTGTTGGGAACCGTACTTTTAAAACTCCAGGAAGTGTAGGATGGACCAATCAGCTTCCTGTACTGCCCCCCAATCCGGCCAATCAGGCAGGGCACCTATAAGAACAACAAATCAAAAACAACACATATGGCCAGGACCCTAACATGGTCTACTAGTAATGAAGCACGATGGTTGAAAAACCAATAAAGTAGCAAAACAGCAATGAAAGAACAAAATTTGATGAAAATATAGAACAATTTCTATGAATAAATAGGCAGTAACACCAGCTTGTGCTGCCCGTAAACCCAAGCAAAAAAGCTTACAACACCTGGTATTCCCAGGCGGTCTTCCTACCAAGTACTAACCAGGCCCGGCTCTATTTGGCTGCCGAGATCGGACGAGATCGGGCGCTTAGAGAGCGGTGTGGCCGTAAGCTGCATTTGACATCATCAACAGCTCTTAAAAACACTGGAGAAGCAGAATGCATGACACTTGCTAAGAAGAAGACAAATGTGGCAAAGTACAAAGTACTATAACTGTACTGGTCTGTTACGCCCCTGTCCAGGGGGTCAGGGTGCAACATACAAAGATAAATTAGCATGTTCCCTCTCCGATCCCCAAACCAAAATCCAGGATCGAGATGTTCCAACAGAATGATATTTATTTTAAACGAAAGAAAGTGTCAAACAAAACATGACACTACAACTCAGGGCGAACCAAGGCCAACATAATAAACAAAATAAGCCATTTCCCACAGAAAGTGCTAGCTAGCCTGATAGAAATAAACAAACCAAAAGACAGTCGCTAACCCTAACTCCCTAATGTGAAAACAGTCCAAAAAAAATGGCTGTTCACCCCTACAGATTTAATACTATTTACAAAATATACAATTTATAAACAAAACCACGGCACAAAACCTAACAATTCAAAAATGCTAAATAAGGTTTGGAAACCAAGAACAGCAAACAGGTGCTGCTGCCAGAAAGAGCCTCGCTAGCTGTTGGGAACCGTACTTTTAAAACTCCAGGAAGTGTAGGATGGACCAATCAGCTTCCTGTACTGCCCCTCAATCCGGCCAATCAGGCAGGGCACCTATAAGAACGAGAAAATAAAAACAACACATATGGCCAGGACCGTAACATGGTCTACTAGTAATGAAGCACGATGGTTGAAAAACCAATAAAGTAGCAAAACAGCAATGAAAGAACAAAATTTGATGAAAATATAGAACAATTTCTATGAATAAATAGGCAGTAACACCAGCTTGTGCTGCCCGTAAACCCAAGCAAAAAAGCTTACAACACCTGGTATTCCCAGGCGGTCTTCCTACCAAGTACTAACCAGGCCCGGCTCTATTTGGCTGCCGAGATCGGACGAGATCGGGCGCTTAGAGAGCGGTGTGGCCGTAAGCTGCATTTGACATCATCAACAGCTCTTAAAAACACTGGAGAAGCAGAATGCATGACACTTGCTAAGAAGAAGACAAATGTGGCAAAGTACAAAGTACTATAACTGTACTGGTCTGTTACGCCCCTGTCCAGGGGGTCAGGGTGCAACATACAAAGATAAATTAGCATGTTCCCTCTCCGATCCCCAAACCAAAATCCAGGATCGAGATGTTCCAACAGAATGATATTTATTTTAAACGAAAGAAAGTGTCAAACAAAACATGACACTACAACTCAGGGCGAACCAAGGCCAACATAATAAACAAAATAAGCCATTTCCCACAGAAAGTGCTAGCTAGCCTGATAGAAATAAACAAACCAAAAGACAGTCGCTAACCCTAACTCCCTAATGTGAAAACAGTCCAAAAAAAATGGCTGTTCACCCCTACAGATTTAATACTATTTACAAAATATACAATTTATAAACAAAACCACGGCACAAAACCTAACAATTCAAAAATGCTAAATAAGGTTTGGAAACCAAGAACAGCAAACAGGTGCTGCTGCCAGAAAGAGCCTCGCTAGCTGTTGGGAACCGTACTTTTAAAACTCCAGGAAGTGTAGGATGGACCAATCAGCTTCCTGTACTGCCCCTCAATCCGGCCAATCAGGCAGGGCACCTATAAGAACGAGAAAATAAAAACAACACATATGGCCAGGACCGTAACATGGTCTACTAGTAATGAAGCACGATGGTTGAAAAACCAATAAAGTAGCAAAACAGCAATGAAAGAACAAAATTTGATGAAAATATAGAACAATTTCTATGAATAAATAGGCAGTAACACCAGCTTGTGCTGCCCGTAAACCCAAGCAAAAAAGCTTACAGCACCTGGTATTCCCAGGCGGTCTTCCTACCAAGTACTAACCAGGCCCGGCTCTATTTGGCTGCCGAGATCGGACGAGATCGGGCGCTTAGAGAGCGGTGTGGCCGTAAGCTGCATTTGACATCATCAACAGCTCTTAAAAACGCTGGAGAAGCAGAATGCATGACACTTGCTAAGAAGAAGATAAATGTGGCAAAGTACAAAGTACTATAACTGTACTGGTCTGTTACGCCCCTGTCCAGGGGGTCAGGGTGCAACATACAAAGATAAATTAGCATGTTCCCTCTCCGATCCCCAAACCAAAATCCAGGATCGAGATGTTCCAACAGAATGATATTTATTTTAAACGAAAGAAAGTGTCAAACAAAACATGACACTACAACTCAGGGCGAACCAAGGCCAACATAATAAACAAAATAAGCCATTTCCCACAGAAAGTGCTAGCTAGCCTGATAGAAATAAACAAACCAAAAGACAGTCGCTAACCCTAACTCCCTAATGTGAAAACAAGAGAAAACAATCAAAAGAAAATGGCTGTTCACCCCTACAGATTTAATACGAATTACAAAATATACAATTTATAAACAAAACCACGGCACAAAACTTAACAATTCAAAAATGCTAAATAAGGTTTGGAAACCAAGAACAGCAAACAGGTGCTGCTGCCAGAAAGAGCCTCGCTAGCTGTTGGGAACCGTACTTTTAAAACTCCAGGAAGTGTAGGATGGACCAATCAGCTTCCTGTACTGCCCCTCAATCCGGCCAATCAGGCAGGGCACCTATAAGAACGAGAAAATAAAAACAACACATATGGCCAGGACCGTAACATGGTCTACTAGTAATGAAGCACGATGGTTGAAAAACCAATAAAGTAGCAAAACAGCAATGAAAGAACAAAATTTGATGAAAATATAGAACAATTTCTATGAATAAATAGGCAGTAACACCAGCTTGTGCTGCCCGTAAACCCAAGCAAAAAAGCTTACAGCACCTGGTATTCCCAGGCGGTCTTCCTACCAAGTACTAACCAGGCCCGGCTCTATTTGGCTGCCGAGATCGGACGAGATCGGGCGCTTAGAGAGCGGTGTGGCCGTAAGCTGCATTTGACATCATCAACAGCTCTTAAAAACGCTGGAGAAGCAGAATGCATGACACTTGCTAAGAAGAAGATAAATGTGGCAAAGTACAAAGTACTATAACTGTACTGGTCTGTTACGCCCCTGTCCAGGGGGTCAGGGTGCAACATACAAAGATAAATTAGCATGTTCCCTCTCCGATCCCCAAACCAAACTCCAGTATCGAGATGTTCCAACAGAATAATATTTATTTTAAACGAAAGAAAGTGTCAAACAAAACATGACACTACAACTCAGGGCAAACCAAGGCCAACATAATAAACAAAATAAGCCATTTCCCACAGAAAGTGCTAGCTAGCCTGATAGAAATAAACAATCCAAAAGACAGTCGCTAACCCTAACTCCCTAATGTGAAAACAAGAGAAAACAATCAAAAGAAAATGGCTGTTCACCCCTACAGATTTAATACGAATTACAAAATATACAATTTATAAACAAAACCACGGCACAAAACCTAACAATTCAAAAATGCTAAATAAGGTTTGGAAACCAAGAACAGCAAACAGGTGCTGCTGCCAGAAAGAGCCTCGCTAGCTGTTGGGAACCGTACTTTTAAAACTCCAGGAAGTGTAGGATGGACCAATCAGCTTCCTGTACTGCCCCCCAATCCGGCCAATCAGGCAGGGCACCTATAAGAACAACAAATCAAAAACAACACATATGGCCAGGACCGTAACATGGTCTACTAGTAATGAAGCACGATGGTTGAAAAACCAATAAAGTAGCAAAACAGCAATGAAAGAACAAAATTTGATGAAAATATAGAACAATTTCTATGAATAAATAGGCAGTAACACCAGCTTGTGCTGCCCGTAAACCCAAGCAAAAAAGCTTACAGCACCTGGTATTCCCAGGCGGTCTTCCTACCAAGTACTAACCAGGCCCGGCTCTATTTGGCTGCCGAGATCGGACGAGATCGGGCGCTTAGAGAGCGGTGTGGCCGTAAGCTGCATTTGACATCATCAACAGCTCTTAAAAACGCTGGAGAAGCAGAATGCATGACACTTGCTAAGAAGAAGATAAATGTGGCAAAGTACAGAGTACTATAACTGTACTGGTCTGTTACGCCCCTGTCCAGGGGGTCAGGGTGCAACATACAAAGATAAATTAGCATGTTCCCTCTCCGATCCCCAAACCAAAATCCAGGATCGAGATGTTCCAACAGAATGATATTTATTTTAAACGAAAGAAAGTGTCAAACAAAACATGACACTACAACTCAGGGCGAACCAAGGCCAACATAATAAACAAAATAAGCCATTTCCCACAGAAAGTGCTAGCTAGCCTGATAGAAATAAACAAACCAAAAGACAGTCGCTAACCCTAACTCCCTAATGTGAAAACAAGAGAAAACAATCAAAAGAAAATGGCTGTTCACCCCTACAGATTTAATACGAATTACAAAATATACAATTTATAAACAAAACCACGGCACAAAACCTAAGAATTCAAAAATGCTAAATAAGGTTTGGAAACCAAGAACAGCAAACAGGTGCTGCTGCCAGAAAGAGCCTCGCTAGCTGTTGGGAACCGTACTTTTAAAACTCCAGGAAGTGTAGGATGGACCAATCAGCTTCCTGTACTGCCCCTCAATCCGGCCAATCAGGCAGGGCACCTATAAGAACGAGAAAATAAAAACAACACATATGGCCAGGACCGTAACATGGTCTACTAGTAATGAAGCACGATGGTTTTAAAAACCAATAAAGTAGCAAAACAGCAATGAAAGAACAAAATTTGATGAAAATATAGAACAATTTCTATGAATAAATTGGCAGTAACACCAGCTTGTGCTGCCCGTAAACCCAAGCAAAAAAGCTTACAGCACCTGGTATTCCCAGGCGGTCTTCCTACCAAGTACTAACCAGGCCCGGCTCTATTTGGCTGCCGAGATCGGACGAGATCGGGCGCTTAGAGAGCGGTGTGGCCGTAAGCTGCATTTGACATCATCAACAGCTCTTAAAAACGCTGGAGAAGCAGAATGCATGACACTTGCTAAGAAGAAGATAAATGTGGCAAAGTACAAAGTACTATAACTGTACTGGTCTGTTACGCCCCTGTCCAGGGGGTCAGGGTGCAACATACAAAGATAAATTAGCATGTTCCCTCTCCGATCCCCAAACCAAAATCCAGGATCGAGATGTTCCAACAGAATGATATTTATTTTAAACGAAAGAAAGTGTCAAACAAAACATGACACTACAACTCAGGGCGAACCAAGGCCAACATAATAAACAAAATAAGCCATTTCCCACAGAAAGTGCTAGCTAGCCTGATAGAAATAAACAAACCAAAACACAGTCGCTAACCCTAACTCCCAAATGTGAAAACAATCCAAAGAAAATGGCAGTTCACCCCTACAGATTTAATACTATTTACAAAATATACAATTTATAAACAAAACCACGGCATAAAACCTAACAATTCAAAAATGCTAAATAAAGTTTGGAAACCAAGAACAGCAAACAGGTGCTGCTGCCAGAAAGAGCCTCGCTAGCTGTTGGGAACCGTACTTTTAAAACTCCAGGAAGTGTAGGATGGACCAATCAGCTTCCTGTACTGCCCCCCAATCCGGCCAATCAGGCAGGGCACCTATAAGAACAACAAAATAAAAACAACACATATGGCCAGGACCGTAACATGGTCTACTAGTAATGAAGCACGATGGTTGACAAACCAATAAAGTAGCAAAACAGCAATGAAAGAACAAAATTTGATGAAAATATAGAACAATTTCTATGAATAAATAGGCAGTAACACCAGCTTGTGCTGCCCGTAAACCCAAGCAAAAAAGCTTACAGCACCTGGTATTCCCAGGTGGTCTTCCTACCAAGTACTAACCAGGCCCGGCTCTATTTGGCTGCCGAGATCGGACGAGATCGGGCGCTTAGAGAGCGGTGTGGCCGTAAGCTGCATTTGACATCATCAACAGCTCTTAAAAACGCTGGAGAAGCAGAATGCATGACACTTGCTAAGAAGAAGATAAATGTGGCAAAGTACAAAGTACTATAACTGTACTGGTCTGTTACGCCCCTGTCCAGGGGGTCAGGGTGCAACATACAAAGATAAATTAGCATGTTCCCTCTCCGATCCCCAAACCAAAATCCAGGATCGAGATGTTCCAACAGAATGATATTTATTTTAAACGAAAGAAAGTGTCAAACAAAACATGACACTACAACTCAGGGCGAACCAAGGCCAACATAATAAACAAAATAAGCCATTTCCCACAGAAAGTGCTAGCTAGCCTGATAGAAATAAACAAACCAAAAGACAGTCGCTAACCCTAACTCCCTAATGTGAAAACAGTCCAAAGAAAATGGCTGTTCACCCCTACAGATTTAATACTATTTACAAAATATACAATTTATAAACAAAACCACGGCATAAAACCTAACAATTCAAAAATGCTAAATAAAGTTTGGAAACCAAGAACAGCAAACAGGTGCTGCTGCCAGAAAGAGCCTCGCTAGCTGTTGGGAACCGTACTTTTAAAACTCCAGGAAGTGTAGGATGGACCAATCAGCTTCCTGTACTGCCCCCCAATCCGGCCAATCAGGCAGGGCACCTATAAGAACAACAAAATAAAAACAACACATATGGCCAGGACCGTAACATGGTCTACTAGTAATGAAGCACGATGGTTGAAAAACCAATAAAGTAGCAAAACAGCAATGAAAGAACAAAATTTGATGAAAATAAAGAACAATTTCTATGAATAAATAGGCAGTAACACCAGCTTGTGCTGCCCGTAAACCCAAGCAAAAAAGCTTACAGCACCTGGTATTCCCAGGCGGTCTTCCTACCAAGTACTAACCAGGCCCGGCTCTATTTGGCTGCCGAGATCGGACGAGATCGGGCGCTTAGAGAGCGGTGTGGCCGTAAGCTGCATTTGACATCATCAACAGCTCTTAAAAACGCTGGAGAAGCAGAATGCATGACACTTGCTAAGAAGAAGATAAATGTGGCAAAGTACAAAGTACTATAACTGTACTGGTCTGTTACGCCCCTGTCCAGGGGGTCAGGGTGCAACATACAAAGATAAATTAGCATGTTCCCTCTCCGATCCCCAAACCAAAATCCAGGACCGAGATGTTCCAACAGAATGATATTTATTTTAAACGAAAGAAAGTGTCAAACAAAACATGACACTACAACTCAGGGCGAACCAAGGCCAACATAATAAACAAAATAAGCCATTTCCCACAGAAAGTGCTAGCTAGCCTGATAGAAATAAACAAACCAAAACACAGTCGCTAACCCTAACTCCCTAATGTGAAAACAAGAGAAAACAATCAAAAGAAAATGGCTGTTCACCCCTACAGATTTAATACGAATTACAAAATATACAATTTATAAACAAAACCACGGCACAAAACCTAACAATTCAAAAATGCTAAATAAGGTTTGGAAACCAAGAACAGCAAACAGGTGTTACTGCCAGAAAGAGCCTCGCTAGCTGTTGGGAACCGTACTTTTAAAACTCCAGGAAGTGTAGGATGGACCAATCAGCTTCCTGTACTGCCCCTCAATCCGGCCAATCAGGCAGGGCACCTATAAGAACGAGAAAATAAAAACAACACATATGGCCAGGACCGTAACATGGTCTACTAGTAATGTAGCACGATGGTTGAAAAACCAATAAAGTAGCAAAACAGCAATGAAAGAACAAAATTTGATGAAAATATAGAACAATTTCTATGAATAAATAGGCAGTAACACCAGCTTGTGCTGCCCGTAAACCCAAGCAAAAAAGCTTACAGCACCTGGTATTCCCAGGTGGTCTTCCTACCAAGTACTAACCAGGCCCGGCTCTATTTGGCTGCCGAGATCGGACGAGATCGGGCGCTTAGAGAGCGGTGTGGCCGTAAGCTGCATTTGACATCATCAACAGCTCTTAAAAACACTGGAGAAGCAGAATGCATGACACTTGCTAAGAAGAAGACAAATGTGGCAAAGTACAAAGTACTATAACTGTACTGGTCTGTTACGCCCCTGTCCAGGGGGTCAGGGTGCAACATACAAAGATAAATTAGCATGTTCCCTCTCCGATCCCCAAACCAAAATCCAGGATCGAGATGTTCCAACAGAATGATATTTATTTTAAACGAAAGAAAGTGTCAAACAAAACATGACACTACAACTCAGGGCGAACCAAGGCCAACATAATAAACAAAATAAGCCATTTCCCACAGAAAGTGCTAGCTAGCCTGATAGAAATAAACAAACCAAAAGACAGTCGCTAACCCTAACTCCCTAATGTGAAAACAGTCCAAAGAAAATGGCTGTTCACCCCTACAGATTTAATACTATTTACAAAATATACAATTTATAAACAAAACCACGGCACAAAACCTAACAATTCAAAAATGCTAAATAAGGTTTGGAAACCAAGAACAGCAAACAGGTGCTGCTGCCAGAAAGAGCCTCGCTAGCTGTTGGGAACCGTACTTTTAAAACTCCAGGAAGTGTAGGATGGACCAATCAGCTTCCTGTACTGCCCCTCAATCCGGCCAATAAGGCAGGGCACCTATAAGAACAACATATCAAAAACAACACATATGGCCAGGACCGTAACATGGTCTACTAGTAATGAAGCACGATGGTTGACAAACCAATAAAGTAGCAAAACAGTAATGAAAGAACAAAATTTGATGAAAATATAGAACAATTTCTATGAATAAATAGGCAGTAACACCAGCTTGTGCTGCCCGTAAACCCAAGCAAAAAAGCTTACAGCACCTGGTATTCCCACGCGGTCTTCCTACCAAGTACTAACCAGGCCCGGCTCTATTTGGCTGCCGAGATCGGACGAGATCGGGCGCTTAGAGAGCGGTGTGGCCGTAAGCTGCATTTGACATCATCAACAGCTCTTAAAAACGTTGGAGAAGCAGAATGCATGAAACTTGCTAAGACGAAGATAAATGTGGCAAAGTACAAAGTACTATAACTGTACTGGTCTGTTACGCCCCTGTCCAGGGGGTCAGGGTGCAACATACAAAGATAAATTAGCATGTTCCCTCTCCGATCCCCAAACCAAAATCCAGGATCGAGATGTTCCAACAGAATGATATTTATTTTAAACGAAAGAAAGTGTCAAACAAAACATGACACTACAACTCAGGGCGAACCAAGGCCAACATAATAAACAAAATAAGCCATTTCCCACAGAAAGTGCTAGCTAGCCTGATAGAAATAAACAAACCAAAACACAGTCGCTAACCCTAACTCCCTAATGTGAAAACAGTCCAAAGAAAATGGCTGTTCACCCCTACAGATTTAATACTATTTACAAAATATACAATTTATAAACAAAACCACGGCATAAAACCTAACAATTCAAAAATGCTAAATAAAGTTTGGACACCAAGAACAGCAAACAGGTGCTGCTGCCAGAAAGAGCCTCGCTAGCTGTTGGGAACCGTACTTTTAAAACTCCAGGAAGTGTAGGATGGACCAATCAGCTTCCTGTACTGCCCCCCAATCCGGCCAATCAGGCAGGGCACCTATAAGAACAACAAAATAAAAACAACACATATGGCCAGGACCGTAACATGGTCTACTAGTAATGAAGCACGATGGTTTTAAAAACCAATAAAGTAGCAAAACAGCAATGAAAGAACAAAATTTGATGAAACTATAGAACAATTTCTATGAATAAATTGGCAGTAACACCAGCTTGTGCTGCCCGTAAACCCAAGCAAAAAAGCTTACAGCACCTGGTATTCCCAGGCGGTCTTCCTACCAAGTACTAACCAGGCCCGGCTCTATTTGGCTGCCGAGATCGGACGAGATCGGGCGCTTAGAGAGCGGTGTGGCCGTAAGCTGCATTTGACATCATCAACAGCTCTTAAAAACGCTGGAGAAGCAGAATGCATGACACTTGCTAAGAAGAAGATAAATGTGGCAAAGTACAAAGTACTATAACTGTACTGGTCTGTTACGCCCCTGTCCAGGGGGTCAGGGTGCAACATACAAAGATAAATTAGCATGTTCCCTCTCCGATCCCCAAACCAAAATCCAGGATCGAGATGTTCCAACAGAATGATATTTATTTTAAACGAAAGAAAGTGTCAAACAAAACATGACACTACAACTCAGGGCGAACCAAGGCCAACATAATAAACAAAATAAGCCATTTCCCACAGAAAGTGCTAGCTAGCCTGATAGAAATAAACAAACCAAAAGACAGTCGCTAACCCTAACTCCCAAATGTGAAAACAATCAAAAAGAAAATGGCAGTTCACCCCTACAGATTTAATACTATTTACAAAATATACAATTTATAAACAAAACCACGGCATAAAACCTAACAATTCAAAAATGCTAAATAAAGTTTGGAAACCAAGAACAGCAAACAGGTGCTGCTGCCAGAAAGAGCCTCGCTAGCTGTTGGGAACCGTACTTTTAAAACTCCAGGAAGTGTAGGATGGACCAATCAGCTTCCTGTACTGCCCCCCAATCCGGCCAATCAGGCAGGGCACCTATAAGAACAACAAAATAAAAACAACACATATGGCCAGGACCGTAACATGGTCTACTAGTAATGAAGCAC
Source organism: Channa argus (assembly GCF_033026475.1). Taxonomy (NCBI): domain Eukaryota; kingdom Metazoa; phylum Chordata; class Actinopteri; order Anabantiformes; family Channidae; genus Channa; species Channa argus. The sequence continues at coordinate 832,752 of NW_027125233.1, read as the reverse complement.
GATGGTTGACAAACCAATAAAGTAGCAAAACAGCAATGAAAGAACAAAATTTGATGAAAATATAGAACAATTTCTATGAATAAATAGGCAGTAACACCAGCTTGTGCTGCCCGTAAACCCAAGCAAAAAAGCTTACAGCACCTGGTATTCCCAGGTGGTCTTCCTACCAAGTACTAACCAGGCCCGGCTCTATTTGGCTGCCGAGATCGGACGAGATCGGGCGCTTAGAGAGCGGTGTGGCCGTAAGCTGCATTTGACATCATCAACAGCTCTTAAAAACGTTGGAGAAGCAGAATGCATGAAACTTGCTAAGACGAAGATAAATGTGGCAAAGTACAAAGTACTATAACTGTACTGGTCTGTTACGCCCCTGTCCAGGGGGTCAGGGTGCAACATACAAAGATAAATTAGCATGTTCCCTCTCCGATCCCCAAACCAAAATCCAGGATCGAGATGTTCCAACAGAATGATATTTATTTTAAACGAAAGAAAGTGTCAAACAAAACATGACACTACAACTCAGGGCGAACCAAGGCCAACATAATAAACAAAATAAGCCATTTCCCACAGAAAGTGCTAGCTAGCCTGATAGAAATAAACAAACCAAAACACAGTCGCTAACCCTAACTCCCTAATGTGAAAACAGTCCAAAGAAAATGGCTGTTCACCCCTACAGATTTAATACTATTTACAAAATATACAATTTATAAACAAAACCACGGCATAAAACCTAACAATTCAAAAATGCTAAATAAAGTTTGGAAACCAAGAACAGCAAACAGGTGCTGCTGCCAGAAAGAGCCTCGCTAGCTGTTGGGAACCGTACTTTTAAAACTCCAGGAAGTGTAGGATGGACCAATCAGCTTCCTGTACTGCCCCCCAATCCGGCCAATCAGGCAGGGCACCTATAAGAACAACAAATCAAAAACAACACATATGGCCAGGACCCTAACATGGTCTACTAGTAATGAAGCACGATGGTTGAAAAACCAATAAAGTAGCAAAACAGCAATGAAAGAACAAAATTTGATGAAAATATAGAACAATTTCTATGAATAAATAGGCAGTAACACCAGCTTGTGCTGCCCGTAAACCCAAGCAAAAAAGCTTACAACACCTGGTATTCCCAGGCGGTCTTCCTACCAAGTACTAACCAGGCCCGGCTCTATTTGGCTGCCGAGATCGGACGAGATCGGGCGCTTAGAGAGCGGTGTGGCCGTAAGCTGCATTTGACATCATCAACAGCTCTTAAAAACACTGGAGAAGCAGAATGCATGACACTTGCTAAGAAGAAGACAAATGTGGCAAAGTACAAAGTACTATAACTGTACTGGTCTGTTACGCCCCTGTCCAGGGGGTCAGGGTGCAACATACAAAGATAAATTAGCATGTTCCCTCTCCGATCCCCAAACCAAAATCCAGGATCGAGATGTTCCAACAGAATGATATTTATTTTAAACGAAAGAAAGTGTCAAACAAAACATGACACTACAACTCAGGGCGAACCAAGGCCAACATAATAAACAAAATAAGCCATTTCCCACAGAAAGTGCTAGCTAGCCTGATAGAAATAAACAAACCAAAAGACAGTCGCTAACCCTAACTCCCTAATGTGAAAACAGTCCAAAAAAAATGGCTGTTCACCCCTACAGATTTAATACTATTTACAAAATATACAATTTATAAACAAAACCACGGCACAAAACCTAACAATTCAAAAATGCTAAATAAGGTTTGGAAACCAAGAACAGCAAACAGGTGCTGCTGCCAGAAAGAGCCTCGCTAGCTGTTGGGAACCGTACTTTTAAAACTCCAGGAAGTGTAGGATGGACCAATCAGCTTCCTGTACTGCCCCTCAATCCGGCCAATCAGGCAGGGCACCTATAAGAACGAGAAAATAAAAACAACACATATGGCCAGGACCGTAACATGGTCTACTAGTAATGAAGCACGATGGTTGAAAAACCAATAAAGTAGCAAAACAGCAATGAAAGAACAAAATTTGATGAAAATATAGAACAATTTCTATGAATAAATAGGCAGTAACACCAGCTTGTGCTGCCCGTAAACCCAAGCAAAAAAGCTTACAACACCTGGTATTCCCAGGCGGTCTTCCTACCAAGTACTAACCAGGCCCGGCTCTATTTGGCTGCCGAGATCGGACGAGATCGGGCGCTTAGAGAGCGGTGTGGCCGTAAGCTGCATTTGACATCATCAACAGCTCTTAAAAACACTGGAGAAGCAGAATGCATGACACTTGCTAAGAAGAAGACAAATGTGGCAAAGTACAAAGTACTATAACTGTACTGGTCTGTTACGCCCCTGTCCAGGGGGTCAGGGTGCAACATACAAAGATAAATTAGCATGTTCCCTCTCCGATCCCCAAACCAAAATCCAGGATCGAGATGTTCCAACAGAATGATATTTATTTTAAACGAAAGAAAGTGTCAAACAAAACATGACACTACAACTCAGGGCGAACCAAGGCCAACATAATAAACAAAATAAGCCATTTCCCACAGAAAGTGCTAGCTAGCCTGATAGAAATAAACAAACCAAAAGACAGTCGCTAACCCTAACTCCCTAATGTGAAAACAGTCCAAAAAAAATGGCTGTTCACCCCTACAGATTTAATACTATTTACAAAATATACAATTTATAAACAAAACCACGGCACAAAACCTAACAATTCAAAAATGCTAAATAAGGTTTGGAAACCAAGAACAGCAAACAGGTGCTGCTGCCAGAAAGAGCCTCGCTAGCTGTTGGGAACCGTACTTTTAAAACTCCAGGAAGTGTAGGATGGACCAATCAGCTTCCTGTACTGCCCCTCAATCCGGCCAATCAGGCAGGGCACCTATAAGAACGAGAAAATAAAAACAACACATATGGCCAGGACCGTAACATGGTCTACTAGTAATGAAGCACGATGGTTGAAAAACCAATAAAGTAGCAAAACAGCAATGAAAGAACAAAATTTGATGAAAATATAGAACAATTTCTATGAATAAATAGGCAGTAACACCAGCTTGTGCTGCCCGTAAACCCAAGCAAAAAAGCTTACAACACCTGGTATTCCCAGGCGGTCTTCCTACCAAGTACTAACCAGGCCCGGCTCTATTTGGCTGCCGAGATCGGACGAGATCGGGCGCTTAGAGAGCGGTGTGGCCGTAAGCTGCATTTGACATCATCAACAGCTCTTAAAAACACTGGAGAAGCAGAATGCATGACACTTGCTAAGAAGAAGACAAATGTGGCAAAGTACAAAGTACTATAACTGTACTGGTCTGTTACGCCCCTGTCCAGGGGGTCAGGGTGCAACATACAAAGATAAATTAGCATGTTCCCTCTCCGATCCCCAAACCAAAATCCAGGATCGAGATGTTCCAACAGAATGATATTTATTTTAAACGAAAGAAAGTGTCAAACAAAACATGACACTACAACTCAGGGCGAACCAAGGCCAACATAATAAACAAAATAAGCCATTTCCCACAGAAAGTGCTAGCTAGCCTGATAGAAATAAACAAACCAAAAGACAGTCGCTAACCCTAACTCCCTAATGTGAAAACAGTCCAAAAAAAATGGCTGTTCACCCCTACAGATTTAATACTATTTACAAAATATACAATTTATAAACAAAACCACGGCACAAAACCTAACAATTCAAAAATGCTAAATAAGGTTTGGAAACCAAGAACAGCAAACAGGTGCTGCTGCCAGAAAGAGCCTCGCTAGCTGTTGGGAACCGTACTTTTAAAACTCCAGGAAGTGTAGGATGGACCAATCAGCTTCCTGTACTGCCCCTCAATCCGGCCAATCAGGCAGGGCACCTATAAGAACGAGAAAATAAAAACAACACATATGGCCAGGACCGTAACATGGTCTACTAGTAATGAAGCACGATGGTTGAAAAACCAATAAAGTAGCAAAACAGCAATGAAAGAACAAAATTTGATGAAAATATAGAACAATTTCTATGAATAAATAGGCAGTAACACCAGCTTGTGCTGCCCGTAAACCCAAGCAAAAAAGCTTACAACACCTGGTATTCCCAGGCGGTCTTCCTACCAAGTACTAACCAGGCCCGGCTCTATTTGGCTGCCGAGATCGGACGAGATCGGGCGCTTAGAGAGCGGTGTGGCCGTAAGCTGCATTTGACATCATCAACAGCTCTTAAAAACACTGGAGAAGCAGAATGCATGACACTTGCTAAGAAGAAGACAAATGTGGCAAAGTACAAAGTACTATAACTGTACTGGTCTGTTACGCCCCTGTCCAGGGGGTCAGGGTGCAACATACAAAGATAAATTAGCATGTTCCCTCTCCGATCCCCAAACCAAAATCCAGGATCGAGATGTTCCAACAGAATGATATTTATTTTAAACGAAAGAAAGTGTCAAACAAAACATGACACTACAACTCAGGGCGAACCAAGGCCAACATAATAAACAAAATAAGCCATTTCCCACAGAAAGTGCTAGCTAGCCTGATAGAAATAAACAAACCAAAAGACAGTCGCTAACCCTAACTCCCTAATGTGAAAACAGTCCAAAAAAAATGGCTGTTCACCCCTACAGATTTAATACTATTTACAAAATATACAATTTATAAACAAAACCACGGCACAAAACCTAACAATTCAAAAATGCTAAATAAGGTTTGGAAACCAAGAACAGCAAACAGGTGCTGCTGCCAGAAAGAGCCTCGCTAGCTGTTGGGAACCGTACTTTTAAAACTCCAGGAAGTGTAGGATGGACCAATCAGCTTCCTGTACTGCCCCTCAATCCGGCCAATCAGGCAGGGCACCTATAAGAACGAGAAAATAAAAACAACACATATGGCCAGGACCGTAACATGGTCTACTAGTAATGAAGCACGATGGTTGAAAAACCAATAAAGTAGCAAAACAGCAATGAAAGAACAAAATTTGATGAAAATATAGAACAATTTCTATGAATAAATAGGCAGTAACACCAGCTTGTGCTGCCCGTAAACCCAAGCAAAAAAGCTTACAGCACCTGGTATTCCCAGGCGGTCTTCCTACCAAGTACTAACCAGGCCCGGCTCTATTTGGCTGCCGAGATCGGACGAGATCGGGCGCTTAGAGAGCGGTGTGGCCGTAAGCTGCATTTGACATCATCAACAGCTCTTAAAAACGCTGGAGAAGCAGAATGCATGACACTTGCTAAGAAGAAGATAAATGTGGCAAAGTACAAAGTACTATAACTGTACTGGTCTGTTACGCCCCTGTCCAGGGGGTCAGGGTGCAACATACAAAGATAAATTAGCATGTTCCCTCTCCGATCCCCAAACCAAAATCCAGGATCGAGATGTTCCAACAGAATGATATTTATTTTAAACGAAAGAAAGTGTCAAACAAAACATGACACTACAACTCAGGGCGAACCAAGGCCAACATAATAAACAAAATAAGCCATTTCCCACAGAAAGTGCTAGCTAGCCTGATAGAAATAAACAAACCAAAAGACAGTCGCTAACCCTAACTCCCTAATGTGAAAACAAGAGAAAACAATCAAAAGAAAATGGCTGTTCACCCCTACAGATTTAATACGAATTACAAAATATACAATTTATAAACAAAACCACGGCACAAAACTTAACAATTCAAAAATGCTAAATAAGGTTTGGAAACCAAGAACAGCAAACAGGTGCTGCTGCCAGAAAGAGCCTCGCTAGCTGTTGGGAACCGTACTTTTAAAACTCCAGGAAGTGTAGGATGGACCAATCAGCTTCCTGTACTGCCCCTCAATCCGGCCAATCAGGCAGGGCACCTATAAGAACGAGAAAATAAAAACAACACATATGGCCAGGACCGTAACATGGTCTACTAGTAATGAAGCACGATGGTTGAAAAACCAATAAAGTAGCAAAACAGCAATGAAAGAACAAAATTTGATGAAAATATAGAACAATTTCTATGAATAAATAGGCAGTAACACCAGCTTGTGCTGCCCGTAAACCCAAGCAAAAAAGCTTACAGCACCTGGTATTCCCAGGCGGTCTTCCTACCAAGTACTAACCAGGCCCGGCTCTATTTGGCTGCCGAGATCGGACGAGATCGGGCGCTTAGAGAGCGGTGTGGCCGTAAGCTGCATTTGACATCATCAACAGCTCTTAAAAACGCTGGAGAAGCAGAATGCATGACACTTGCTAAGAAGAAGATAAATGTGGCAAAGTACAAAGTACTATAACTGTACTGGTCTGTTACGCCCCTGTCCAGGGGGTCAGGGTGCAACATACAAAGATAAATTAGCATGTTCCCTCTCCGATCCCCAAACCAAACTCCAGTATCGAGATGTTCCAACAGAATAATATTTATTTTAAACGAAAGAAAGTGTCAAACAAAACATGACACTACAACTCAGGGCAAACCAAGGCCAACATAATAAACAAAATAAGCCATTTCCCACAGAAAGTGCTAGCTAGCCTGATAGAAATAAACAATCCAAAAGACAGTCGCTAACCCTAACTCCCTAATGTGAAAACAAGAGAAAACAATCAAAAGAAAATGGCTGTTCACCCCTACAGATTTAATACGAATTACAAAATATACAATTTATAAACAAAACCACGGCACAAAACCTAACAATTCAAAAATGCTAAATAAGGTTTGGAAACCAAGAACAGCAAACAGGTGCTGCTGCCAGAAAGAGCCTCGCTAGCTGTTGGGAACCGTACTTTTAAAACTCCAGGAAGTGTAGGATGGACCAATCAGCTTCCTGTACTGCCCCCCAATCCGGCCAATCAGGCAGGGCACCTATAAGAACAACAAATCAAAAACAACACATATGGCCAGGACCGTAACATGGTCTACTAGTAATGAAGCACGATGGTTGAAAAACCAATAAAGTAGCAAAACAGCAATGAAAGAACAAAATTTGATGAAAATATAGAACAATTTCTATGAATAAATAGGCAGTAACACCAGCTTGTGCTGCCCGTAAACCCAAGCAAAAAAGCTTACAGCACCTGGTATTCCCAGGCGGTCTTCCTACCAAGTACTAACCAGGCCCGGCTCTATTTGGCTGCCGAGATCGGACGAGATCGGGCGCTTAGAGAGCGGTGTGGCCGTAAGCTGCATTTGACATCATCAACAGCTCTTAAAAACGCTGGAGAAGCAGAATGCATGACACTTGCTAAGAAGAAGATAAATGTGGCAAAGTACAGAGTACTATAACTGTACTGGTCTGTTACGCCCCTGTCCAGGGGGTCAGGGTGCAACATACAAAGATAAATTAGCATGTTCCCTCTCCGATCCCCAAACCAAAATCCAGGATCGAGATGTTCCAACAGAATGATATTTATTTTAAACGAAAGAAAGTGTCAAACAAAACATGACACTACAACTCAGGGCGAACCAAGGCCAACATAATAAACAAAATAAGCCATTTCCCACAGAAAGTGCTAGCTAGCCTGATAGAAATAAACAAACCAAAAGACAGTCGCTAACCCTAACTCCCTAATGTGAAAACAAGAGAAAACAATCAAAAGAAAATGGCTGTTCACCCCTACAGATTTAATACGAATTACAAAATATACAATTTATAAACAAAACCACGGCACAAAACCTAAGAATTCAAAAATGCTAAATAAGGTTTGGAAACCAAGAACAGCAAACAGGTGCTGCTGCCAGAAAGAGCCTCGCTAGCTGTTGGGAACCGTACTTTTAAAACTCCAGGAAGTGTAGGATGGACCAATCAGCTTCCTGTACTGCCCCTCAATCCGGCCAATCAGGCAGGGCACCTATAAGAACGAGAAAATAAAAACAACACATATGGCCAGGACCGTAACATGGTCTACTAGTAATGAAGCACGATGGTTTTAAAAACCAATAAAGTAGCAAAACAGCAATGAAAGAACAAAATTTGATGAAAATATAGAACAATTTCTATGAATAAATTGGCAGTAACACCAGCTTGTGCTGCCCGTAAACCCAAGCAAAAAAGCTTACAGCACCTGGTATTCCCAGGCGGTCTTCCTACCAAGTACTAACCAGGCCCGGCTCTATTTGGCTGCCGAGATCGGACGAGATCGGGCGCTTAGAGAGCGGTGTGGCCGTAAGCTGCATTTGACATCATCAACAGCTCTTAAAAACGCTGGAGAAGCACAATGCATGACACTTGCTAAGAAGAAGATAAATGTGGCAAAGTACAAAGTACTATAACTGTACTGGTCTGTTACGCCCCTGTCCAGGGGGTCAGGGTGCAACATACAAAGATAAATTAGCATGTTCCCTCTCCGATCCCCAAACCAAAATCCAGGATCGAGATGTTCCAACAGAATGATATTTATTTTAAACGAAAGAAAGTGTCAAACAAAACATGACACTACAACTCAGGGCGAACCAAGGCCAACATAATAAACAAAATAAGCCATTTCCCACAGAAAGTGCTAGCTAGCCTGATAGAAATAAACAAACCAAAAGACAGTCGCTAACCCTAACTCCCTAATGTGAAAACAGTCCAAAGAAAATGGCTGTTCACCCCTACAGATTTAATACTATTTACAAAATATACAATTTATAAACAAAACCACGGCACAAAACCTAACAATTCAAAAATGCTAAATAAGGTTTGGAAACCAAGAACAGCAAACAGGTGCTGCTGCCAGAAAGAGCCTCGCTAGCTGTTGGGAACCGTACTTTTAAAACTCCAGGAAGTGTAGGATGGACCAATCAGCTTCCTGTACTGCCCCCCAATCCGGCCAATCAGGCAGGGCACCTATAAGAACAACAAATCAAAAACAACACATATGGCCAGGACCCTAACATGGTCTACTAGTAATGAAGCACGATGGTTGAAAAACCAATAAAGTAGCAAAACAGCAATGAAAGAACAAAATTTGATGAAAATATAGAACAATTTCTATGAATAAATAGGCAGTAACACCAGCTTGTGCTGCCCGTAAACCCAAGCAAAAAAGCTTACAACACCTGGTATTCCCAGGCGGTCTTCCTACCAAGTACTAACCAGGCCCGGCTCTATTTGGCTGCCGAGATCGGACGAGATCGGGCGCTTAGAGAGCGGTGTGGCCGTAAGCTGCATTTGACATCATCAACAGCTCTTAAAAACGCTGGAGAAGCAGAATGCATGACACTTGCTAAGAAGAAGATAAATGTGGCAAAGTACAAAGTACTATAACTGTACTGGTCTGTTACGCCCCTGTCCAGGGGGTCAGGGTGCAACATACAAAGATAAATTAGCATGTTCCCTCTCCGATCCCCAAACCAAAATCCAGGATCGAGATGTTCCAACAGAATGATATTTATTTTAAACGAAAGAAAGTGTCAAACAAAACATGACACTACAACTCAGGGCGAACCAAGGCCAACATAATAAACAAAATAAGCCATTTCCCACAGAAAGTGCTAGCTAGCCTGATAGAAATAAACAAACCAAAAGACAGTCGCTAACCCTAACTCCCTAATGTGAAAACAAGAGAAAACAATCAAAAGAAAATGGCTGTTCACCCCTACAGATTTAATACGAATTACAAAATATACAATTTATAAACAAAACCACGGCACAAAACCTAACAATTCAAAAATGCTAAATAAGGTTTGGAAACCAAGAACAGCAAACAGGTGCTGCTGCCAGAAAGAGCCTCGCTAGCTGTTGGGAACCGTACTTTTAAAACTCCAGGAAGTGTAGGATGGACCAATCAGCTTCCTGTACTGCCCCCCAATCCGGCCAATCAGGCAGGGCACCTATAAGAACAACAAATCAAAAACAACACATATGGCCAGGACCGTAACATGGTCTACTAGTAATGAAGCACGATGGTTGAAAAACCAATAAAGTAGCAAAACAGCAATGAAAGAACAAAATTTGATGAAAATATAGAACAATTTCTATGAATAAATAGGCAGTAACACCAGCTTGTGCTGCCCGTAAACCCAAGCAAAAAAGCTTACAGCACCTGGTATTCCCAGGCGGTCTTCCTACCAAGTACTAACCAGGCCCGGCTCTATTTGGCTGCCGAGATCGGACGAGATCGGGCGCTTAGAGAGCGGTGTGGCCGTAAGCTGCATTTGACATCATCAACAGCTCTTAAAAACGCTGGAGAAGCAGAATGCATGACACTTGCTAAGAAGAAGATAAATGTGGCAAAGTACAGAGTACTATAACTGTACTGGTCTGTTACGCCCCTGTCCAGGGGGTCAGGGTGCAACATACAAAGATAAATTAGCATGTTCCCTCTCCGATCCCCAAACCAAAATCCAGGATCGAGATGTTCCAACAGAATGACATTTATTTTAAACGAAAGAAAGTGTCAAACAAAACATGACACTACAACTCAGGGCGAACCAAGGCCAACATAATAAACAAAATAAGCCATTTCCCACAGAAAGTGCTAGCTAGCCTGATAGAAATAAACAAACCAAAAGACAGTCGCTAACCCTAACTCCCTAATGTGAAAACAAGAGAAAACAATCAAAAGAAAATGGCTGTTCACCCCTACAGATTTAATACGAATTACAAAATATACAATTTATAAACAAAACCACGGCACAAAACCTAAGAATTCAAAAATGCTAAATAAGGTTTGGAAACCAAGAACAGCAAACAGGTGCTGCTGCCAGAAAGAGCCTCGCTAGCTGTTGGGAACCGTACTTTTAAAACTCCAGGAAGTGTAGGATGGACCAATCAGCTTCCTGTACTGCCCCTCAATCCGGCCAATCAGGCAGGGCACCTATAAGAACGAGAAAATAAAAACAACACATATGGCCAGGACCGTAACATGGTCTACTAGTAATGAAGCACGATGGTTTTAAAAACCAATAAAGTAGCAAAACAGCAATGAAAGAACAAAATTTGATGAAAATATAGAACAATTTCTATGAATAAATTGGCAGTAACACCAGCTTGTGCTGCCCGTAAACCCAAGCAAAAAAGCTTACAGCACCTGGTATTCCCAGGCGGTCTTCCTACCAAGTACTAACCAGGCCCGGCTCTATTTGGCTGCCGAGATCGGACGAGATCGGGCGCTTAGAGAGCGGTGTGGCCGTAAGCTGCATTTGACATCATCAACAGCTCTTAAAAACGCTGGAGAAGCAGAATGCATGACACTTGCTAAGAAGAAGATAAATGTGGCAAAGTACAAAGTACTATAACTGTACTGGTCTGTTACGCCCCTGTCCAGGGGGTCAGGGTGCAACATACAAAGATAAATTAGCATGTTCCCTCTCCGATCCCCAAACCAAAATCCAGGATCGAGATGTTCCAACAGAATGATATTTATTTTAAACGAAAGAAAGTGTCAAACAAAACATGACACTACAACTCAGGGCGAACCAAGGCCAACATAATAAACAAAATAAGCCATTTCCCACAGAAAGTGCTAGCTAGCCTGATAGAAATAAACAAACCAAAAGACAGTCGCTAACCCTAACTCCCTAATGTGAAAACAGTCCAAAGAAAATGGCTGTTCACCCCTACAGATTTAATACTATTTACAAAATATACAATTTATAAACAAAACCACGGCACAAAACCTAACAATTCAAAAATGCTAAATAAGGTTTGGAAACCAAGAACAGCAAACAGGTGCTGCTGCCAGAAAGAGCCTCGCTAGCTGTTGGGAACCGTACTTTTAAAACTCCAGGAAGTGTAGGATGGACCAATCAGCTTCCTGTACTGCCCCCCAATCCGGCCAATCAGGCAGGGCACCTATAAGAACAACAAATCAAAAACAACACATATGGCCAGGACCGTAACATGGTCTACTAGTAATGAAGCACGATGGTTGAAAAACCAATAAAGTAGCAAAACAGCAATGAAAGAACAAAATTTGATGAAAATATAGAACAATTTCTATGAATAAATAGGCAGTAACACCAGCTTGTGCTGCCCGTAAACCCAAGCAAAAAAGCTTACAGCACCTGGTATTCCCAGGCGGTCTTCCTACCAAGTACTAACCAGGCCCGGCTCTATTTGGCTGCCGAGATCGGACGAGATCGGGCGCTTAGAGAGCGGTGTGGCCGTAAGCTGCATTTGACATCATCAACAGCTCTTAAAAACGCTGGAGAAGCAGAATGCATGACACTTGCTAAGAAGAAGATAAATGTGGCAAAGTACAGAGTACTATAACTGTACTGGTCTGTTACGCCCCTGTCCAGGGGGTCAGGGTGCAACATACAAAGATAAATTAGCATGTTCCCTCTCCGATCCCCAAACCAAAATCCAGGATCGAGATGTTCCAACAGAATGATATTTATTTTAAACGAAAGAAAGTGTCAAACAAAACATGACACTACAACTCAGGGCGAACCAAGGCCAACATAATAAACAAAATAAGCCATTTCCCACAGAAAGTGCTAGCTAGCCTGATAGAAATAAACAAACCAAAAGACAGTCGCTAACCCTAACTCCCTAATGTGAAAACAAGAGAAAACAATCAAAAGAAAATGGCTGTTCACCCCTACAGATTTAATACGAATTACAAAATATACAATTTATAAACAAAACCACGGCACAAAACCTAAGAATTCAAAAATGCTAAATAAGGTTTGGAAACCAAGAACAGCAAACAGGTGCTGCTGCCAGAAAGAGCCTCGCTAGCTGTTGGGAACCGTACTTTTAAAACTCCAGGAAGTGTAGGATGGACCAATCAGCTTCCTGTACTGCCCCTCAATCCGGCCAATCAGGCAGGGCACCTATAAGAACGAGAAAATAAAAACAACACATATGGCCAGGACCGTAACATGGTCTACTAGTAATGAAGCACGATGGTTTTAAAAACCAATAAAGTAGCAAAACAGCAATGAAAGAACAAAATTTGATGAAAATATAGAACAATTTCTATGAATAAATTGGCAGTAACACCAGCTTGTGCTGCCCGTAAACCCAAGCAAAAAAGCTTACAGCACCTGGTATTCCCAGGCGGTCTTCCTACCAAGTACTAACCAGGCCCGGCTCTATTTGGCTGCCGAGATCGGACGAGATCGGGCGCTTAGAGAGCGGTGTGGCCGTAAGCTGCATTTGACATCATCAACAGCTCTTAAAAACGCTGGAGAAGCACAATGCATGACACTTGCTAAGAAGAAGATAAATGTGGCAAAGTACAAAGTACTATAACTGTACTGGTCTGTTACGCCCCTGTCCAGGGGGTCAGGGTGCAACATACAAAGATAAATTAGCATGTTCCCTCTCCGATCCCCAAACCAAAATCCAGGATCGAGATGTTCCAACAGAATGATATTTATTTTAAACGAAAGAAAGTGTCAAACAAAACATGACACTACAACTCAGGGCGAACCAAGGCCAACATAATAAACAAAATAAGCCATTTCCCACAGAAAGTGCTAGCTAGCCTGATAGAAATAAACAAACCAAAAGACAGTCGCTAACCCTAACTCCCTAATGTGAAAACAGTCCAAAGAAAATGGCTGTTCACCCCTACAGATTTAATACTATTTACAAAATATACAATTTATAAACAAAACCACGGCACAAAACCTAACAATTCAAAAATGCTAAATAAGGTTTGGAAACCAAGAACAGCAAACAGGTGCTGCTGCCAGAAAGAGCCTCGCTAGCTGTTGGGAACCGTACTTTTAAAACTCCAGGAAGTGTAGGATGGACCAATCAGCTTCCTGTACTGCCCCCCAATCCGGCCAATCAGGCAGGGCACCTATAAGAACAACAAATCAAAAACAACACATATGGCCAGGACCCTAACATGGTCTACTAGTAATGAAGCACGATGGTTGAAAAACCAATAAAGTAGCAAAACAGCAATGAAAGAACAAAATTTGATGAAAATATAGAACAATTTCTATGAATAAATAGGCAGTAACACCAGCTTGTGCTGCCCGTAAACCCAAGCAAAAAAGCTTACAACACCTGGTATTCCCAGGCGGTCTTCCTACCAAGTACTAACCAGGCCCGGCTCTATTTGGCTGCCGAGATCGGACGAGATCGGGCGCTTAGAGAGCGGTGTGGCCGTAAGCTGCATTTGACATCATCAACAGCTCTTAAAAACGCTGGAGAAGCAGAATGCATGACACTTGCTAAGAAGAAGATAAATGTGGCAAAGTACAAAGTACTATAACTGTACTGGTCTGTTACGCCCCTGTCCAGGGGGTCAGGGTGCAACATACAAAGATAAATTAGCATGTTCCCTCTCCGATCCCCAAACCAAAATCCAGGATCGAGATGTTCCAACAGAATGATATTTATTTTAAACGAAAGAAAGTGTCAAACAAAACATGACACTACAACTCAGGGCGAACCAAGGCCAACATAATAAACAAAATAAGCCATTTCCCACAGAAAGTGCTAGCTAGCCTGATAGAAATAAACAAACCAAAAGACAGTCGCTAACCCTAACTCCCTAATGTGAAAACAAGAGAAAACAATCAAAAGAAAATGGCTGTTCACCCCTACAGATTTAATACGAATTACAAAATATACAATTTATAAACAAAACCACGGCACAAAACCTAACAATTCAAAAATGCTAAATAAGGTTTGGAAACCAAGAACAGCAAACAGGTGCTGCTGCCAGAAAGAGCCTCGCTAGCTGTTGGGAACCGTACTTTTAAAACTCCAGGAAGTGTAGGATGGACCAATCAGCTTCCTGTACTGCCCCCCAATCCGGCCAATCAGGCAGGGCACCTATAAGAACAACAAATCAAAAACAACACATATGGCCAGGACCGTAACATGGTCTACTAGTAATGAAGCACGATGGTTGAAAAACCAATAAAGTAGCAAAACAGCAATGAAAGAACAAAATTTGATGAAAATATAGAACAATTTCTATGAATAAATAGGCAGTAACACCAGCTTGTGCTGCCCGTAAACCCAAGCAAAAAAGCTTACAGCACCTGGTATTCCCAGGCGGTCTTCCTACCAAGTACTAACCAGGCCCGGCTCTATTTGGCTGCCGAGATCGGACGAGATCGGGCGCTTAGAGAGCGGTGTGGCCGTAAGCTGCATTTGACATCATCAACAGCTCTTAAAAACGCTGGAGAAGCAGAATGCATGACACTTGCTAAGAAGAAGATAAATGTGGCAAAGTACAGAGTACTATAACTGTACTGGTCTGTTACGCCCCTGTCCAGGGGGTCAGGGTGCAACATACAAAGATAAATTAGCATGTTCCCTCTCCGATCCCCAAACCAAAATCCAGGATCGAGATGTTCCAACAGAATGACATTTATTTTAAACGAAAGAAAGTGTCAAACAAAACATGACACTACAACTCAGGGCGAACCAAGGCCAACATAATAAACAAAATAAGCCATTTCCCACAGAAAGTGCTAGCTAGCCTGATAGAAATAAACAAACCAAAAGACAGTCGCTAACCCTAACTCCCTAATGTGAAAACAAGAGAAAACAATCAAAAGAAAATGGCTGTTCACCCCTACAGATTTAATACGAATTACAAAATATACAATTTATAAACAAAACCACGGCACAAAACCTAAGAATTCAAAAATGCTAAATAAGGTTTGGAAACCAAGAACAGCAAACAGGTGCTGCTGCCAGAAAGAGCCTCGCTAGCTGTTGGGAACCGTACTTTTAAAACTCCAGGAAGTGTAGGATGGACCAATCAGCTTCCTGTACTGCCCCTCAATCCGGCCAATCAGGCAGGGCACCTATAAGAACGAGAAAATAAAAACAACACATATGGCCAGGACCGTAACATGGTCTACTAGTAATGAAGCACGATGGTTTTAAAAACCAATAAAGTAGCAAAACAGCAATGAAAGAACAAAATTTGATGAAAATATAGAACAATTTCTATGAATAAATTGGCAGTAACACCAGCTTGTGCTGCCCGTAAACCCAAGCAAAAAAGCTTACAGCACCTGGTATTCCCAGGCGGTCTTCCTACCAAGTACTAACCAGGCCCGGCTCTATTTGGCTGCCGAGATCGGACGAGATCGGGCGCTTAGAGAGCGGTGTGGCCGTAAGCTGCATTTGACATCATCAACAGCTCTTAAAAACGCTGGAGAAGCAGAATGCATGACACTTGCTAAGAAGAAGATAAATGTGGCAAAGTACAAAGTACTATAACTGTACTGGTCTGTTACGCCCCTGTCCAGGGGGTCAGGGTGCAACATACAAAGATAAATTAGCATGTTCCCTCTCCGATCCCCAAACCAAAATCCAGGATCGAGATGTTCCAACAGAATGATATTTATTTTAAACGAAAGAAAGTGTCAAACAAAACATGACACTACAACTCAGGGCGAACCAAGGCCAACATAATAAACAAAATAAGCCATTTCCCACAGAAAGTGCTAGCTAGCCTGATAGAAATAAACAAACCAAAAGACAGTCGCTAACCCTAACTCCCTAATGTGAAAACAGTCCAAAGAAAATGGCTGTTCACCCCTACAGATTTAATACTATTTACAAAATATACAATTTATAAACAAAACCACGGCACAAAACCTAACAATTCAAAAATGCTAAATAAGGTTTGGAAACCAAGAACAGCAAACAGGTGCTGCTGCCAGAAAGAGCCTCGCTAGCTGTTGGGAACCGTACTTTTAAAACTCCAGGAAGTGTAGGATGGACCAATCAGCTTCCTGTACTGCCCCCCAATCCGGCCAATCAGGCAGGGCACCTATAAGAACAACAAATCAAAAACAACACATATGGCCAGGACCCTAACATGGTCTACTAGTAATGAAGCACGATGGTTGAAAAACCAATAAAGTAGCAAAACAGCAATGAAAGAACAAAATTTGATGAAAATATAGAACAATTTCTATGAATAAATAGGCAGTAACACCAGCTTGTGCTGCCCGTAAACCCAAGCAAAAAAGCTTACAACACCTGGTATTCCCAGGCGGTCTTCCTACCAAGTACTAACCAGGCCCGGCTCTATTTGGCTGCCGAGATCGGACGAGATCGGGCGCTTAGAGAGCGGTGTGGCCGTAAGCTGCATTTGACATCATCAACAGCTCTTAAAAACGCTGGAGAAGCAGAATGCATGACACTTGCTAAGAAGAAGATAAATGTGGCAAAGTACAAAGTACTATAACTGTACTGGTCTGTTACGCCCCTGTCCAGGGGGTCAGGGTGCAACATACAAAGATAAATTAGCATGTTCCCTCTCCGATCCCCAAACCAAAATCCAGGATCGAGATGTTCCAACAGAATGATATTTATTTTAAACGAAAGAAAGTGTCAAACAAAACATGACACTACAACTCAGGGCGAACCAAGGCCAACATAATAAACAAAATAAGCCATTTCCCACAGAAAGTGCTAGCTAGCCTGATAGAAATAAACAAACCAAAAGACAGTCGCTAACCCTAACTCCCTAATGTGAAAACAAGAGAAAACAATCAAAAGAAAATGGCTGTTCACCCCTACAGATTTAATACGAATTACAAAATATACAATTTATAAACAAAACCACGGCACAAAACCTAAGAATTCAAAAATGCTAAATAAGGTTTGGAAACCAAGAACAGCAAACAGGTGCTGCTGCCAGAAAGAGCCTCGCTAGCTGTTGGGAACCGTACTTTTAAAACTCCAGGAAGTGTAGGATGGACCAATCAGCTTCCTGTACTGCCCCTCAATCCGGCCAATCAGGCAGGGCACCTATAAGAACGAGAAAATAAAAACAACACATATGGCCAGGACCGTAACATGGTCTACTAGTAATGAAGCACGATCGTTGAAAAACCAATAAAGTAGCAAAACAGCAATGAAAGAACAAAATTTGATGAAAATATAGAACAATTTCTATGAATAAATAGGCAGTAACACCAGCTTGTGCTGCCCGTAAACCCAAGCAAAAAAGCTTACAGCACCTGGTATTCCCAGGCGGTCTTCCTACCAAGTACTAACCAGGCCCGGCTCTATTTGGCTGCCGAGATCGGACGAGATCGGGCGCTTAGAGAGCGGTGTGGCCGTAAGCTGCATTTGACATCATCAACAGCTCTTAAAAACGCTGGAGAAGCAGAATGCATGACACTTGCTAAGAAGAAGATAAATGTGGCAAAGTACAAAGTACTATAACTGTACTGGTCTGTTACGCCCCTGTCCAGGGGGTCAGGGTGCAACATACAAAGATAAATTAGCATGTTCCCTCTCCGATCCCCAAACCAAACTCCAGTATCGAGATGTTCCAACAGAATAATATTTATTTTAAACGAAAGAAAGTGTCAAACAAAACATGACACTACAACTCAGGGCAAACCAAGGCCAACATAATAAACAAAATAAGCCATTTCCCACAGAAAGTGCTAGCTAGCCTGATAGAAATAAACAATCCAAAAGACAGTCGCTAACCCTAACTCCCTAATGTGAAAACAAGAGAAAACAATCAAAAGAAAATGGCTGTTCACCCCTACAGATTTAATACGAATTACAAAATATACAATTTATAAACAAAACCACGGCACAAAACCTAACAATTCAAAAATGCTAAATAAGGTTTGGAAACCAAGAACAGCAAACAGGTGCTGCTGCCAGAAAGAGCCTCGCTAGCTGTTGGGAACCGTACTTTTAAAACTCCAGGAAGTGTAGGATGGACCAATCAGCTTCCTGTACTGCCCCCCAATCCGGCCAATCAGGCAGGGCACCTATAAGAACAACAAATCAAAAACAACACATATGGCCAGGACCGTAACATGGTCTACTAGTAATGAAGCACGATGGTTGAAAAACCAATAAAGTAGCAAAACAGCAATGAAAGAACAAAATTTGATGAAAATATAGAACAATTTCTATGAATAAATAGGCAGTAACACCAGCTTGTGCTGCCCGTAAACCCAAGCAAAAAAGCTTACAGCACCTGGTATTCCCAGGCGGTCTTCCTACCAAGTACTAACCAGGCCCGGCTCTATTTGGCTGCCGAGATCGGACGAGATCGGGCGCTTAGAGAGCGGTGTGGCCGTAAGCTGCATTTGACATCATCAACAGCTCTTAAAAACGCTGGAGAAGCAGAATGCATGACACTTGCTAAGAAGAAGATAAATGTGGCAAAGTACAAAGTACTATAACTGTACTGGTCTGTTACGCCCCTGTCCAGGGGGTCAGGGTGCAACATACAAAGATAAATTAGCATGTTCCCTCTCCGATCCCCAAACCAAAATCCAGGATCGAGATGTTCCAACAGAATGATATTTATTTTAAACGAAAGAAAGTGTCAAACAAAACATGACACTACAACTCAGGGCGAACCAAGGCCAACATAATAAACAAAATAAGCCATTTCCCACAGAAAGTGCTAGCTAGCCTGATAGAAATAAACAAACCAAAAGACAGTCGCTAACCCTAACTCCCTAATGTGAAAACAAGAGAAAACAATCAAAAGAAAATGGCTGTTCACCCCTACAGATTTAATACGAATTACAAAATATACAATTTATAAACAAAACCACGGCACAAAACCTAAGAATTCAAAAATGCTAAATAAGGTTTGGAAACCAAGAACAGCAAACAGGTGCTGCTGCCAGAAAGAGCCTCGCTAGCTGTTGGGAACCGTACTTTTAAAACTCCAGGAAGTGTAGGATGGACCAATCAGCTTCCTGTACTGCCCCTCAATCCGGCCAATCAGGCAGGGCACCTATAAGAACGAGAAAATAAAAACAACACATATGGCCAGGACCGTAACATGGTCTACTAGTAATGAAGCACGATGGTTTTAAAAACCAATAAAGTAGCAAAACAGCAATGAAAGAACAAAATTTGATGAAAATATAGAACAATTTCTATGAATAAATTGGCAGTAACACCAGCTTGTGCTGCCCGTAAACCCAAGCAAAAAAGCTTACAGCACCTGGTATTCCCAGGCGGTCTTCCTACCAAGTACTAACCAGGCCCGGCTCTATTTGGCTGCCGAGATCGGACGAGATCGGGCGCTTAGAGAGCGGTGTGGCCGTAAGCTGCATTTGACATCATCAACAGCTCTTAAAAACGCTGGAGAAGCAGAATGCATGACACTTGCTAAGAAGAAGATAAATGTGGCAAAGTACAAAGTACTATAACTGTACTGGTCTGTTACGCCCCTGTCCAGGGGGTCAGGGTGCAACATACAAAGATAAATTAGCATGTTCCCTCTCCGATCCCCAAACCAAAATCCAGGATCGAGATGTTCCAACAGAATGATATTTATTTTAAACGAAAGAAAGTGTCAAACAAAACATGACACTACAACTCAGGGCGAACCAAGGCCAACATAATAAACAAAATAAGCCATTTCCCACAGAAAGTGCTAGCTAGCCTGATAGAAATAAACAAACCAAAAGACAGTCGCTAACCCTAACTCCCAAATGTGAAAACAATCCAAAGAAAATGGCAGTTCACCCCTACAGATTTAATACTATTTACAAAATATACAATTTATAAACAAAACCACGGCATAAAACCTAACAATTCAAAAATGCTAAATAAAGTTTGGAAACCAAGAACAGCAAACAGGTGCTGCTGCCAGAAAGAGCCTCGCTAGCTGTTGGGAACCGTACTTTTAAAACTCCAGGAAGTGTAGGATGGACCAATCAGCTTCCTGTACTGCCCCCCAATCCGGCCAATCAGGCAGGGCACCTATAAGAACGAGAAAATAAAAACAACACATATGGCCAGGACCGTAACATGGTCTACTAGTAATGAAGCACGATGGTTGACAAACCAATAAAGTAGCAAAACAGCAATGAAAGAACAAAATTTGATGAAAATATAGAACAATTTCTATGAATAAATAGGCAGTAACACCAGCTTGTGCTGCCCGTAAACCCAAGCAAAAAAGCTTACAGCACCTGGTATTCCCAGGTGGTCTTCCTACCAAGTACTAACCAGGCCCGGCTCTATTTGGCTGCCGAGATCGGACGAGATCGGGCGCTTAGAGAGCGGTGTGGCCGTAAGCTGCATTTGACATCATCAACAGCTCTTAAAAACGCTGGAGAAGCAGAATGCATGACACTTGCTAAGAAGAAGATAAATGTGGCAAAGTACAAAGTACTATAACTGTACTGGTCTGTTACGCCCCTGTCCAGGGGGTCAGGGTGCAACATACAAAGATAAATTAGCATGTTCCCTCTCCGATCCCCAAACCAAAATCCAGGATCGAGATGTTCCAACAGAATGATATTTATTTTAAACGAAAGAAAGTGTCAAACAAAACATGACACTACAACTCAGGGCGAACCAAGGCCAACATAATAAACAAAATAAGCCATTTCCCACAGAAAGTGCTAGCTAGCCTGATAGAAATAAACAAACCAAAACACAGTCGCTAACCCTAACTCCCTAATGTGAAAACAGTCCAAAGAAAATGGCTGTTCACCCCTACAGATTTAATACTATTTACAAAATATACAATTTATAAACAAAACCACGGCATAAAACCTAACAATTCAAAAATGCTAAATAAAGTTTGGAAACCAAGAACAGCAAACAGGTGCTGCTGCCAGAAAGAGCCTCGCTAGCTGTTGGGAACCGTACTTTTAAAACTCCAGGAAGTGTAGGATGGACCAATCAGCTTCCTGTACTGCCCCCCAATCCGGCCAATCAGGCAGGGCACCTATAAGAACAACAAAATAAAAACAACACATATGGCCAGGACCGTAACATGGTCTACTAGTAATGAAGCACGATGGTTGAAAAACCAATAAAGTAGCAAAACAGCAATGAAAGAACAAAATTTGATGAAAATAAAGAACAATTTCTATGAATAAATAGGCAGTAACACCAGCTTGTGCTGCCCGTAAACCCAAGCAAAAAAGCTTACAGCACCTGGTATTCCCAGGCGGTCTTCCTACCAAGTACTAACCAGGCCCGGCTCTATTTGGCTGCCGAGATCGGACGAGATCGGGCGCTTAGAGAGCGGTGTGGCCGTAAGCTGCATTTGACATCATCAACAGCTCTTAAAAACGCTGGAGAAGCAGAATGCATGACACTTGCTAAGAAGAAGATAAATGTGGCAAAGTACAAAGTACTATAACTGTACTGGTCTGTTACGTCCCTGTCCAGGGGGTCAGGGTGCAACATACAAAGATAAATTAGCATGTTCCCTCTCCGATCCCCAAACCAAAATCCAGGATCGAGATGTTCCAACAGAATGATATTTATTTTAAACGAAAGAAAGTGTCAAACAAAACATGACACTACAACTCAGGGCGAACCAAGGCCAACATAATAAACAAAATAAGCCATTTCCCACAGAAAGTGCTAGCTAGCCTGATAGAAATAAACAAACCAAAAGACAGTCGCTAACCCTAACTCCCTAATGTGAAAACAGTCCAAAGAAAATGGCTGTTCACCCCTACAGATTTAATACTATTTACAAAATATACAATTTATAAACAAAACCACGGCACAAAACCTAACAATTCAAAAATGCTAAATAAGGTTTGGAAACCAAGAACAGCAAACAGGTGCTGCTGCCAGAAAGAGCCTCGCTAGCTGTTGGGAACCGTACTTTTAAAACTCCAGGAAGTGTAGGATGGACCAATCAGCTTCCTGTACTGCCCCCCAATCCGGCCAATCAGGCAGGGCACCTATAAGAACAACAAATCAAAAACAACACATATGGCCAGGACCCTAACATGGTCTACTAGTAATGAAGCACGATGGTTGAAAAACCAATAAAGTAGCAAAACAGCAATGAAAGAACAAAATTTGATGAAAATATAGAACAATTTCTATGAATAAATAGGCAGTAACACCAGCTTGTGCTGCCCGTAAACCCAAGCAAAAAAGCTTACAACACCTGGTATTCCCAGGCGGTCTTCCTACCAAGTACTAAC
Organism: Channa argus; assembly: GCF_033026475.1. NCBI lineage: Eukaryota > Metazoa > Chordata > Actinopteri > Anabantiformes > Channidae > Channa > Channa argus. The sequence continues at coordinate 810,011 of NW_027125233.1, read as the reverse complement.
CAGGCCCGGCTCTATTTGGCTGCCGAGATCGGACGAGATCGGGCGCTTAGAGAGCGGTGTGGCCGTAAGCTGCATTTGACATCATCAACAGCTCTTAAAAACACTGGAGAAGCAGAATGCATGACACTTGCTAAGAAGAAGACAAATGTGGCAAAGTACAAAGTACTATAACTGTACTGGTCTGTTACGCCCCTGTCCAGGGGGTCAGGGTGCAACATACAAAGATAAATTAGCATGTTCCCTCTCCGATCCCCAAACCAAAATCCAGGATCGAGATGTTCCAACAGAATGATATTTATTTTAAACGAAAGAAAGTGTCAAACAAAACATGACACTACAACTCAGGGCGAACCAAGGCCAACATAATAAACAAAATAAGCCATTTCCCACAGAAAGTGCTAGCTAGCCTGATAGAAATAAACAAACCAAAAGACAGTCGCTAACCCTAACTCCCTAATGTGAAAACAGTCCAAAAAAAATGGCTGTTCACCCCTACAGATTTAATACTATTTACAAAATATACAATTTATAAACAAAACCACGGCACAAAACCTAACAATTCAAAAATGCTAAATAAGGTTTGGAAACCAAGAACAGCAAACAGGTGCTGCTGCCAGAAAGAGCCTCGCTAGCTGTTGGGAACCGTACTTTTAAAACTCCAGGAAGTGTAGGATGGACCAATCAGCTTCCTGTACTGCCCCTCAATCCGGCCAATCAGGCAGGGCACCTATAAGAACGAGAAAATAAAAACAACACATATGGCCAGGACCGTAACATGGTCTACTAGTAATGAAGCACGATGGTTGAAAAACCAATAAAGTAGCAAAACAGCAATGAAAGAACAAAATTTGATGAAAATATAGAACAATTTCTATGAATAAATAGGCAGTAACACCAGCTTGTGCTGCCCGTAAACCCAAGCAAAAAAGCTTACAGCACCTGGTATTCCCAGGCGGTCTTCCTACCAAGTACTAACCAGGCCCGGCTCTATTTGGCTGCCGAGATCGGACGAGATCGGGCGCTTAGAGAGCGGTGTGGCCGTAAGCTGCATTTGACATCATCAACAGCTCTTAAAAACGCTGGAGAAGCAGAATGCATGACACTTGCTAAGAAGAAGATAAATGTGGCAAAGTACAAAGTACTATAACTGTACTGGTCTGTTACGCCCCTGTCCAGGGGGTCAGGGTGCAACATACAAAGATAAATTAGCATGTTCCCTCTCCGATCCCCAAACCAAAATCCAGGATCGAGATGTTCCAACAGAATGATATTTATTTTAAACGAAAGAAAGTGTCAAACAAAACATGACACTACAACTCAGGGCGAACCAAGGCCAACATAATAAACAAAATAAGCCATTTCCCACAGAAAGTGCTAGCTAGCCTGATAGAAATAAACAAACCAAAAGACAGTCGCTAACCCTAACTCCCTAATGTGAAAACAAGAGAAAACAATCAAAAGAAAATGGCTGTTCACCCCTACAGATTTAATACGAATTACAAAATATACAATTTATAAACAAAACCACGGCACAAAACCTAACAATTCAAAAATGCTAAATAAGGTTTGGAAACCAAGAACAGCAAACAGGTGCTGCTGCCAGAAAGAGCCTCGCTAGCTGTTGGGAACCGTACTTTTAAAACTCCAGGAAGTGTAGGATGGACCAATCAGCTTCCTGTACTGCCCCTCAATCCGGCCAATCAGGCAGGGCACCTATAAGAACGAGAAAATAAAAACAACACATATGGCCAGGACCGTAACATGGTCTACTAGTAATGAAGCACGATCGTTGAAAAACCAATAAAGTAGCAAAACAGCAATGAAAGAACAAAATTTGATGAAAATATAGAACAATTTCTATGAATAAATAGGCAGTAACACCAGCTTGTGCTGCCCGTAAACCCAAGCAAAAAAGCTTACAGCACCTGGTATTCCCAGGCGGTCTTCCTACCAAGTACTAACCAGGCCCGGCTCTATTTGGCTGCCGAGATCGGACGAGATCGGGCGCTTAGAGAGCGGTGTGGCCGTAAGCTGCATTTGACATCATCAACAGCTCTTAAAAACGCTGGAGAAGCAGAATGCATGACACTTGCTAAGAAGAAGATAAATGTGGCAAAGTACAAAGTACTATAACTGTACTGGTCTGTTACGCCCCTGTCCAGGGGGTCAGGGTGCAACATACAAAGATAAATTAGCATGTTCCCTCTCCGATCCCCAAACCAAACTCCAGTATCGAGATGTTCCAACAGAATAATATTTATTTTAAACGAAAGAAAGTGTCAAACAAAACATGACACTACAACTCAGGGCAAACCAAGGCCAACATAATAAACAAAATAAGCCATTTCCCACAGAAAGTGCTAGCTAGCCTGATAGAAATAAACAATCCAAAAGACAGTCGCTAACCCTAACTCCCTAATGTGAAAACAAGAGAAAACAATCAAAAGAAAATGGCTGTTCACCCCTACAGATTTAATACGAATTACAAAATATACAATTTATAAACAAAACCACGGCACAAAACCTAACAATTCAAAAATGCTAAATAAGGTTTGGAAACCAAGAACAGCAAACAGGTGCTGCTGCCAGAAAGAGCCTCGCTAGCTGTTGGGAACCGTACTTTTAAAACTCCAGGAAGTGTAGGATGGACCAATCAGCTTCCTGTACTGCCCCCCAATCCGGCCAATCAGGCAGGGCACCTATAAGAACAACAAATCAAAAACAACACATATGGCCAGGACCGTAACATGGTCTACTAGTAATGAAGCACGATGGTTGAAAAACCAATAAAGTAGCAAAACAGCAATGAAAGAACAAAATTTGATGAAAATATAGAACAATTTCTATGAATAAATAGGCAGTAACACCAGCTTGTGCTGCCCGTAAACCCAAGCAAAAAAGCTTACAGCACCTGGTATTCCCAGGCGGTCTTCCTACCAAGTACTAACCAGGCCCGGCTCTATTTGGCTGCCGAGATCGGACGAGATCGGGCGCTTAGAGAGCGGTGTGGCCGTAAGCTGCATTTGACATCATCAACAGCTCTTAAAAACGCTGGAGAAGCAGAATGCATGACACTTGCTAAGAAGAAGATAAATGTGGCAAAGTACAGAGTACTATAACTGTACTGGTCTGTTACGCCCCTGTCCAGGGGGTCAGGGTGCAACATACAAAGATAAATTAGCATGTTCCCTCTCCGATCCCCAAACCAAAATCCAGGATCGAGATGTTCCAACAGAATGATATTTATTTTAAACGAAAGAAAGTGTCAAACAAAACATGACACTACAACTCAGGGCGAACCAAGGCCAACATAATAAACAAAATAAGCCATTTCCCACAGAAAGTGCTAGCTAGCCTGATAGAAATAAACAAACCAAAAGACAGTCGCTAACCCTAACTCCCTAATGTGAAAACAAGAGAAAACAATCAAAAGAAAATGGCTGTTCACCCCTACAGATTTAATACGAATTACAAAATATACAATTTATAAACAAAACCACGGCACAAAACCTAAGAATTCAAAAATGCTAAATAAGGTTTGGAAACCAAGAACAGCAAACAGGTGCTGCTGCCAGAAAGAGCCTCGCTAGCTGTTGGGAACCGTACTTTTAAAACTCCAGGAAGTGTAGGATGGACCAATCAGCTTCCTGTACTGCCCCTCAATCCGGCCAATCAGGCAGGGCACCTATAAGAACGAGAAAATAAAAACAACACATATGGCCAGGACCGTAACATGGTCTACTAGTAATGAAGCACGATGGTTTTAAAAACCAATAAAGTAGCAAAACAGCAATGAAAGAACAAAATTTGATGAAAATATAGAACAATTTCTATGAATAAATAGGCAGTAACACCAGCTTGTGCTGCCCGTAAACCCAAGCAAAAAAGCTTACAGCACCTCTAATTCCCACGCGGTCTTCCTACCAAGTACTAACCAGGCCCGGCTCTATTTGGCTGCCGAGATCGGACGAGATCGGGCGCTTAGAGAGCGGTGTGGCCGTAAGCTGCATTTGACATCATCAACAGCTCTTAAAAACGTTGGAGAAGCAGAATGCATGAAACTTGCTAAGACGAAGATAAATGTGGCAAAGTACAAAGTACTATAACTGTACTGGTCTGTTACGCCCCTGTCCAGGGGGTCAGGGTGCAACATACAAAGATAAATTAGCATGTTCCCTCTCCGATCCCCAAACCAAAATCCAGGATCGAGATGTTCCAACAGAATGATATTTATTTTAAACGAAAGAAAGTGTCAAACAAAACATGACACTACAACTCAGGGCGAACCAAGGCCAACATAATAAACAAAATAAGCCATTTCCCACAGAAAGTGCTAGCTAGCCTGATAGAAATAAACAAACCAAAACACAGTCGCTAACCCTAACTCCCTAATGTGAAAACAGTCCAAAGAAAATGGCTGTTCACCCCTACAGATTTAATACTATTTACAAAATATACAATTTATAAACAAAACCACGGCATAAAACCTAACAATTCAAAAATGCTAAATAAAGTTTGGAAACCAAGAACAGCAAACAGGTGCTGCTGCCAGAAAGAGCCTCGCTAGCTGTTGGGAACCGTACTTTTAAAACTCCAGGAAGTGTAGGATGGACCAATCAGCTTCCTGTACTGCCCCCCAATCCGGCCAATCAGGCAGGGCACCTATAAGAACAACAAAATAAAAACAACACATATGGCCAGGACCGTAACATGGTCTACTAGTAATGAAGCACGATGGTTGAAAAACCAATAAAGTAGCAAAACAGCAATGAAAGAACAAAATTTGATGAAAATAAAGAACAATTTCTATGAATAAATAGGCAGTAACACCAGCTTGTGCTGCCCGTAAACCCAAGCAAAAAAGCTTACAGCACCTGGTATTCCCAGGCGGTCTTCCTACCAAGTACTAACCAGGCCCGGCTCTATTTGGCTGCCGAGATCGGACGAGATCGGGCGCTTAGAGAGCGGTGTGGCCGTAAGCTGCATTTGACATCATCAACAGCTCTTAAAAACGCTGGAGAAGCAGAATGCATGACACTTGCTAAGAAGAAGATAAATGTGGCAAAGTACAGAGTACTATAACTGTACTGGTCTGTTACGCCCCTGTCCAGGGGGTCAGGGTGCAACATACAAAGATAAATTAGCATGTTCCCTCTCCGATCCCCAAACCAAAATCCAGGATCGAGATGTTCCAACAGAATGATATTTATTTTAAACGAAAGAAAGTGTCAAACAAAACATGACACTACAACTCAGGGCGAACCAAGGCCAACATAATAAACAAAATAAGCCATTTCCCACAGAAAGTGCTAGCTAGCCTGATAGAAATAAACAAACCAAAAGACAGTCGCTAACCCTAACTCCCTAATGTGAAAACAAGAGAAAACAATCAAAAGAAAATGGCTGTTCACCCCTACAGATTTAATACGAATTACAAAATATACAATTTATAAACAAAACCACGGCACAAAACCTAAGAATTCAAAAATGCTAAATAAGGTTTGGAAACCAAGAACAGCAAACAGGTGCTGCTGCCAGAAAGAGCCTCGCTAGCTGTTGGGAACCGTACTTTTAAAACTCCAGGAAGTGTAGGATGGACCAATCAGCTTCCTGTACTGCCCCTCAATCCGGCCAATCAGGCAGGGCACCTATAAGAACGAGAAAATAAAAACAACACATATGGCCAGGACCGTAACATGGTCTACTAGTAATGAAGCACGATGGTTTTAAAAACCAATAAAGTAGCAAAACAGCAATGAAAGAACAAAATTTGATGAAAATATAGAACAATTTCTATGAATAAATTGGCAGTAACACCAGCTTGTGCTGCCCGTAAACCCAAGCAAAAAAGCTTACAGCACCTGGTATTCCCAGGCGGTCTTCCTACCAAGTACTAACCAGGCCCGGCTCTATTTGGCTGCCGAGATCGGACGAGATCGGGCGCTTAGAGAGCGGTGTGGCCGTAAGCTGCATTTGACATCATCAACAGCTCTTAAAAACGCTGGAGAAGCAGAATGCATGACACTTGCTAAGAAGAAGATAAATGTGGCAAAGTACAAAGTACTATAACTGTACTGGTCTGTTACGCCCCTGTCCAGGGGGTCAGGGTGCAACATACAAAGATAAATTAGCATGTTCCCTCTCCGATCCCCAAACCAAAATCCAGGATCGAGATGTTCCAACAGAATGATATTTATTTTAAACGAAAGAAAGTGTCAAACAAAACATGACACTACAACTCAGGGCGAACCAAGGCCAACATAATAAACAAAATAAGCCATTTCCCACAGAAAGTGCTAGCTAGCCTGATAGAAATAAACAAACCAAAAGACAGTCGCTAACCCTAACTCCCTAATGTGAAAACAGTCCAAAGAAAATGGCTGTTCACCCCTACAGATTTAATACTATTTACAAAATATACAATTTATAAACAAAACCACGGCACAAAACCTAACAATTCAAAAATGCTAAATAAGGTTTGGAAACCAAGAACAGCAAACAGGTGCTGCTGCCAGAAAGAGCCTCGCTAGCTGTTGGGAACCGTACTTTTAAAACTCCAGGAAGTGTAGGATGGACCAATCAGCTTCCTGTACTGCCCCTCAATCCGGCCAATCAGGCAGGGCACCTATAAGAACAACATATCAAAAACAACACATATGGCCAGGACCGTAACATGGTCTACTAGTAATGAAGCACGATGGTTGACAAACCAATAAAGTAGCAAAACAGTAATGAAAGAACAAAATTTGATGAAAATATAGAACAATTTCTATGAATAAATAGGCAGTAACACCAGCTTGTGCTGCCCGTAAACCCAAGCAAAAAAGCTTACAGCACCTCTAATTCCCACGCGGTCTTCCTACCAAGTACTAACCAGGCCCGGCTCTATTTGGCTGCCGAGATCGGACGAGATCGGGCGCTTAGAGAGCGGTGTGGCCGTAAGCTGCATTTGACATCATCAACAGCTCTTAAAAACGTTGGAGAAGCAGAATGCATGAAACTTGCTAAGACGAAGATAAATGTGGCAAAGTACAAAGTACTATAACTGTACTGGTCTGTTACGCCCCTGTCCAGGGGGTCAGGGTGCAACATACAAAGATAAATTAGCATGTTCCCTCTCCGATCCCCAAACCAAAATCCAGGATCGAGATGTTCCAACAGAATGATATTTATTTTAAACGAAAGAAAGTGTCAAACAAAACATGACACTACAACTCAGGGCGAACCAAGGCCAACATAATAAACAAAATAAGCCATTTCCCACAGAAAGTGCTAGCTAGCCTGATAGAAATAAACAAACCAAAACACAGTCGCTAACCCTAACTCCCTAATGTGAAAACAGTCCAAAGAAAATGGCTGTTCACCCCTACAGATTTAATACTATTTACAAAATATACAATTTATAAACAAAACCACGGCATAAAACCTAACAATTCAAAAATGCTAAATAAAGTTTGGAAACCAAGAACAGCAAACAGGTGCTGCTGCCAGAAAGAGCCTCGCTAGCTGTTGGGAACCGTACTTTTAAAACTCCAGGAAGTGTAGGATGGACCAATCAGCTTCCTGTACTGCCCCCCAATCCGGCCAATCAGGCAGGGCACCTATAAGAACAACAAAATAAAAACAACACATATGGCCAGGACCGTAACATGGTCTACTAGTAATGAAGCACGATGGTTGAAAAACCAATAAAGTAGCAAAACAGCAATGAAAGAACAAAATTTGATGAAAATAAAGAACAATTTCTATGAATAAATAGGCAGTAACACCAGCTTGTGCTGCCCGTAAACCCAAGCAAAAAAGCTTACAGCACCTGGTATTCCCAGGCGGTCTTCCTACCAAGTACTAACCAGGCCCGGCTCTATTTGGCTGCCGAGATCGGACGAGATCGGGCGCTTAGAGAGCGGTGTGGCCGTAAGCTGCATTTGACATCATCAACAGCTCTTAAAAACGCTGGAGAAGCAGAATGCATGACACTTGCTAAGAAGAAGATAAATGTGGCAAAGTACAAAGTACTATAACTGTACTGGTCTGTTACGTCCCTGTCCAGGGGGTCAGGGTGCAACATACAAAGATAAATTAGCATGTTCCCTCTCCGATCCCCAAACCAAAATCCAGGATCGAGATGTTCCAACAGAATGATATTTATTTTAAACGAAAGAAAGTGTCAAACAAAACATGACACTACAACTCAGGGCGAACCAAGGCCAACATAATAAACAAAATAAGCCATTTCCCACAGAAAGTGCTAGCTAGCCTGATAGAAATAAACAAACCAAAAGACAGTCGCTAACCCTAACTCCCTAATGTGAAAACAGTCCAAAGAAAATGGCTGTTCACCCCTACAGATTTAATACTATTTACAAAATATACAATTTATAAACAAAACCACGGCACAAAACCTAACAATTCAAAAATGCTAAATAAGGTTTGGAAACCAAGAACAGCAAACAGGTGCTGCTGCCAGAAAGAGCCTCGCTAGCTGTTGGGAACCGTACTTTTAAAACTCCAGGAAGTGTAGGATGGACCAATCAGCTTCCTGTACTGCCCCCCAATCCGGCCAATCAGGCAGGGCACCTATAAGAACAACAAATCAAAAACAACACATATGGCCAGGACCCTAACATGGTCTACTAGTAATGAAGCACGATGGTTGAAAAACCAATAAAGTAGCAAAACAGCAATGAAAGAACAAAATTTGATGAAAATATAGAACAATTTCTATGAATAAATAGGCAGTAACACCAGCTTGTGCTGCCCGTAAACCCAAGCAAAAAAGCTTACAACACCTGGTATTCCCAGGCGGTCTTCCTACCAAGTACTAACCAGGCCCGGCTCTATTTGGCTGCCGAGATCGGACGAGATCGGGCGCTTAGAGAGCGGTGTGGCCGTAAGCTGCATTTGACATCATCAACAGCTCTTAAAAACACTGGAGAAGCAGAATGCATGACACTTGCTAAGAAGAAGACAAATGTGGCAAAGTACAAAGTACTATAACTGTACTGGTCTGTTACGCCCCTGTCCAGGGGGTCAGGGTGCAACATACAAAGATAAATTAGCATGTTCCCTCTCCGATCCCCAAACCAAAATCCAGGATCGAGATGTTCCAACAGAATGATATTTATTTTAAACGAAAGAAAGTGTCAAACAAAACATGACACTACAACTCAGGGCGAACCAAGGCCAACATAATAAACAAAATAAGCCATTTCCCACAGAAAGTGCTAGCTAGCCTGATAGAAATAAACAAACCAAAAGACAGTCGCTAACCCTAACTCCCTAATGTGAAAACAGTCCAAAAAAAATGGCTGTTCACCCCTACAGATTTAATACTATTTACAAAATATACAATTTATAAACAAAACCACGGCACAAAACCTAACAATTCAAAAATGCTAAATAAGGTTTGGAAACCAAGAACAGCAAACAGGTGCTGCTGCCAGAAAGAGCCTCGCTAGCTGTTGGGAACCGTACTTTTAAAACTCCAGGAAGTGTAGGATGGACCAATCAGCTTCCTGTACTGCCCCTCAATCCGGCCAATCAGGCAGGGCACCTATAAGAACGAGAAAATAAAAACAACACATATGGCCAGGACCGTAACATGGTCTACTAGTAATGAAGCACGATGGTTGAAAAACCAATAAAGTAGCAAAACAGCAATGAAAGAACAAAATTTGATGAAAATATAGAACAATTTCTATGAATAAATTGGCAGTAACACCAGCTTGTGCTGCCCGTAAACCCAAGCAAAAAAGCTTACAGCACCTGGTATTCCCAGGCGGTCTTCCTACCAAGTACTAACCAGGCCCGGCTCTATTTGGCTGCCGAGATCGGACGAGATCGGGCGCTTAGAGAGCGGTGTGGCCGTAAGCTGCATTTGACATCATCAACAGCTCTTAAAAACGCTGGAGAAGCAGAATGCATGACACTTGCTAAGAAGAAGATAAATGTGGCAAAGTACAAAGTACTATAACTGTACTGGTCTGTTACGCCCCTGTCCAGGGGGTCAGGGTGCAACATACAAAGATAAATTAGCATGTTCCCTCTCCGATCCCCAAACCAAAATCCAGGATCGAGATGTTCCAACAGAATGATATTTATTTTAAACGAAAGAAAGTGTCAAACAAAACATGACACTACAACTCAGGGCGAACCAAGGCCAACATAATAAACAAAATAAGCCATTTCCCACAGAAAGTGCTAGCTAGCCTGATAGAAATAAACAAACCAAAAGACAGTCGCTAACCCTAACTCCCTAATGTGAAAACAAGAGAAAACAATCAAAAGAAAATGGCTGTTCACCCCTACAGATTTAATACGAATTACAAAATATACAATTTATAAACAAAACCACGGCACAAAACCTAACAATTCAAAAATGCTAAATAAGGTTTGGAAACCAAGAACAGCAAACAGGTGCTGCTGCCAGAAAGAGCCTCGCTAGCTGTTGGGAACCGTACTTTTAAAACTCCAGGAAGTGTAGGATGGACCAATCAGCTTCCTGTACTGCCCCTCAATCCGGCCAATCAGGCAGGGCACCTATAAGAACGAGAAAATAAAAACAACACATATGGCCAGGACCGTAACATGGTCTACTAGTAATGAAGCACGATGGTTGAAAAACCAATAAAGTAGCAAAACAGCAATGAAAGAACAAAATTTGATGAAAATATAGAACAATTTCTATGAATAAATAGGCAGTAACACCAGCTTGTGCTGCCCGTAAACCCAAGCAAAAAAGCTTACAGCACCTGGTATTCCCAGGCGGTCTTCCTACCAAGTACTAACCAGGCCCGGCTCTATTTGGCTGCCGAGATCGGACGAGATCGGGCGCTTAGAGAGCGGTGTGGCCGTAAGCTGCATTTGACATCATCAACAGCTCTTAAAAACGCTGGAGAAGCAGAATGCATGACACTTGCTAAGAAGAAGATAAATGTGGCAAAGTACAGAGTACTATAACTGTACTGGTCTGTTACGCCCCTGTCCAGGGGGTCAGGGTGCAACATACAAAGATAAATTAGCATGTTCCCTCTCCGATCCCCAAACCAAAATCCAGGATCGAGATGTTCCAACAGAATGATATTTATTTTAAACGAAAGAAAGTGTCAAACAAAACATGACACTACAACTCAGGGCGAACCAAGGCCAACATAATAAACAAAATAAGCCATTTCCCACAGAAAGTGCTAGCTAGCCTGATAGAAATAAACAAACCAAAAGACAGTCGCTAACCCTAACTCCCTAATGTGAAAACAAGAGAAAACAATCAAAAGAAAATGGCTGTTCACCCCTACAGATTTAATACGAATTACAAAATATACAATTTATAAACAAAACCACGGCACAAAACCTAAGAATTCAAAAATGCTAAATAAGGTTTGGAAACCAAGAACAGCAAACAGGTGCTGCTGCCAGAAAGAGCCTCGCTAGCTGTTGGGAACCGTACTTTTAAAACTCCAGGAAGTGTAGGATGGACCAATCAGCTTCCTGTACTGCCCCTCAATCCGGCCAATCAGGCAGGGCACCTATAAGAACGAGAAAATAAAAACAACACATATGGCCAGGACCGTAACATGGTCTACTAGTAATGAAGCACGATGGTTTTAAAAACCAATAAAGTAGCAAAACAGCAATGAAAGAACAAAATTTGATGAAAATATAGAACAATTTCTATGAATAAATAGGCAGTAACACCAGCTTGTGCTGCCCGTAAACCCAAGCAAAAAAGCTTACAGCACCTCTAATTCCCACGCGGTCTTCCTACCAAGTACTAACCAGGCCCGGCTCTATTTGGCTGCCGAGATCGGACGAGATCGGGCGCTTAGAGAGCGGTGTGGCCGTAAGCTGCATTTGACATCATCAACAGCTCTTAAAAACGCTGGAGAAGCAGAATGCATGACACTTGCTAAGAAGAAGATAAATGTGGCAAAGTACAAAGTACTATAACTGTACTGGTCTGTTACGTCCCTGTCCAGGGGGTCAGGGTGCAACATACAAAGATAAATTAGCATGTTCCCTCTCCGATCCCCAAACCAAAATCCAGGATCGAGATGTTCCAACAGAATGATATTTATTTTAAACGAAAGAAAGTGTCAAACAAAACATGACACTACAACTCAGGGCGAACCAAGGCCAACATAATAAACAAAATAAGCCATTTCCCACAGAAAGTGCTAGCTAGCCTGATAGAAATAAACAAACCAAAAGACAGTCGCTAACCCTAACTCCCTAATGTGAAAACAGTCCAAAGAAAATGGCTGTTCACCCCTACAGATTTAATACTATTTACAAAATATACAATTTATAAACAAAACCACGGCACAAAACCTAACAATTCAAAAATGCTAAATAAGGTTTGGAAACCAAGAACAGCAAACAGGTGCTGCTGCCAGAAAGAGCCTCGCTAGCTGTTGGGAACCGTACTTTTAAAACTCCAGGAAGTGTAGGATGGACCAATCAGCTTCCTGTACTGCCCCTCAATCCGGCCAATCAGGCAGGGCACCTATAAGAACGAGAAAATAAAAACAACACATATGGCCAGGACCGTAACATGGTCTACTAGTAATGTAGCACGATGGTTGAAAAACCAATAAAGTAGCAAAACAGCAATGAAAGAACAAAATTTGATGAAAATATAGAACAATTTCTATGAATAAATAGGCAGTAACACCAGCTTGTGCTGCCCGTAAACCCAAGCAAAAAAGCTTACAGCACCTGGTATTCCCAGGCGGTCTTCCTACCAAGTACTAACCAGGCCCGGCTCTATTTGGCTGCCGAGATCGGACGAGATCGGGCGCTTAGAGAGCGGTGTGGCCGTAAGCTGCATTTGACATCATCAACAGCTCTTAAAAACGCTGGAGAAGCAGAATGCATGACACTTGCTAAGAAGAAGATAAATGTGGCAAAGTACAAAGTACTATAACTGTACTGGTCTGTTACGTCCCTGTCCAGGGGGTCAGGGTGCAACATACAAAGATAAATTAGCATGTTCCCTCTCCGATCCCCAAACCAAAATCCAGGATCGAGATGTTCCAACAGAATGATATTTATTTTAAACGAAAGAAAGTGTCAAACAAAACATGACACTACAACTCAGGGCGAACCAAGGCCAACATAATAAACAAAATAAGCCATTTCCCACAGAAAGTGCTAGCTAGCCTGATAGAAATAAACAAACCAAAAGACAGTCGCTAACCCTAACTCCCTAATGTGAAAACAGTCCAAAGAAAATGGCTGTTCACCCCTACAGATTTAATACTATTTACAAAATATACAATTTATAAACAAAACCACGGCACAAAACCTAACAATTCAAAAATGCTAAATAAGGTTTGGAAACCAAGAACAGCAAACAGGTGCTGCTGCCAGAAAGAGCCTCGCTAGCTGTTGGGAACCGTACTTTTAAAACTCCAGGAAGTGTAGGATGGACCAATCAGCTTCCTGTACTGCCCCCCAATCCGGCCAATCAGGCAGGGCACCTATAAGAACAACAAATCAAAAACAACACATATGGCCAGGACCCTAACATGGTCTACTAGTAATGAAGCACGATGGTTGAAAAACCAATAAAGTAGCAAAACAGCAATGAAAGAACAAAATTTGATGAAAATATAGAACAATTTCTATGAATAAATAGGCAGTAACACCAGCTTGTGCTGCCCGTAAACCCAAGCAAAAAAGCTTACAACACCTGGTATTCCCAGGCGGTCTTCCTACCAAGTACTAACCAGGCCCGGCTCTATTTGGCTGCCGAGATCGGACGAGATCGGGCGCTTAGAGAGCGGTGTGGCCGTAAGCTGCATTTGACATCATCAACAGCTCTTAAAAACACTGGAGAAGCAGAATGCATGACACTTGCTAAGAAGAAGACAAATGTGGCAAAGTACAAAGTACTATAACTGTACTGGTCTGTTACGCCCCTGTCCAGGGGGTCAGGGTGCAACATACAAAGATAAATTAGCATGTTCCCTCTCCGATCCCCAAACCAAAATCCAGGATCGAGATGTTCCAACAGAATGATATTTATTTTAAACGAAAGAAAGTGTCAAACAAAACATGACACTACAACTCAGGGCGAACCAAGGCCAACATAATAAACAAAATAAGCCATTTCCCACAGAAAGTGCTAGCTAGCCTGATAGAAATAAACAAACCAAAAGACAGTCGCTAACCCTAACTCCCTAATGTGAAAACAGTCCAAAAAAAATGGCTGTTCACCCCTACAGATTTAATACGAATTACAAAATATACAATTTATAAACAAAACCACGGCACAAAACCTAACAATTCAAAAATGCTAAATAAGGTTTGGAAACCAAGAACAGCAAACAGGTGCTGCTGCCAGAAAGAGCCTCGCTAGCTGTTGGGAACCGTACTTTTAAAACTCCAGGAAGTGTAGGATGGACCAATCAGCTTCCTGTACTGCCCCTCAATCCGGCCAATCAGGCAGGGCACCTATAAGAACGAGAAAATAAAAACAACACATATGGCCAGGACCGTAACATGGTCTACTAGTAATGAAGCACGATGGTTGAAAAACCAATAAAGTAGCAAAACAGCAATGAAAGAACAAAATTTGATGAAAATATAGAACAATTTCTATGAATAAATAGGCAGTAACACCAGCTTGTGCTGCCCGTAAACCCAAGCAAAAAAGCTTACAGCACCTGGTATTCCCAGGCGGTCTTCCTACCAAGTACTAACCAGGCCCGGCTCTATTTGGCTGCCGAGATCGGACGAGATCGGGCGCTTAGAGAGCGGTGTGGCCGTAAGCTGCATTTGACATCATCAACAGCTCTTAAAAACGCTGGAGAAGCAGATTGCATGACACTTGCTAAGAAGAAGATAAATGTGGCAAAGTACAAAGTACTATAACTGTACTGGTCTGTTACGCCCCTGTCCAGGGGGTCAGGGTGCAACATACAAAGATAAATTAGCATGTTCCCTCTCCGATCCCCAAACCAAAATCCAGGATCGAGATGTTCCAACAGAATGATATTTATTTTAAACGAAAGAAAGTGTCAAACAAAACATGACACTACAACTCAGGGCGAACCAAGGCCAACATAATAAACAAAATAAGCCATTTCCCACAGAAAGTGCTAGCTAGCCTGATAGAAATAAACAAACCAAAAGACAGTCGCTAACCCTAACTCCCTAATGTGAAAACAATCCAAAGAAAATGGCAGTTCACCCCTACAGATTTAATACTATTTACAAAATATACAATTTATAAACAAAACCACGGCATAAAACCTAACAATTCAAAAATGCTAAATAAAGTTTGGAAACCAAGAACAGCAAACAGGTGCTGCTGCCAGAAAGAGCCTCGCTAGCTGTTGGGAACCGTACTTTTAAAACTCCAGGAAGTGTAGGATGGACCAATCAGCTTCCTGTACTGCCCCCCAATCCGGCCAATCAGGCAGGGCACCTATAAGAACAACAAAATAAAAACAACACATATGGCCAGGACCGTAACATGGTCTACTAGTAATGAAGCACGATGGTTGACAAACCAATAAAGTAGCAAAACAGCAATGAAAGAACAAAATTTGATGAAAATATAGAACAATTTCTATGAATAAATAGGCAGTAACACCAGCTTGTGCTGCCCGTAAACCCAAGCAAAAAAGCTTACAGCACCTGGTATTCCCAGGCGGTCTTCCTACCAAGTACTAACCAGGCCCGGCTCTATTTGGCTGCCGAGATCGGACGAGATCGGGCGCTTAGAGAGCTGTGTGGCCGTAAGCTGCATAAAAACGTTGGAGAAGCAGAATGCATGAAACTTGCTAAGAAGAAGATAAATGTGGCAAAGTACAAAGTACTATAACTGTACTGGTCTGTTACGCCCCTGTCCAGGGGGTCAGGGTGCAACATACAAAGATAAATTAGCATGTTCCCTCTCCGATCCCCAAACCAAAATCCAGGATCGAGATGTTCCAACAGAATGATATTTATTTTAAACGAAAGAAAGTGTCAAACAAAACATGACACTACAACTCAGGGCGAACCAAGGCCAACATAATAAACAAAATAAGCCATTTCCCACAGAAAGTGCTAGCTAGCCTGATAGAAATAAACAAACCAAAAGACAGTCGCTAACCCTAACTCCCTAATGTGAAAACAAGAGAAAACAATCAAAAGAAAATGGCTGTTCACCCCTACAGATTTAATACGAATTACAAAATATACAATTTATAAACAAAACCACGGCACAAAACCTAAGAATTCAAAAATGCTAAATAAGGTTTGGAAACCAAGAACAGCAAACAGGTGCTGCTGCCAGAAAGAGCCTCGCTAGCTGTTGGGAACCGTACTTTTAAAACTCCAGGAAGTGTAGGATGGACCAATCAGCTTCCTGTACTGCCCCTCAATCCGGCCAATCAGGCAGGGCACCTATAAGAATGAGAAAATAAAAACAACACATATGGCCAGGACCGTAACATGGTCTACTAGTAATGAAGCACGATGGTTGACAAACCAATAAAGTAGCAAAACAGCAATGAAAGAACAAAATTTGATGAAAATATAGAACAATTTCTATGAATAAATAGGCAGTAACACCAGCTTGTGCTGCCCGTAAACCCAAGCAAAAAAGCTTACAGCACCTGGTATCCCCAGGCGGTCTTCCTACCAAGTACTAACCAGGCCCGGCTCTATTTGGCTGCCGAGATCGGACGAGATCGGGCGCTTAGAGAGCGGTGTGGCCGTAAGCTGCATTTGACATCATCAACAGCTCTTAAAAACGCTGGAGAAGCAGAAGGCATGACACTTGCTAAGAAGAAGATAAATGTGGCAAAGTACAAAGTACTATAACTGTACTGGTCTGTTACGCCCCTGTCCAGGGGGTCAGGGTGCAACATACAAAGATAAATTAGCATGTTCCCTCTCCGATCCCCAAACCAAAATCCAGGATCGAGATGTTCCAACAGAATGATATTCATTTTAAACGAAAGAAAGTGTCAAACAAAACATGACACTACAACTCAGGGCGAACCAAGGCCAACATAATAAACAAAATAAGCCATTTCCCACAGAAAGTGCTAGCTAGCCTGATAGAAATAAACAAACCAAAAGACAGTCGCTAACCCTAACTCCCTAATGTGAAAACAGTCCAAAGAAAATGGCTGTTCACCCCTACAGATTTAATACTATTTACAAAATATACAATTTATAAACAAAACCACGGCACAAAACCTAACAATTCAAAAATGCTAAATAAGGTTTGGAAACCAAGAACAGCAAACAGGTGTTACTGCCAGAAAGAGCCTCGCTAGCTGTTGGGAACCGTACTTTTAAAACTCCAGGAAGTGTAGGATGGACCAATCAGCTTCCTGTACTGCCCCTCAATCCGGCCAATCAGGCAGGGCACCTATAAGAACAACATATCAAAAACAACACATATGGCCAGGACCGTAACATGGTCTACTAGTAATGAAGCACGATGGTTGACAAACCAATAAAGTAGCAAAACAGTAATGAAAGAACAAAATTTGATGAAAATATAGAACAATTTCTATGAATAAATAGGCAGTAACACCAGCTTGTGCTGCCCGTAAACCCAAGCAAAAAAGCTTACAGCACCTGGTATTCCCACGCGGTCTTCCTACCAAGTACTAACCAGGCCCGGCTCTATTTGGCTGCCGAGATCGGACGAGATCGGGCGCTTAGAGAGCGGTGTGGGCGTAAGCTGCATTTGACATCATCAACAGCTCTTAAAAACGTTGGAGAAGCAGAATGCATGAAACTTGCTAAGACGAAGATAAATGTGGCAAAGTACAAAGTACTATAACTGTACTGGTCTGTTACGCCCCTGTCCAGGGGGTCAGGGTGCAACATACAAAGATAAATTAGCATGTTCCCTCTCCGATCCCCAAACCAAAATCCAGGATCGAGATGTTCCAACAGAATGATATTTATTTTAAACGAAAGAAAGTGTCAAACAAAACATGACACTACAACTCAGGGCGAACCAAGGCCAACATAATAAACAAAATAAGCCATTTCCCACAGAAAGTGCTAGCTAGCCTGATAGAAATAAACAAACCAAAACACAGTCGCTAACCCTAACTCCCTAATGTGAAAACAGTCCAAAGAAAATGGCTGTTCACCCCTACAGATTTAATACTATTTACAAAATATACAATTTATAAACAAAACCACGGCATAAAACCTAACAATTCAAAAATGCTAAATAAAGTTTGGAAACCAAGAACAGCAAACAGGTGCTGCTGCCAGAAAGAGCCTCGCTAGCTGTTGGGAACCGTACTTTTAAAACTCCAGGAAGTGTAGGATGGACCAATCAGCTTCCTGTACTGCCCCCCAATCCGGCCAATCAGGCAGGGCACCTATAAGAACAACAAAATAAAAACAACACATATGGCCAGGACCGTAACATGGTCTACTAGTAATGAAGCACGATGGTTGAAAAACCAATAAAGTAGCAAAACAGCAATGAAAGAACAAAATTTGATGAAAATATAGAACAATTTCTATGAATAAATAGGCAGTAACACCAGCTTGTGCTGCCCGTAAACCCAAGCAAAAAAGCTTACAGCACCTGGTATTCCCAGGCGGTCTTCCTACCAAGTACTAACCAGGCCCGGCTCTATTTGGCTGCCGAGATCGGACGAGATCGGGCGCTTAGAGAGCGGTGTGGCCGTAAGCTGCATTTGACATCATCAACAGCTCTTAAAAACGCTGGAGAAGCAGAATGCATGACACTTGCTAAGAAGAAGATAAATGTGGCAAAGTACAAAGTACTATAACTGTACTGGTCTGTTACGCCCCTGTCCAGGGGGTCAGGGTGCAACATACAAAGATAAATTAGCATGTTCCCTCTCCGATCCCCAAACCAAAATCCAGGACCGAGATGTTCCAACAGAATGATATTTATTTTAAACGAAAGAAAGTGTCAAACAAAACATGACACTACAACTCAGGGCGAACCAAGGCCAACATAATAAACAAAATAAGCCATTTCCCACAGAAAGTGCTAGCTAGCCTGATAGAAATAAACAAACCAAAAGACAGTCGCTAACCCTAACTCCCTAATGTGAAAACAAGAGAAAACAATCAAAAGAAAATGGCTGTTCACCCCTACAGATTTAATACGAATTACAAAATATACAATTTATAAACAAAACCACGGCACAAAACCTAAGAATTCAAAAATGCTAAATAAGGTTTGGAAACCAAGAACAGCAAACAGGTGCTGCTGCCAGAAAGAGCCTCGCTAGCTGTTGGGAACCGTACTTTTAAAACTCCAGGAAGTGTAGGATGGACCAATCAGCTTCCTGTACTGCCCCTCAATCCGGCCAATCAGGCAGGGCACCTATAAGAACGAGAAAATAAAAACAACACATATGGCCAGGACCGTAACATGGTCTACTAGTAATGAAGCACGATGGTTGAAAAACCAATAAAGTAGCAAAACAGCAATGAAAGAACAAAATTTGATGAAAATATAGAACAATTTCTATGAATAAATAGGCAGTAACACCAGCTTGTGCTGCCCGTAAACCCAAGCAAAAAAGCTTACAGCACCTGGTATTCCCAGGCGGTCTTCCTACCAAGTACTAACCAGGCCCGGCTCTATTTGGCTGCCGAGATTCGACGAGATCGGGCGCTTAGAGAGCGGTGTGGCCGTAAGCTGCATTTGACATCATCAACAGCTCTTAAAAACGCTGGAGAAGCAGAATGCATGACACTTGCTAAGAAGAAGATAAATGTGGCAAAGTACAAAGTACTATAACTGTACTGGTCTGTTACGCCCCTGTCCAGGGGGTCAGGGTGCAACATACAAAGATAAATTAGCATGTTCCCTCTCCGATCCCCAAACCAAACTCCAGTATCGAGATGTTCCAACAGAATGATATTTATTTTAAACGAAAGAAAGTGTCAAACAAAACATGACACTACAACTCAGGGCAAACCAAGGCCAACATAATAAACAAAATAAGCCATTTCCCACAGAAAGTGCTAGCTAGCCTGATAGAAATAAACAATCCAAAAGACAGTCGCTAACCCTAACTCCCTAATGTGAAAACAAGAGAAAACAATCAAAAGAAAATGGCTGTTCACCCCTACAGATTTAATACTATTTACAAAATATACAATTTATAAACAAAACGACGGCATAAAACCTAACAATTCAAAAATGCTAAATAAAGTTTGGAAACCAAGAACAGCAAACAGGTGCTGCTGCCAGAAAGAGCCTCGCTAGCTGTTGGGAACCGTACTTTTAAAACTCCAGGAAGTGTAGGATGGACCAATCAGCTTCCTGTACTGCCCCCCAATCCGGCCAATCAGGCAGGGCACCTATAAGAACAACAAAATAAAAACAACACATATGGCCAGGACCGTAACATGGTCTACTAGTAATGAAGCACGATGGTTGACAAACCAATAAAGTAGCAAAACAGCAATGAAAGAACAAAATTTGATGAAAATATAGAACAATTTCTATGAATAAATAGGCAGTAACACCAGCTTGTGCTGCCCGTAAACCCAAGCAAAAAAGCTTACAGCACCTGGTATTCCCAGGCGGTCTTCCTACCAAGTACTAACCAGGCCCGGCTCTATTTGGCTGCCGAGATCGGACGAGATCGGGCGCTTATTTTTTTTTTTTTTCTCTTTTTATTATCAAAAATACTCTTTTACATTTTGGTGAAGACAAATACAAAGGTGCTTAAAATCAGAAAATAACATACATATTTTACATTTGTATATTCATTTCCCATTTCAAAACAGAACAAAATTATGAAAAAACATCTCAAATTATACACACATATTAAACACAAAAAGACCCAAACAGGAGTAAACCCCTACCCATTTTATCCCAACCTACCATTAACCAAAATCCACCACCATCCGCCCTTCTCTATCTACACCACATAGATCATTCTTCGCCCCCCACCTTCTTTCAAAACCATCCTTATCCGCTTCATAAAAGATTTTCAAATAGCATTTAACCAAATTCTTACACAGTGCCGTTCTACTTATTATTTTACCCCCAAAAAGTGCATGGTTTCTTGCAATATATAAAACATGACGCGCCACACTCAATACCAAATTCACCATATCCAGGTTTATGCCTTTTTCCGTTTTCTCAACCCCAAAACACCACACCCAGCTCCATTTCACTCCTTCCAACCCGATCACTTTACATTTCTCAGTTAGAACTGTCCTCACCCAATCTCTAAAAACCCGTGCTACCCTACAATGCAGCATAAGATGATCAAAGTCTTCATCCTCCCATTCACACACCGCACACGTTCTTGAATGTATATCACAATTAATTCGGTGGAGGACGACAGACACCAACACTCTTCTGTGCATCAACAGAAAATTTGTGTTAGCAATGGCTGGCGTCATCCAGTGCATGTATACATTTTCCCATATATCAGTAATGGAACGGGAGGGAAAAATCTGGCTCCACGCTGTGTTGGCTGCAGGTTGTTTGAATATATTCTTTAATAGGACTGAGTACCAGAATTTAGTAGGTAATTCTATCAGATTCCTGTTCTTTATATCACATGACAAGGTGAAAACAATTCCATCCCCTCCCCCCAGACCATCTTGTGTCCCCTGTAAAACTTCTCTCCATCTCTGTGGCCACCCCTGATGGAATTCTCTCCCTAATTCCCGGATAACTGACCTTGAGATTTTGTATCCTTTTCCTTTCGCTCTAAAAAACACCTCATCCTCATCAAACACCCCGTCTTGGTTTAAAAGATCTCTCACCTGTTGCACCGCTTTCCCCAGCACACCCCGGTTCTTCAGGAGGCCTGCCCGACCCTGCAGGCAGGGATTTCCAAAGATGGGTTGGTTCAACACATCCCACTTATTAGTCACCATGCACTGCAGGTGAGGCAGGACATCAGCCCATGCCTCTGCCGCCTCCTGGAATAGCATGCACGCTCCGGGCACATGCCGCGCCAGCTCGACGCTGCACAGGTTGAAAATCCCACCCGTCCCCCTATTCCTTATGTCTAACCACATATAGTCCTGCCATATACCACATGCTGACTTGTCCAAAAGCTTCTTATATAGCTTAATTCTAAGTGATTTAATTTTTGTTTTTAAATCACACAGCTGTAACCCACCTTTTTTATATGGCCCAACCAGTGTATTATGTGCAATCTTCATCGCTCTTCCTTTCCACAGGAAGTCTTCTATGGCTCTGCTCAGGAGGACCAACAAATCGCCCGGCAGGTGACAGACTTGCATGGCGTAAACCAGCCTCGGTACTATTACAGAATTCACTATTATTACCTTCCCTCTCAAACCCAACCCTCTCATCTTCCACAGTCCGAGCCTAGATCTACACCACGCAATATGCTCCAACCAGGTTCTTCGAATGCTTGCCTCCATTTGAGGTCCCATGTAGACTCCCAGGAGTTTAAACTCCTCCTCTCCCATTTTGAACCCCTGCCCCTCACCACCTAGATCAGTCCCAGGGCCAAGAATTAGTTTAGATTTATTGTTATTGACTCGCGCCCCTGTGGCATGCTCATATGCAGTTAGGTGACCGAGCACCCGTTGCAAGCTGTTCCTATCTTTAACCATTATGTTAATATCATCTGCATATTGTGCAATTCGAAAGTCTGAGCCAGTCGGTGATTGTATTCCATTTATTTTTGTATCGCTTAAGATTAATTTCGCTAGGGGCTCGGCCACTATTGCATAAAGCATAGCCGACAGGGGGCACCCCTGCCTAACCGACCTCTCCAAAGGGAAGGGATCAGTCAGGAAGCCATTACATTTGACAACACTAGTAGCTCGGCCATACAACAGCTCCACCCATGCTCGAAAAGTTGGGCCGAACCCAAAAACCCCCAGACACTCAAAGAGGAACTCGTGACTCACCCTGTCAAACGCCTTCTCTAGGTCCACACTCAAGTAGATGCCACCTGTGGCCATTAGCTGTTGAAATGAGAATCTGGTTGACAGGATACAATCAGCAATATCCCTCCCCGGAATGCTATAAGTCTGGGTAGGCCCAACTATCGACCCAATCACTCTTTTGAGTCTGGACGCCAGCACCTTAGCCAGGATCTTGTAGTCAGTATTGAGCAAACTAATGGGCCTATAATTCCCCAAGTCGGTCCTGGCTCCCTTATTCTTGTAAACCAGAGTGATCACGCCTCTCACGAAAGACTCCGCACATCTGTTCTCCGTTTGCATGGCAGAGAACAACCTACAGAGGACCGGAGATAGCAAATCCTTATAGGACTGATAGAACTCTGCCGAGAGGCCGTCCAGACCCGGGCTTCTAGCTCTATGCATTTCAGCAATGGCTGCACTGATTTCCTCCGGGTGGAGGTCGCCATCACACATAGCCGCGTCCTCAGGACCGAGAGAGCAGCCGACATTACCAAGTATTTTATCTCTTTGTGCTTTTCCTATATTTTGTTTACTGAAAAGATTAGAGTAAAAATCCTGTATAGTTTGTAATATATCTACTAAATCGGTGTGTGTATTGCCTTCAGAATCCTGTATTTCTGTTATGTATGTTTTGGTCTGCCTTCTCTTTTCTAAGCCCAAAAAGTATGCTGTACAGCGCTCTCCCTCCACTACATGTTGTATTTTGCTGCGGATCACTGCCCCTTTACATTTTTCCTCATCTAGGCGTGCTAGTTGCTCTCTCAGTCCAAGATAGCCATCCAGGGGATGGCCATGCCCAGCTTCAACAAGCTCAATTTCCCTTTTCAGACGGTGTCTCAACTCAGCCTCCTTAGCTCTTTCCCTTAGCCTTTTCTCTCTGCTCAGTGCAATGCAGCGCCTCCTAATTTTAAACTTGGCGTGCTCCCACCACTCAATGATATCTACTACAAATTCACTTTCTTCACACAGAGCAGAGAGAAAAGACTTCATTTTATCTTTAAAAAATGAATCCTCCAGGAGGGCTGAGTTAAAACACCACACCCCTCCATTCCTCTGCATGCTACCCTCCCCAAGAGTCACATTCAGCGAGGCATGATCACTCCATGTGCAGAAATTATATTCACACTTTTTTAACATAGGAATCAAGCCCGACGCCAGCAAACACAGGTCTATCCTAGACTGCTTTAGTTTGCCCAATACTACTTGCCTGCGCGAATACGCACGGGTGCCAGGGTTCAGAACTCTCCAAGCATCAATCAAATCACCCTCAGTCATCCACTGAAAAACAGCCGATCTACTAGTGTCTGTTTTGAAAACGTTGTTTGCACTCACATCCAGCCCAGTTAGAGCAACATTCCAGTCCCCCACCACTACCGAGCGATCGTCCGTCCACCTTTTACAGCGGCCAAAAAAAACCCTCCTTTCACCCTCACTGTTTGGGCCATATAGATTTAGAATTCTGTAGTTTCTATTGTGATATACAGTATCTAGAACCAACAGTCTCCCTTGGTTATCCTTAAAAACCTCTGTCACATTCTCAAAAACACCTGGCTTTACAAATACTGCTACACCTGCGGTTTTGTCAGCAGAGAGGGAATAAAACAAATCCCCTCTCCAAAAAGTATTTATTTTGTCTATTTTTTCCATAGTCCATCTACATTCCTGGACGCACAGGATGTCACAGTCCATGTCTTCACACAGTCTTTTAATTTTCCATACCTTTCCTAGGCCGTTTAGGTTTTGGGACTGGAGATGCATGAAAAGGATCACACAAAAGGGGGTCATCTATCTCTGGCCTGTTTCTTCCCTTTCCCTTTGCCCTCTGCCACACTTTCCCCGGACTTCTTTTGTCCTCTTTTCCTCATGTGCCTTACTTGCTGAAAGTCCATCTCTGCCTCTGATTCATCACCGTCAGCCTGAGGAGTCGATACAGCAATTTCTAGAGCAATACCTCTGGGGTCAGGTAATGGCTCACCTTGAATTGGAAGTCTAGACAGAGGAGCCTGAAGCATACCCCTCTCGCCCTCTTCAGGGTGACTGGCTACTTCTCCACTCCACTCCGCCAACACTAGATCCAGACTTGACCCAATCTCATTCACATTGTTTTCCTTTTTATTCTCTGAAAGGACCAGTTCACTGGCCTGAGTCTCCATTAACTCTCCTCCCCCCTCCTCATATTCACTTGCTCCTTCACTGTCAAGATCCAGTCCTACCTCCTCTGGAGGCCTTATTCCAGCATCCTCATTGGGGATCAGTCCCCTGTGCCCCTCTCCAGACTCTATTGCATTGTTTTGACACACACATTCCTCCTGTGGACTATGGCATGAGTCACATCTATGCTCCTGGGCATCACACTCCCTCGCATAATGACCCTGTCTGTTACACTTAAAACAAGTGAAATCTGGGCAATCTCTGACGATATGCCCAGGCTGTAGACACATCCTGCATACCTTAACTTGATTATTATGCATTACCCTGAAATACTCTGGGCCAGTTGCTGTCATAAACTTTGCGGAGTAAGGCAGTGATTGCACAGTCTCATTGAACTTAACTTTTAGATATCTGGTGCCATCAGCCACATCAGTTCCTGGCCACAGTCTCCTTTTTATTGGGGAGATTGCTGTTACTCCCCAAACATCAAGCTTCTCTAGTATTTCTTCATCAGAAATATAAGCTGGTAAGTTTAAGAAGGAAACCACCAACTCATCTATTGCCAAAGACTTTACCATCACTACTGCTCTCCCCACTTTTAGTCCATCCAACAGTCTCTTTTTCCCAGCTTCATTCTTCACAGTCACTTCAAATTTATTTGGTCCTGTCTCTCTCAGTGCCCCAATTCCGCCACACACCTCTCTTATGGCTCGTAATAGTTCCATAGTTTTTAGCCGCTCTTCCCCTATTACTTCTGCCAAAACAGTCAACTCTTTCTCATACCTTGTTTCCTTTCTCGCTTCTCGTCTTCCGCTCATCTCTCCTTTTATTCTTGCCATCTCTTCATGTTGTTTTCCAGCAACTGCATTACCTCCAACAGCCGGCCATCTCTTCTGCCTTTCCCCAACAATCCACGCCTTCTCCGGCAGCCGTTCTGTGCTTTTGCTGGCGCATGGTCTCACAGTATCCCCTGCAGCCGTCCTCCTTCCCCCATCTTCCACATCACGGTGTTGTTCTCCAGTTTCCACCATCTTGCAGTTCTCTATCAGATTTCCTCTTATTCCTTTCATCTCTCTTGATTTTTCCAGTGAAGAAAAACTCCTCTCATTTCTCAAACAAAAACCAGGAAGTGCCGACATTGGCCGAGAAAAACAATGATAGAAAAAAATAAGGCATGGAAGCCAACTAAAGGCGCCCCCGTACGGACAGAAATCCGCCGGGGGGATAAAAAACAAAAAGCCAAAAACCAAAAACCACTATTTAGTATGGGGAAAAGAAGAGCAAGAAAAAAAGCACAAACCAAAAAATCAGCAGCTCTCACACAGGTCTGCTTCCTGCAGCACACTCTCAAAAAGAACACACCTCCTCCCCCAACCAACAGCAAACAGGTGCTGCTGCCAGAAAGAGCCTCGCTAGCTGTTGGGAACCGTACTTTTAAAACTCCAGGAAGTGTAGGATGGACCAATCAGCTTCCTGTACTGCCCCTCAATCCGGCCAATCAGGCAGGGCACCTATAAGAACGAGAAAATAAAAACAACACATATGGCCAGGACCGTAACATGGTCTACTAGTAATGAAGCACGATGGTTGAAAAACCAATAAAGTAGCAAAACAGCAATGAAAGAACAAAATTTGATGAAAATATAGAACAATTTCTATGAATAAATAGGCAGTAACACCAGCTTGTGCTGCCCGTAAACCCAAGCAAAAAAGTTTACAGCACCTGGTATTCCCAGGCGGTCTTCCTACCAAGTACTAACCAGGCCCGGCTCTATTTGGCTGCCGAGATCGGACGAGATCGGGCGCTTAGAGAGCGGTGTGGCCGCAAGCTGCATTTGACATCATCAACAGCTCTTAAAAACGCTGGAGAAGCAGAATGCATGACACTTGCTAAGAAGAAGATAAATGTGGCAAAGTATAAAGTACTATAACTGTACTGGTCTGTTACGCCCCTGTCTAGGGGGTCAGGTTGCAACATACAAAGATAAATTAGCATGTTCCCTCTCCGATCCCCAAACCAAAATCCAGGATCGAGATGTTCCAACAGAATGATATTTATTTTAAACGTAAGAAAGTGTCAAACAAAACATGACACTACAACTCAGGGCGAACCAAGGCCAACATAATAAACAAAATAAGCCATTTCCCACAGAAAGTGCTAGCTAGCCTGATAGAAATAAACAAACCAAAAGACAGTCGCTAACCCTAACTCCCTAATGTGAAAACAAGAGAAAACAATCAAAAGAAAATGGCTGTTCACCCCTACAGATTTAATACTATTTACAAAATATTCAATTTATAAACAAAACCACGGCATAAAACCTAACAATTCAAAAATGCTAAATAAAGTTTGGAAACCAAGAACAGCAAACAGGTGCTGCTGCCAGAAAGAGCCTCGCTAGCTGTTGGGAACCGTACTTTTAAAACTCCAGGAAGTGTAGGATGGACCAATCAGCTTCCTGTACTGCCCCCCAATCCGGCCAATCAGGCAGGGCACCTATAAGAACAAGAAAATAAAAAAAACATATGGCCAGGACCGTAACATGGTCTACTAGTAATGAAGCACGATGGTTGACAAACCAATAAAGTAGCAAAACAGTAATGAAAGAACAAAATTTGATGAAAATATAGAACAATTTCTATGAATAAATAGGCAGTAACACCAGCTTGTGCTGCCCGTAAACCCAAGCAAAAAAGCTTACAGCACCTGGTATTCCCACGTGGTCTTCCTACCAAGTACTAACCAGGCCCGGCTCTATTTGGCTGCCGAGATCGGACGAGATCGGGCGCTTAGAGAGCGGTGTGGCCGTAAGCTGCATTTGACATCATCAACAGCTCTTAAAAACGCTGGAGAAGCAGAATGCATGACACTTGCTAAGAAGAAGATAAATGTGGCAAAGTACAAAGTACTATAACTGTACTGGTCTGTTACGCCCCTGTCCAGGGGGTCAGGGTGCAACATACAAAGATAAATTAGCATGTTCCCTCTCCGATCCCCAAACCAAAATCCAGGATCGAGATGTTCCAACAGAATGATATTTATTTTAAACGAAAGAAAGTGTCAAACAAAACATGACACTACAACTCAGGGCGAACCAAGGCCAACATAATAAACAAAATAAGCCATTTTCCACAGAAAGTGCTAGCTAGCCTGATAGAAATAAACAAACCAAAAGACAGTCGCTAACCCTAACTCCCAAATGTGAAAACAATCCAAAGAAAATGGCAGTTCACCCCTACAGATTTAATACTATTTACAAAATATACAATTTATAAACAAAACCACGGCATAAAACCTAACAATTCAAAAATGCTAAATAAAGTTTGGAAACCAAGAACAGCAAACAGGTGCTGCTGCCAGAAAGAGCCTCGCTAGCTGTTGGGAACCGTACTTTTAAAACTCCAGGAAGTGTAAGATGGACCAATCAGCTTCCTGTACTGCCCCCCAATCCGGCCAATCAGGCAGGGCACCTATAAGAACAAGAAAATAAAAACAACACATATGGCCAGGACCGTAACATGGTCTACTAGTAATGAAGCACGATGGTTGACAAACCAATAAAGTAGCAAAACAGTAATGAAAGAACAAAATTTGATGAAAATATAGAACAATTTCTATGAATAAATAGGCAGTAACACCAGCTTGTGCTGCCCGTAAACCCAAGCAAAAAAGCTTACAGCACCTGGTATTCCCACGCGGTCTTCCTACCAAGTACTAACCAGGCCCGACTCTATTTGGCTGCCGAGATCGGACGAGATCGGGCGCTTAGAGAGCGGTGTGGCCGTAAGCTGCATTTGACATCATCAACAGCTCTTAAAAACGTTGGAGAAGCAGAATGCATGAAACTTGCTAAGAAGAAGATAAATGTGGCAAAGTACAAAGTACTATAACTGTACTGGTCTGTTACGCCCCTGTCCAGGGGGTCAGGGTGCAACATACAAAGATAAATTAGCATGTTCCCTCTCCAATCCCCAAACCAAAATCCAGGATCGAGATGTTCCAACAGAATGATATTTATTTTAAACGAAAGAAAGTCTCAAACAAAACATGACACTACAACTCAGGGCGAACCAAGGCCAACATAATAAACAAAATAAGCCATTTTCCACAGAAAGTGCTAGCTAGCCTGATAGAAATAAACAAACCAAAAGACAGTCGCTAACCCTAACTCCCTAATGTGAAAACAAGAGAAAACAATCAAAAGAAAATGGCTGTTCACCCCTACACATTTAATACTATTTACAAAATATACAATTTATAAACAAAACCACGGCACAAAACCTAACAATTCAAAAATGCTAAATAAGGTTTGGAAACCAAGAACAGCAAACAGGTGCTGCTGCCAGAAAGAGCCTCGCTAGCTGTTGGGAACCGTACTTTTAAAACTCCAGGAAGTGTAGGATGGACCAATCAGCTTCCTGTACTGCCCCTCAATCCGGCCAATCAGGCAGGGCACCTATAAGAACAACAAAATAAAAACAATACATATGGCCAGGACCGTAACATGGTCTACTAGTAATGAAGCACGGTGGTTGACAAACCAATAATGTAGCAAAACAGCAATGAAAGAACAAAATTTGATGAAAATATAGAACAATTTCTATGAATAAATAGGCAGTAACACCAGCTTGTGCTGCCCGTAAACCCAAGCAAAAAAGCTTACAGCACCTGGTATTCCCAGGCGGTCTTCCTACCAAGTACTATCCAGGACCTGCTCTATTTGGCTGCCGAGATCGGGCGCTTAGAGAGCGGTGTGGCCGTAAGCTGCATTTGACATCATCAACAGCTCTTAAAAATGCTGGAGAAGCAGAATGCATGACACTTGCTAAGAAGAAGATAAATGTGGCAAAGTACAAAGTACTATAACTGTACTGGTCTGTTACGCCCCTGTCTAGGGGGTCAGGGTGCAACATACAAAGATAAATTAGCATGTTCCCTCTCCGATCCCCAAACCAAAATCCAGGCTCGAGATGTTCCAACAGAATGATATTTATTTTAAACGAAAGAAAGTGTCAAACAAAACATGACACTACAACTCAGGGCGAACCAAGGCCAACATAATAAACAAAATAAGCCATTTCCCACAGAAAGTGCTAGCTAGCCTGATAGAAATAAACAAACCAAAAGACAGTCGCTAACCCTAACTCCCTAATGTGAAAACAGTCCAAAGAAAAAGGCTGTTCACCCCTACAGATTTAATACTATTTACAAAATATACAATTTATAAACAAAACCACGGCACAAAACCTAACAATTCAAAAATGCTAAATAAGGTTTGGAAACCAAGAACAGCAAACAGGTGCTGCTGCCAGAAAGAGCCTCGCTAGCTGTTGGGAACCGTACTTTTAAAAATCCAGGAAGTGTAGGATGGACCAATCAGCTTCCTGTACTGCCCCTCAATCCGGCCAATCAGGCAGGGCACCTATAAGAACAACAAATCAAAAACAACACATATGGCCAGGACCGTAACATGGTCTACTAGTAATGAAGCACGATGGTTGACAAACCAATAAAGTAGCAAAACAGTAATGAAAGAACAAAATTTGATGAAAATATACAACAATTTCTATGAATAAATAGGCAGTAACACCAGCTTGTGCTGCCCGTAAACCCAAGCAAAAAAGTTTACAGCACCTGGTATTCCCAGGCGGTCTTCCTACCAAGTACTAACCAGGCCCGGCTCTATTTGGCTGCCGAGATCGGGCGCTTAGAGAGCGGTGTGGCCGTAAGCTGCATTTGACATCATCAACAGCTCTTAAAAACGTTGGAGAAGCAGAATGCATGAAACTTGCTAAGAAGAAGATAAATGTGGCAAAGTACAAAGTACTATAACTGTACTGGTCTGTTACGCCCCTGTCCAGGGGGTCAGGGTGCAATATACAAAGATAAATTAGCATGTTCCCTCTCCAATCCCCAAACCAAAATCCAGGATCGAGATGTTCCAACAGAATGATATTTATTTTAAACGAAAGAAAGTGTCAAACAAAACATGACACTACAACTCAGGGCGAACCAAGGCCAACATAATAAACAAAAAAACCCATTTCCCACAGAAAGTGCTAGCTAGCCTGATAGAAATAAACAAACCAAAAGACAGTCGCTAACCCTAACTCCCTAATGTGAAAACAAGAGAAAACAATCAAAAGAAAATGGCTGTTCACCCCTACAGATTTAATACTATTTACAAAAATATACAATTTATAAACAAAACCACGGCACAAAACCTAACAATTCAAAAATGCTAAATAAGGTTTGGAAACCAAGAACAGCAAACAGGTGCTGCTGCCAGAAAGAGCCTCGCTAGCTGTCGGGAACTGTACTTTTAAAACTCCAGGAAGTGTAGGATGGACCAATCAGCTTCCTGTACTGCCCCTCAATCCGGCCAATCAGGCAGGGCACCTATAAGAACAACAAAATAAAAACAACACATATGGCCAGGACCGTAACATGGTCTACTAGTAATGAAGCACGATGGTTGACAAACCAATAATGTAGCAAAACAGCAATGAAAGAACAAAATTTGATGAAAATATAGAACAATTTCTATGAATAAATAGGCAGTAACACCAGCTTGTGCTGCCCGTAAACCCAAGCAAAAAAGCTTACAGCACCTGGTATTCCCAGGCAGTCTTCCTACCAAGTACTAACCAGGCCCGGCTCTATTTGGCTGCCGAGATCGGGCGCTTAGAGAGCGGTGTGGCCGTAAGCTGCATAAAAACGTTGGAGAAGCAGAATGCATGAAACTTGCTAAGAAGAAGATAAATGTGGCAAAGTACAAAGTACTATAACTGTACTGGTCTGTTACGCCCCTGTCCAGGGGGTCAGGGTGCAACATACAAAGATAAATTAGCATGTTCCCTCTCCGATCCCCAAACCAAAATCCAGGATCGAGATGTTCCAACAGAATGATATTTATTTTAAACGAAAGAAAGTGTCAAACAAAACATGACACTACAACTCAGGGCGAACCAAGGCCAACATAATAAACAAAAAAAGCCATTTCCCATAGAAAGTGCTAGCTAGCCTGATAGAAATAAACAAACCAAAAGACAGTCGCTAACCCTTACTCCCTAATGTGAAAACAGTCCAAGAAAATGGCAGTTCACCCCTACAGATTTAATACTATTTACAAAATATACAATTTATTTAACATGGTCTACTAGTAATGAAGCACGATGGTTGAGAAACCAATAAAGTAGCAAAACAGCAATGAAAGAACAAAATTTGATGAAAATATAGAACAATTTCTATGAATAAATAGGCAGTAACACCAGCTTGTGCTGCCCGTAAACCCAAGCAAAAAAGCTTACAGCACCTGGTATTCCCAGGCGGTCTTCCTACCAAGTACAAACCAGGCCCGGCTCTATTTGGCTGCCGAGATCGGACGAGATCGGGCGCTTAGAGAGCGGTGTGGCCGTAAGCTGCATTTGACATCATCAACAGCTCTTAAAAACGCTGGAGAAGCAGAATGCATGACACTTGCTAAGAAGAAGATAAATGTGGCAAAGTACAAAGTACTATAACTGTACTGGTCTGTTACGCCCCTGTCCAGGGGGTCAGGGTGCAACATACAAAGATAAATTAGCATGTTCCCTCTCCGATCCCCAAACCAAACTCCAGTATCGAGATGTTCCAACAGAATGATATTTATTTTAAACGAAAGAAAGTGTCAAAAAAAACATGACACTACAACTCAGGGCGAACCAAGGCCAACATAATAAACAAAATAAGCCATTTCCCACAGAAAGTGCTAGCTAGCCTGATAGAAATAAACAAACCAAAAGACAGTCGCTAACCCTAACTCCCTAATGTGAAAACAAGAGAAAATAATCAAAAGAAAATGGCTGTTCACCCCTAAAGATTTAATACTATTTACAAAATATACAATTTATAAACAAAACCACGGCACAAAACCTAACAATTCAAAAATGCTAAATAAGGTTTGGAAACCAAGAACAGCAAACAGGTGCTGCTGCCAGAAAGAGCCTTGCTAGCTGTTGGGAACCGTACTTTTAAAACTCCAGGAAGTGTAGGATGGACCAATCAGCTTCCTGTACTGCCCCCCAATCCGGCCAATCAGGCAGGGCACCTATAAGAACAAGAAAGTAAAAACAACACATATGGCCAGGACCGTAACATGGTCTACTAGTAATGAAGCACGATGGTTGACAAACCAATAAAGTAGCAAAACAGTAATGAAAGAACAAAATTTGATGAAAATATAGAACAATTTCTATGAATAAATAGGCAGTAACACCAGCTTGTGCTGCCCGTAAACCCAAGCAAAAAAGCTTACAGCACCTGGTATTCCCACGCGGTCTTCCTACCAAGTACTAACCAGGCCCGGCTCTATTTGGCTGCCGAGATCGGACGAGATCGGGCGCTTAGAGAGCGGTGTGGCCGTAAGCTGCATAAAAACGTTGGAGAAGCAGAATGCATGAAACTTGCTAAGAAGAAGATAAATGTGGCAAAGTACAAAGTACTATAACTGTACTGGTCTGTTACGCCCCTGTCCAGGGGGTCAGGGTGCAACATACAAAGATAAATTAGCATGTTCCCTCTCCGATCCCCAAACCAAAATCCAGGATCGAGATGTTCCAACAGAATGATATTTATTTTAAACGAAAGAAAGTGTCAAACAAAACATGACACTACAACTCAGGGCGAACCAAGGCCAACATAATAAACAAAATAAGCCATTTCCCACAGAAAGTGCTAGCTAGCCTGATAGAAATAAACAAACCAAAAGACAGTCGCTAACCCTTACTCCCTAATGTGAAAACAGTCCAAGAAAATGGCAGTTCACCCCTACAGATTTAATACTATTTACAAAATATACAATTTATTTAACATGGTCTACTAGTAATGAAGCACGATGGTTGAGAAACCAATAAAGTAGCAAAACAGCAATGAAAGAACAAAATTTGATGAAAATATAGAACAATTTCTATGAATAAATATGCAGTAACACCAGCTTGTGCTGCCCGTAAACCCAAGCAAAAAAGCTTACAACACCTGGTATTCCCAGGCGGTCTTCCTACCAAGTACTAACCAGGCCCGGCTCTATTTGGCTGCCGAGATCGGACGAGATCGGGCGCTTAGAGAGCGGTGTGGCCGTAAGCTGCATTTGACATCATCAACAGCTCTTAAAAACTTTGGAGAAGCAGAATGCATGAAACTTGCTAAGAAGAAGATAAATGTGGCAAAGTACAAAGTACTATAACTGTACTGCTCTGTTACGCCCCTGTCCAGGGGGTCAGGGTGCAACATACAAAGATAAATTAGCATGTTCCCTCTCCAATCCCCAAACCAAAATCCAGGATCGAGATGTTCCAACAGAATGATATTTATTTTAAACGAAAGAAAGTGTCAAACAAAACATGACACTACAACTCAGGGCGAACCAAGGCCAACATAATAAACTAAATAAGCCATTTCCCACAGAAAGTGCTAGCTAGC
This sequence comes from Channa argus, assembly GCF_033026475.1. Classification (NCBI taxonomy): domain Eukaryota; kingdom Metazoa; phylum Chordata; class Actinopteri; order Anabantiformes; family Channidae; genus Channa; species Channa argus. Next base: position 775,513 of record NW_027125233.1, on the reverse strand, counting down.
CTGATAGAAATAAACAAACCAAAAGACAGTCGCTAACCCTAACTCCCTAATGTGAAAACAAGAGAAAACAATCAAAAGAAAATGGCTGTTCACCCCTACAGATTTAATACTATTTACAAAAATATACAATTTATAAACAAAACCACGGCACAAAACCTAACAATTCAAAAATGCTAAATAAGGTTTGGAAACCAAGAACAGCAAACAGGTGCTGCTGCCAGAAAGAGCCTCGCTAGCTGTTGGGAACTGTACTTTTAAAACTCCAGGAAGTGTAGGATGGACCAATCAGCTTCCTGTACTGCCCCTCAATCCGGCCAATCAGGCAGGGCACCTATAAGAACAAAAAAATAAAAACAACACATAAGGCCAGGACCGTAACATGGTCTACTAGTAATGAAGCACGATGGTTGACAAACCAATAATGTAGCAAAACAGCAATGAAAGAACAAAATTTGATGAAAATATAGAACAATTTCTATGAATAAATAGGCAGTAACACCAGCTTGTGCTGCCCGTAAACCCAAGCAAAAAAGCTTACAGCACCTTTTATTCCCAGGCAGTCTTCCTACCAAGTACTAACCAGGCCCGGCTCTATTTGGCTGCCGAGATCGGGCGCTTAGAGAGCGGTGTGGCCGTAAGCTGCATAAAAACGTTGGAGAAGCAGAATGCATGACACTTGCTAAGAAGAAGATAAATATGGCAAAGTACAAAGTACTATAACTGTACTGGTCTGTTACGCCCCTGTCCAGGGGGTCAGGGTGCAACATACAAAGATAAATTAGCATGTTCCCTCTCCGATCCCCAAACCAAACTCCAGTATCGAGATGTTCCAACAGAATGATATTTATTTTAAACGAAAGAAAGTGTCAAACAAAACATGACACTACAACTCAGGGCGAACCAAGGCCAACATAATAAACAAAATAAGCCATTTCCCACAGAAAGTGCTAGCTAGCCTGATAGAAATAAACAATCCAAAAGACAGTCGCTAACCCTAACTCCCTAATGTGAAAACAGTCCAAAGAAAATGGCTGTTCACCCCTACAGATTTAATACTATTTACAAAATATACAATTTATAAAGAAAACCACGGCACAAAACCTAACAATTCAAAAATGCTAAATAAGGTTTGGAAACCAAGAACAGCAAACAGGTGCTGCTGCCAGAAAGAGCCTCGCTAGCTGTTGGGAACCGTACTTTTAAAACTCCAGGAAGTGTAGGATGGACCAATCAGCTTCCTGTACTGCCCCCCAATCCGGCCAATCAGGCAGGGCACCTATAAGAACAACAAAAAAAAAAACAACACATATGGCCAGGACCGTAACATGGTCTAATAGTAATGAAGCACGATGGTTGACAAACCAATAAAGTAGCAAAACAGCAATAAAAGAACAAAATTTGATGAAAATATAGAACAATTTCTATGAAAAAATAGGCAGTAACACCAGCTTGTGCTGCCCGTAAACCCAAGCAAAAAAGCTTACAGCACCTGGTATTCCCAGGCGGTCTTCCTACCAAGTACTATCCAGGACCTGCTCTATTTGGCTGCCGAGATCGGACGAGATCGGGCGCTTAGAGAGCGGTGTGGCTGTAAGCTGCATTTGACATCATCAACAGCTCTTAAAAACGCTGGAGAAGCAGAATGCATGACACTTGCTAAGAAGAAGATAAATGTGGCAAAGTACAAAGTACTATACTTGTACTGGTCTGTTACGCCCCTGTCTAGGGGGTCAGGGTGCAACATACAAAGATAAATTAGCATGTTCCCTCTCCGATCCCCAAACCAAAATCCAGGGTCGAGATGTTCCAACAGAATGATATTTATTTTAAACGAAAGAAAGTGTCAAACAAAACATGACACTACAACTCAGGGCGAACCAAGGCCAACATAATAAACAAAATAAGCCATTTCCCACAGAAAGTGCTAGCTAGCCTGATAGAAATAAACAAACCAAAAGACAGTCGCTAACCCTTACTCCCTAATGTGAAAACAGTCCAAGAAAATGGCAGTTCACCCCTACAGATTTAATACTATTTACAAAATATACAATTTATTTAACATGGTCTACTAGTAATGAAGCACGATGGTTGAGAAAACCAATAAAGTAGCAAAACAGCAATGAAAGAACAAAATTTGATGAAAATATAGAACAATTTCTATGAATAAATAGGCAGTAACACCAGCTTGTGCTGCCCGTAAACCCAAGCAAAAAAGCTTACAGCACCTTGTATTCCCAGGCGGTCTTCCTACCAAGTACTAACCAGGCCCGGCTCTATTTGGCTGCCGAGATCGGACGAGATCGGGCGCTTAGAGAGCGGTGTGGCCGTAAGCTGCATTTGACATCATCAACAGCTCTTAAAAACGCTGGAGAAGCAGAATGCATGACACTTGCTAAGAAGAAGATAAATGTGGCAAAGTACAAAGTACTAAAACTGTACTGGTCTGTTACGCCCCTGTCCAGGGGGTCAGGGTGCAACATACAAAGATAAATTAGCATGTTCCCTCTCCGATCCCCAAACCAAACTCCAGTATCGAGATGTTCCAACAGAATGATATTTATTTTAAACGAAAGAAAGTGTCAAACAAAACATGACACTACAACTCAGGGCGAACCAAGGCCAACATAATAAACAAAATAAGCCATTTCCCACAGAAAGTGCTAGCTATCCTGATAGAAATAAACAATCCAAAAGACAGTCGCTAACCCTAACTCCCTAATGTGAAAACAGTCCAAAGAAAATGGCTGTTCACCCCTACAGATTTAATACTATTTACAAAATATACAATTTATAAACAAAACCACGGCACAAAACCTAACAATTCAAAAATGCTAAATAAGGTTTGGAAACCAAGAACAGCAAACAGGTGCTGCTGCCAGAAAGAGCCTCGCTAGCTGTTGGGAACCGTACTTTTAAAAATCCAGGAAGTGTAGGATGGACCAATCAGCTTCCTGTACTGCCCCTCAATCCGGCCAATCAGGCAGGGCACCTATAAGAACAACAAAATAAAAACAACACATATGGCCAGGACCGTAACATGGTCTACTAGTAATGAAGCACGATGGTTGACAAACCAATAAAGTAGCAAAACAGTAATGAAAGAACAAAATTTGATGAAAATATACAACAATTTCTATGAATAAATAGGCAGTAACACCAGCTTGTGCTGCCCGTAAACCCAAGCAAAAAAGTTTACAGCACCTGGTATTCCCAGGCGGTCTTCCTACCAAGTACTAACCAGGCCCGGCTCTATTTGGCTGCCGAGATCGGGCGCTTAGAGAGCGGTGTGGCCGTAAGCTGCATTTGACATCATCAACAGCTCTTAAAAACGTTGGAGAAGCAGAATGCATGAAACTTGCTAAGAAGAAGATAAAAGTGGCAAAGTACAAAGTACTATAACTGTACTGGTCTGTTACGCCCCTGTCCAGGGGGTCAGAGTGCAACATACAAAGATAAATTAGCATGTTCCCTCTCCAATCCCCAAACCAAAATCCAGGATCGAGATGTTCCAACAGAATGATATTTATTTTAAACGAAAGAAAGTGTCAAACAAAACATGACACTACAACTCAGGGCGAACCAAGGCCAACATAATAAACAAAATAAGCCATTTCCCACAGAAAGTGCTAGCTAGCCCGATAGAAATAAACAAACCAAAAGACAGTCGCTAACCCTAACTCCCTAATGTGAAAACAAGAGAAAACAATCAAAAGAAAATGGCTGTTCACCCCTACAGATTTAATACTATTTACAAAAATATACAATTTATAAACAAAACCACGGCACAAAACCTAACAATTCAAAAATGCTAAATAAGGTTTGGAAACCAAGAACAGCAAACAGGTGCTGCTGCCAGAAAGAGCCTCGCTAGCTGTTGGGAACTGTACTTTTAAAACTCCAGGAAGTGTAGGATGGACCAATCAGCTTCCTGTACTGCCCCTCAATCCGGCCAATCAGGCAGGGCACCTATAAGAACAACAAAATAAAAACAACACATATGGCCAGGACCGTAACATGGTCTACTAGTAATGAAGCACGATGGTTGACAAACCAATAATGTAGCAAAACAGCAATGAAAGAACAAAATTTGATGAAAATATAGAACAATTTCTATGAATAAATAGGCAGTAACACCAGCTTGTGCTGCCCGTAAACCCAAGCAAAAAAGCTTACAGCACCTTTTATTCCCAGGCAGTCTTCCTACCAAGTACTAACCAGGCCCGGCTCTATTTGGCTGCCGAGATCGGGCGCTTAGAGAGCGGTGTGGCCGTAAGCTGCATAAAAACGTTGGAGAAGCAGAATGCATGAAACTTGCTAAGAAGAAGATAAATGTGGCAAAGTACAAAGTACTATAACTGTACTGGTCTGTTACGCCCCTGTCCAGGGGGTCAGGGTGCAACATACAAAGATAAATTAGCATGTTCCCTCTCCGATCCCCAAACCAAAATCCAGGATCGAGATGTTCCAACAGAATGATATTTATTTTAAACGAAAGAAAGTGTCAAACAAAACATGACACTACAACTCAGGGCGAACCAAGGCCAACATAATAAACAAAATAAGCCATTTCCCACAAAAAGTGCTAGCTAGCCTGATAGAAATAAACAAACCAAAAGACAGTCGCTAACCCTAACTCCCTAATGTGAAAACAAGAGAAAACAATCAAAAGAAAATGGCTGTTCACCCCTAAAGATTTAATACTATTTACAAAATAAACAATTTATAAACAAAACCACGGCACAAAACCTAACAATTCAAAAATGCTAAATAAGGTTTGGAAACCAAGAACAGCAAACAGGTGCTGCTGCCAGAAAGAGCCTCGCTAGCTGTTGGGAACCGTACTTTTAAAACTCCAGGAAGTGTAGGATGGACCAATCAGCTTCCTGTACTGCCCCCCAATCCGGCCAATCAGGCAGGGCACCTATAAGAACAAAAAAATAAAAACAACACATAAGGCCAGGACCGTAACATGGTCTACTAGTAATGAAGCACGATGGTTGACAAACCAATAAAGTAGCAAAACAGTAATGAAAGAACAAAATTTGATGAAAATATAGAACAATTTCTATGAATAAATAGGCAGTAACACCAGCTTGTGCTGCCCGTAAACCCAAGCAAAAAAGCTTACAGCACCTGGTATTCCCAGGCGGTCTTCCTACCAAGTACTAACCAGGCCCGGCCCTATTTGGCTGCCGAGATCGGACGAGATCGGGCGCTTAAAGAGCGGTGTGGCCGTAAGCTGCATTTGACATCATCAACAGCTCTTAAAAACGCTGGAGAAGCAGAATGCATGACACTTGCTAAGAAGAAGATAAATGTGGCAAAGTACAAAGTACTATAACTGTACTGGTCTGTTACGCCCCTGTCTAGGGGCTCAGGGTGCAACATACAAAGATAAATTAGCATGTTCCCTCTCCGATCCCCAAACCAAAATCCAGGATCGAGATGTTCCAACAGAATGATATTTATTTTAAACGAAAGAAAGTGTCAAACAAAACATGACACTACAACTCAGGGCGAACCAAGGCCAACATAATAAACAAAATAAGCCATTTCCCACAGAAAGTGCTAGCTAGCCTGATAGAAATAAACAATCCAAAAGACAGTCGCTAACCCTAACTCCCTAATGTGAAAACAGTCCAAAGAAAATGGCTGTTCACCCCTACAGATTTAATACTATTTACAAAATATACAATTTATAAAGAAAACCACGGCACAAAACCTAACAATTCAAAAATGCTAAATAAGGTTTGGAAACCAAGAACAGCAAACAGGTGCTGCTGCCAGAAAGAGCCTCGCTAGCTGTTGGGAACCGTACTTTTAAAACTCCAGGAAGTGTAGGATGGACCAATCAGCTTCCTGTACTGCCCCCCAATCCGGCCAATCAGGCAGGGCACCTATAAGAACAACAAAAAAAAAAACAACACATATGGCCAGGACCGTAACATGGTCTAATAGTAATGAAGCACGATGGTTGACAAACCAATAAAGTAGCAAAACAGCAATAAAAGAACAAAATTTGATGAAAATATAGAACAATTTCTATGAAAAAATAGGCAGTAACACCAGCTTGTGCTGCCCGTAAACCCAAGCAAAAAAGCTTACAGCACCTGGTATTCCCAGGCGGTCTTCCTACCAAGTACTATCCAGGACCTGCTCTATTTGGCTGCCGAGATCGGACGAGATCGGGCGCTTAGAGAGCGGTGTGGCTGTAAGCTGCATTTGACATCATCAACAGCTCTTAAAAACGCTGGAGAAGCAGAATGCATGACACTTGCTAAGAAGAAGATAAATGTGGCAAAGTACAAAGTACTATACTTGTACTGGTCTGTTACGCCCCTGTCTAGGGGGTCAGGGTGCAACATACAAAGATAAATTAGCATGTTCCCTCTCCGATCCCCAAACCAAAATCCAGGGTCGAGATGTTCCAACAGAATGATATTTATTTTAAACGAAAGAAAGTGTCAAACAAAACATGACACTACAACTCAGGGCGAACCAAGGCCAACATAATAAACAAAATAAGCCATTTCCCACAGAAAGTGCTAGCTAGCCTGATAGAAATAAACAAACCAAAAGACAGTCGCTAACCCTTACTCCCTAATGTGAAAACAGTCCAAGAAAATGGCAGTTCACCCCTACAGATTTAATACTATTTACAAAATATACAATTTATTTAACATGGTCTACTAGTAATGAAGCACGATGGTTGAGAAAACCAATAAAGTAGCAAAACAGCAATGAAAGAACAAAATTTGATGAAAATATAGAACAATTTCTATGAATAAATAGGCAGTAACACCAGCTTGTGCTGCCCGTAAACCCAAGCAAAAAAGCTTACAGCACCTTGTATTCCCAGGCGGTCTTCCTACCAAGTACTAACCAGGCCCGGCTCTATTTGGCTGCCGAGATCGGACGAGATCGGGCGCTTAGAGAGCGGTGTGGCCGTAAGCTGCATTTGACATCATCAACAGCTCTTAAAAACGCTGGAGAAGCAGAATGCATGACACTTGCTAAGAAGAAGATAAATGTGGCAAAGTACAAAGTACTAAAACTGTACTGGTCTGTTACGCCCCTGTCCAGGGGGTCAGGGTGCAACATACAAAGATAAATTAGCATGTTCCCTCTCCGATCCCCAAACCAAACTCCAGTATCGAGATGTTCCAACAGAATGATATTTATTTTAAACGAAAGAAAGTGTCAAACAAAACATGACACTACAACTCAGGGCGAACCAAGGCCAACATAATAAACAAAATAAGCCATTTCCCACAGAAAGTGCTAGCTATCCTGATAGAAATAAACAATCCAAAAGACAGTCGCTAACCCTAACTCCCTAATGTGAAAACAGTCCAAAGAAAATGGCTGTTCACCCCTACAGATTTAATACTATTTACAAAATATACAATTTATAAACAAAACCACGGCACAAAACCTAACAATTCAAAAATGCTAAATAAGGTTTGGAAACCAAGAACAGCAAACAGGTGCTGCTGCCAGAAAGAGCCTCGCTAGCTGTTGGGAACCGTACTTTTAAAAATCCAGGAAGTGTAGGATGGACCAATCAGCTTCCTGTACTGCCCCTCAATCCGGCCAATCAGGCAGGGCACCTATAAGAACAACAAAATAAAAACAACACATATGGCCAGGACCGTAACATGGTCTACTAGTAATGAAGCACGATGGTTGACAAACCAATAAAGTAGCAAAACAGTAATGAAAGAACAAAATTTGATGAAAATATACAACAATTTCTATGAATAAATAGGCAGTAACACCAGCTTGTGCTGCCCGTAAACCCAAGCAAAAAAGTTTACAGCACCTGGTATTCCCAGGCGGTCTTCCTACCAAGTACTAACCAGGCCCGGCTCTATTTGGCTGCCGAGATCGGGCGCTTAGAGAGCGGTGTGGCCGTAAGCTGCATTTGACATCATCAACAGCTCTTAAAAACGTTGGAGAAGCAGAATGCATGAAACTTGCTAAGAAGAAGATAAAAGTGGCAAAGTACAAAGTACTATAACTGTACTGGTCTGTTACGCCCCTGTCCAGGGGGTCAGAGTGCAACATACAAAGATAAATTAGCATGTTCCCTCTCCAATCCCCAAACCAAAATCCAGGATCGAGATGTTCCAACAGAATGATATTTATTTTAAACGAAAGAAAGTGTCAAACAAAACATGACACTACAACTCAGGGCGAACCAAGGCCAACATAATAAACAAAATAAGCCATTTCCCACAGAAAGTGCTAGCTAGCCCGATAGAAATAAACAAACCAAAAGACAGTCGCTAACCCTAACTCCCTAATGTGAAAACAAGAGAAAACAATCAAAAGAAAATGGCTGTTCACCCCTACAGATTTAATACTATTTACAAAAATATACAATTTATAAACAAAACCACGGCACAAAACCTAACAATTCAAAAATGCTAAATAAGGTTTGGAAACCAAGAACAGCAAACAGGTGCTGCTGCCAGAAAGAGCCTCGCTAGCTGTTGGGAACTGTACTTTTAAAACTCCAGGAAGTGTAGGATGGACCAATCAGCTTCCTGTACTGCCCCTCAATCCGGCCAATCAGGCAGGGCACCTATAAGAACAACAAAATAAAAACAACACATATGGCCAGGACCGTAACATGGTCTACTAGTAATGAAGCACGATGGTTGACAAACCAATAATGTAGCAAAACAGCAATGAAAGAACAAAATTTGATGAAAATATAGAACAATTTCTATGAATAAATAGGCAGTAACACCAGCTTGTGCTGCCCGTAAACCCAAGCAAAAAAGCTTACAGCACCTTTTATTCCCAGGCAGTCTTCCTACCAAGTACTAACCAGGCCCGGCTCTATTTGGCTGCCGAGATCGGGCGCTTAGAGAGCGGTGTGGCCGTAAGCTGCATAAAAACGTTGGAGAAGCAGAATGCATGAAACTTGCTAAGAAGAAGATAAATGTGGCAAAGTACAAAGTACTATAACTGTACTGGTCTGTTACGCCCCTGTCCAGGGGGTCAGGGTGCAACATACAAAGATAAATTAGCATGTTCCCTCTCCGATCCCCAAACCAAAATCCAGGATCGAGATGTTCCAACAGAATGATATTTATTTTAAACGAAAGAAAGTGTCAAACAAAACATGACACTACAACTCAGGGCGAACCAAGGCCAACATAATAAACAAAATAAGCCATTTCCCACAAAAAGTGCTAGCTAGCCTGATAGAAATAAACAAACCAAAAGACAGTCGCTAACCCTAACTCCCTAATGTGAAAACAAGAGAAAACAATCAAAAGAAAATGGCTGTTCACCCCTAAAGATTTAATACTATTTACAAAATAAACAATTTATAAACAAAACCACGGCACAAAACCTAACAATTCAAAAATGCTAAATAAGGTTTGGAAACCAAGAACAGCAAACAGGTGCTGCTGCCAGAAAGAGCCTCGCTAGCTGTTGGGAACCGTACTTTTAAAACTCCAGGAAGTGTAGGATGGACCAATCAGCTTCCTGTACTGCCCCCCAATCCGGCCAATCAGGCAGGGCACCTATAAGAACAAAAAAATAAAAACAACACATAAGGCCAGGACCGTAACATGGTCTACTAGTAATGAAGCACGATGGTTGACAAACCAATAAAGTAGCAAAACAGTAATGAAAGAACAAAATTTGATGAAAATATAGAACAATTTCTATGAATAAATAGGCAGTAACACCAGCTTGTGCTGCCCGTAAACCCAAGCAAAAAAGCTTACAGCACCTGGTATTCCCAGGCGGTCTTCCTACCAAGTACTAACCAGGCCCGGCCCTATTTGGCTGCCGAGATCGGACGAGATCGGGCGCTTAAAGAGCGGTGTGGCCGTAAGCTGCATTTGACATCATCAACAGCTCTTAAAAACGCTGGAGAAGCAGAATGCATGACACTTGCTAAGAAGAAGATAAATGTGGCAAAGTACAAAGTACTATAACTGTACTGGTCTGTTACGCCCCTGTCTAGGGGCTCAGGGTGCAACATACAAAGATAAATTAGCATGTTCCCTCTCCGATCCCCAAACCAAAATCCAGGATCGAGATGTTCCAACAGAATGATATTTATTTTAAACGAAAGAAAGTGTCAAACAAAACATGACACTACAACTCAGGGCGAACCAAGGCCAACATAATAAACAAAATAAGCCATTTCCCACAGAAAGTGCTAGCTAGCCTGATAGAAATAAACAAACCAAAAGACAGTCGCTAACCCTAACTCCCTAATGTGAAAACAGTCCAAAGAAAATGGCAGTTCACCCCTACAGATTTAATACTATTTACAAAATATACAATTTATAAACAAAACCACGGCACAAAACCTAACAATTCAAAAATGCTAAATAAGGTTTAGAAACCAAGAACAGCAAACAGGTGCTGATGCCAGAAAGAGCCTCGCTAGCTGTTGGGAACCGTACTTTTAAAACTCCAGTAAGTGTAGGATGGACCAATCAGCTTCCTGTACTGCCCCCCAATCCGGCCAATCAGGCAGGGCACCTATAAGAACAAGAAAATAAAAACAACACATATGGCCAGGACCGTAACATGGTCTACTAGTAATGAAGCACGATGGTTGGCAAACCAATAAAGTAGCAAAACAGCAATGAAAGAACAAAATTTGATGAAAATATAGAACAATTTCTATGAATAAATAGGCAGTAACACCAGCTTGTGCTGCCCGTAAACCCAAGCAAAAAAGCTTACAGCACCTGGTATTCCCAGGCGGTCTTCCTACCAAGTACTAACCAGGCCCGGCTCTATTTGGCTGCCGAGATCGGACGAGATCGGGCGCTTAGAGAGCGGTGTGGCCGTAAGCTGCATTTGACATCATCAACAGCTCTTAAAAACGCTGGAGAAGCAGAATGCATGACACTTGCTAAGAAGAAGATAAATGTGGCAAAGTACAAAGTACTATAACTGTACTGGTCTGTTACGCCCCTTTCTAGGGGGTCAGGGTGAAACATACAAAGATAAATTTGCATGTTCCCTCTCCGATCCTCAAACCAAAATCCAGGATTGAGATGTTCCAACAGAATGATATTTATTTTAAACGAAAGAAAGTGTCAAACAAAACATGACACTACAACTCAGGGCGAACCAAGGCCAACATAATAAACAAAATAAGCCATTTCCCACAGAAAGCGCTAGCTAGCCTGATAGAAATAAACAAACCAAAAGACAGTCGCTAACCCTAACTCCCTAATGTGAAAACAGTCCAAAGAAAATGGCAGTTCACCCCTACAGATTTAATACTATTTACAAAATATACAATTTATAAACAAAACCACGGCACAAAACCTAACAATTCAAAAATGCTAAATAAGGTTTGGAAACCAAGAACAGCAAACAGGTGCTGATGCCAGAAAGAGCCTCGCTAGCTGTTGGGAACCGTACTTTTAAAACTCCAGGAAGTGTAGGATGGACCAATCAGCTTCCTGTACTTCCCCCAAATCCGGCCAATCAGGCAGGGCACCTATAAGAACAAGAAAAAAAAAACAACACATATGGCCAGGACCGTAACATGGTCTACTAGTAATGAAGCACGATGGTTGGCAAACCAATAAAGTAGCAAAACAGCAATGAAAGAACAAAATTTGATGAAAATATAGAACAATTTCTATGAATAAATAGGCAGTAACACCAGCTTGTGCTGCCCGTAAACCCAAGCAAAAAGGCTTACAGCACCTGGTATTCCCAGGCGGTCTTCCTACCAAGTACTAACCAGGCCCGGCCCTATTTGGCTGCCGAGATCGGACGAGATCGGGTGGTTAAAGAGCGGTGTGGCCGTAAGCTGCATTTGACATCATCAACAGCTCTTAAAAACGCTGGAGAAGCAGAATGCATGACACTTGCTAAGAAGAAGATAAATGTGGCAAAGTACAAAGTACTATAACTGTACTGGTCTGTTACGCCCCTGTCTAGGGGCTCAGGGTGCAACATACAAAGATAAATTAGCATGTTCCCTCTCCGATCCCCAAACCAAAATCCAGGATCGAGATGTTCCAACAGAATGATATTTATTTTAAACGAAAGAAAGTGTCAAACAAAACATGACACTACAACTCAGGGCGAACCAAGGCCAACATAATAAACAAAATAAGCCATTTCCCACAGAAAGCGCTAGCTAGCCTGATAGAAATAAACAAACCAAAAGACAGTCGCTAACCCTAACTCCCTAATGTGAAAACAAGAGAAAACAATCAAAAGAAAATGGCAGTCCACCCCTACAGATTTAATACTATTTACAAAATATACAATTTATAAACAAAACCACGGCACAAAACCTAACAATTCAAAAATGCTAAATAAGATTTGGAAACCAAGAACAGCAAACAGGTGCTGATGCCAGAAAGAGCCTCGCTAGCTGTTGGGAACCGTACTTTTAAAACTCCAGGAAGTGTAGGATGGACCAATCAGCTTCCTGTACTGCCCCCAAATCCGGCCAATCAGGCAGGGCACCTATAAGAACAAGAAAATAAAAACAACACATATGGCCAGGACCGTAACATGGTCTACTAGTAATGAAGCACGATGGTTGGCAAACCAATAAAGTAGCAAAACAGCAATGAAAGAACAAAATTTGATGAAAATATAGGACAATTTCTATGAATAAATAGGCAGTAACACCAGCTTGTGCTGCCCGTAAACCCAAGCAAAAAAGCTTACAGCACCTGGTATTCCCAGGCGGTCTTCCTACCAAGTACTAACCAGGCCCGGCCCTATTTGGCTGCCGAGATCGGACGAGATCGGGCGCTCAGAGAGCGGTGTGGCCGTAAGCTGCATTTGACATCATCAACAGCTCTTAAAAACGCTGGAGAAGCAGAATGCATGACACTTGCTAAGAAGAAGATAAATGTGGCAAAGTACAAAGTACTATAACTGTACTGGTCGGTAACGCCCATGTCTAGGGGCTCAGGGTGCAACATACAAAGATAAATTAGCATGTTCCCTCTCCGATCCCCAAACCAAAATCCAGGATCGAGATGTTCCAACAGAATGATATTTATTTTAAAAGAAAGAAAGTGTCAAACAAAACATGACACTACAACTCAGGGCGAACCAAGGCCAACATAATAAACAAAATAAGCCATTTCCCACAGAAAGTGCTAGCTAGCCTGATAGAAATAAACAAACCAAAAGACAGTCGCTAACCCTAACTCCCTAATGTGAAAACAGTCCAAAGAAAATGGCAGTTCACCCCTACAGATTTAATACTATTTACAAAATATACAATTTATAAACAAAACCACGGCACAAAACCTAACAATTCAAAAATGCTAAATAAGGTTTGGTAAACCAAGAACAGCAAACAGGTGCTGATGCCAGAAAGAGCCTCGCTAGCTGTTGGGAACCGTACTTTTAAAACTCCAGGAAGTGTAGGATGGACCAATCAGCTTCCTGTACTGCCCCCCAATCCGGCCAATCAGGCAGGGCACCTATAAGAACAACAAAATAAAAACAACACATATGGCCAGGACCGTAACATGGTCTACTAGTAATGAAGCACGATGGTTGACAAACCAATAAAGTAGCAAAACAGTAATGAAAGAACAAAATTTGATGAAAATATAGAACAATTTCTATGAATAAATAGGCAGTAACACCAGCTTGTGCTGCCCGTAAACCCAAGCAAAAAAGCTTACAGCACCTGGTATTCCCAGGCGGTCTTCCTACCAAGTACTAACAAGGCCCGGCCCTATTTGGCTGCCGAGATCGGACGAGATCGGGCGCTTCGAGAGCAGTGTGGCCGTAAGCTGCATTTGATATCATCAACAGCTCCTAAAAACGCTGGAGAAGCAGAATGCATGACACTCGCTAAGAAGAAGATAAATGTGGCAAAGTACTAAAACGGTACCGGTCTAGTAGTAAAGAAGCACGATGGTTGACAAACCAATAAAGCAGCAAAACAGCAATGAAAGAACAAAATTTGATGAAAATATAGAACAATTTCTATGAATAAATAGGCAGTAACACCAGCTTGTGCTGTCCGTAAACCCAAGCAAAAAAGTTTACAGCACCTGGTATTCCCAGGCGGTCTTCCTACCAAGTACTAACCAGGCCCGGCTCTATTTGGCTGCCGAGATCGGGCGCTTAGAGAGCGGTGTGGCCGTAAGCTGCATAAAAACGTTGGAGAAGCAGAATGCATGAAACTTGCTAAGAAGAAGATAAATGTGGCAAAGTACAAAGTACTATAACTGTACTGGTCTGTTACGCCCCTGTCCAGGGGGTCAGGGTGCAACATACAAAGATAAATTAGCATGTTCCCTCTCCGATCCCCAAACCAAAATCCAGGATCGAGATGTTCCAACAGAATGATATTTATTTTAAACGAAAGAAAGTGTCAAACAAAACATGACACTACAACTCAGGGCGAACCAAGGCCAACATAATAAACAAAATAAGCCATTTCCCATAGAAAGTGCTAGCTAGCCTGATAGAAATAAACAAACCAAAAGACAGTCGCTAACCCTTACTCCCTAATGTGAAAACAGTCCAAGAAAATGGCAGTTCACCCCTACAGATTTAATACTATTTACAAAATATACAATTTATTTAACATGGTCTACTAGTAATGAAGCACGATGGTTGAGAAACCAATAAAGTAGCAAAACAGCAATGAAAGAACAAAATTTGATGAAAATATAGAACAATTTCTATGAATAAATAGGCAGTAACACCAGCTTGTGCTGCCCGTAAACCCAAGCAAGAAAGCTTACAGCACCTGGTATTCCCAGGCGGTCTTCCTACCAAGTACTAACCAGGCCCGGCTCTATTTGGCTGCCGAGATCGGACGAGATCGGGCGCTTAGAGAGCGGTGTGGCCGTAAGCTGCATTTGACATCATCAACAGCTCTTAAAAACGCTGGAGAAGCAGAATGCATGACACTTGCTAAGAAGAAGATAAATGTGGCAAAGTACAAAGTACTATAACTGTACTGGTCTGTTACGCCCCTGTCCAGGGGGTCAGGGTGCAACATACAAAGATAAATTAGCATGTTCCCTCTCCGATCCCCAAACCAAACTCCAGTATCGAGATGTTCCAACAGAATGATATTTATTTTAAACGAAAGAAAGTGTCAAACAAAACATGACACTACAACTCAGGGCGAACCAAGGCCAACATAATAAACAAAATAAGCCATTTCCCACAGAAAGCGCTAGCTAGCCTGATAGAAATAAACAAACCAAAAGACAGTCGCTAACCCTAACTCCCTAATGTGAAAACAAGAGAAAACAATCAAAAGAAAATGGCTGTTCACCCCTACAGATTTAATACTATTTACAAAAATATACAATTTATAAACAAAACCACGGCACAAAACCTAACAATTCAAAAATGCTAAATAAGGTTTGGAAACCAAGAACAGCAAACAGGTGCTGCTGCCAGAAAGAGCCTCGCTAGCTGTTGGGAACTGTACTTTTAAAACTCCAGGAAGTGTAGGATGGACCAATCAGCTTCCTGTACTGCCCCTCAATCCGGCCAATCAGGCAGGGCACCTATAAGAACAACAAAATAAAAACAACACATATGGCCAGGACCGTAACATGGTCTACTAGTAATGAAGCACGATGGTTGACAAACCAATAATGTAGCAAAACAGCAATGAAAGAACAAAATTTGATGAAAATATAGAACAATTTCTATGAATAAATAGGCAGTAACACCAGCTTGTGCTGCCCGTAAACCCAAGCAAAAAAGCTTACAGCACCTTTTATTCCCAGGCGGTCTTCCTACCAAGTACTAACCAGGCCCGGCTCTATTTGGCTGCCGAGATCGGGCGCTTAGAGAGCGGTGTGGCCGTAAGCTGCATAAAAACGTTGGAGAAGCAGAATGCATGAAACTTGCTAAGAAGAAGATAAATGTGGCAAAGTACAAAGTACTATAACTGTACTGGTCTGTTACGCCCCTGTCCAGGGGGTCAGGGTGCAACATACAAAGATAAATTAGCATGTTCCCTCTCCGATCCCCAAACCAAAATCCAGGATCGAGATGTTCCAACAGAATGATATTTATTTTAAACGAAAGAAAGTGTCAAACAAAACATGACACTACAACTCAGGGCGAACCAAGGCAAACATAATAAACAAAATAAGCCATTTCCCACAAAAAGTGCTAGCTAGCCTGATAGAAATAAACAAACCAAAAGACAGTCGCTAACCCTAACTCCCTAATGTGAAAACAAGAGAAAACAATCAAAAGAAAATGGCTGTTCACCCCTAAAGATTTAATACTATTTACAAAATAAACAATTTATAAACAAAACCACGGCACAAAACCTAACAATTCAAAAATGCTAAATAAGGTTTGGAAACCAAGAACAGCAAACAGGTGCTGCGGCCAGAAAGAGCCTCGCTAGCTGTTGGGAACCGTACTTTTAAAACTCCAGTAAGTGTAGGATGGACCAATCAGCTTCCTGTACTGCCCCCCAATCCGGCCAATCAGGCAGGGCACCTATAAGAACAAGAAAATAAAAACAACACATATGGCCAGGACCGTAACATGGTCTACTAGTAATGAAGCACGATGGTTGGCAAACCAATAAAGTAGCAAAACAGCAATGAAAGAACAAAATTTGATGAAAATATAGAACAATTTCTATGAATAAATAGGCAGTAACACCAGCTTGTGCTGCCCGTAAACCCAAGCAAAAAAGCTTACAGCACCTGGTATTCCCAGGCGGTCTTCCTACCAAGTACTAACCAGGCCCGGCTCTATTTGGCTGCCGAGATCGGACGAGATCGGGCGCTTAGAGAGCGGTGTGGCCGTAAGCTGCATTTGACATCATCAACAGCTCTTAAAAACGCTGGAGAAGCAGAATGCATGACACTTGCTAAGAAGAAGATAAATGTGGCAAAGTACAAAGTACTATAACTGTACTGGTCTGTTACGCCCCTTTCTAGGGGGTCAGGGTGAAACATACAAAGATAAATTTGCATGTTCCCTCTCCGATCCTCAAACCAAAATCCAGGATTGAGATGTTCCAACAGAATGATATTTATTTTAAACGAAAGAACGTGTCAAACAAAACATGACACTACAACTCAGGGCGAACCAAGGCCAACATAATAAACAAAATAAGCCATTTCCCACAGAAAGCGCTAGCTAGCCTGATAGAAATAAACAAACCAAAAGACAGTCGCTAACCCTAACTCCCTAATGTGAAAACAGTCCAAAGAAAATGGCAGTTCACCCCTACAGATTTAATACTATTTACAAAATATACAATTTATAAACAAAACCACGGCACAAAACCTAACAATTCAAAAATGCTAAATAAGGTTTGGAAACCAAGAACAGCAAACAGGTGCTGATGCCAGAAAGAGCCTCGCTAGCTGTTGGGAACCGTACTTTTAAAACTCCAGGAAGTGTAGGATGGACCAATCAGCTTCCTGTACTTCCCCCAAATCCGGCCAATCAGGCAGGGCACCTATAAGAACAAGAAAAAAAAAACAACACATATGGCCAGGACCGTAACATGGTCTACTAGTAATGAAGCACGATGGTTGGCAAACCAATAAAGTAGCAAAACAGCAATGAAAGAACAAAATTTGATGAAAATATAGAACAATTTCTATGAATAAATAGGCAGTAACACCAGCTTGTGCTGCCCGTAAACCCAAGCAAAAAAGCTTACAGCACCTGGTATTCCCAGGCGGTCTTCCTACCAAGTACTAACCAGGCCCGGCCCTATTTGGCTGCCGAGATCGGACGAGATCGGGCGGTTAAAGAGCGGTGTGGCCGTAAGCTGCATTTGACATCATCAACAGCTCTTAAAAACGCTGGAGAAGCAGAATGCATGACACTTGCTAAGAAGAAGATAAATGTGGCAAAGTACAAAGTACTATAACTGTACTGGTCTGTTACGCCCCTGTCTAGGGGCTCAGGGTGCAACATACAAAGATAAATTAGCATGTTCCCTCTCCGATCCCCAAACCAAAATCCAGGATCGAGATGTTCCAACAGAATGATATTTATTTTAAACGAAAGAAAGTGTCAAACAAAACATGACACTACAACTCAGGGCGAACCAAGGCCAACATAATAAACAAAATAAGCCATTTCCCACAGAAAGCGCTAGCTAGCCTGATAGAAATAAACAAACCAAAAGACAGTCGCTAACCCTAACTCCCTAATGTGAAAACAGTCCAAAGAAAATGGCAGTTCACCCCTACAGATTTAATACTATTTACAAAAAAATACAATTTATAAACAAAACCACGGCACAAAACCTAACAATTCAAAAATGCTAAATAAGGTTTGGAAACCAAGAACAGCAAACAGGTGCTGATGCCAGAAAGAGCCTCGCTAGCTGTTGGGAACCGTACTTTTAAAACTCCAGGAAGTGTAGGATGGACCAATCAGCTTCCTGTACTTCCCCCAAATCCGGCCAATCAGGCAGGGCACCTATAAGAACAAGAAAATAAAAACAACACATATGGCCAGGACCGTAACATGGTCTACTAGTAATGAAGCACGATGGTTGGCAAACCAATAAAGTAGCAAAACAGCAATGAAAGAACAAAATTTGATGAAAATATAGAACAATTTCTATGAATAAATAGGCAGTAACACCAGCTTGTGCTGCCCGTAAACCCAAGCAAAAAAGCTTACAGCACCTGGTATTCCCAGGCGGTCTTCCTACCAAGTACTAACCAGGCCCGGCCCTATTTGGCTGCCGAGATCGGACGAGATCGGGCGCTTAAAGAGCGGTGTGGCCGTAAGCTGCATTTGACATCATCAACAGCTCTTAAAAACGCTGGAGAAGCAGAATGCATGACACTTGCTAAGAAGAAGATAAATGTGGCAAAGTACAAAGTACTATAACTGTACTGGTCTGTTACGCCCCTGTCTAGGGGCTCAGGGTGCAACATACAAAGATAAATTAGCATGTTCCCTCTCCGATCCCCAAACCAAAATCCAGGATCGAGATGTTCCAACAGAATGATATTTATTTTAAACGAAAGAAAGTGTCAAACAAAACATGAAACTACAACTCAGGGCGAACCAAGGCCAACATAATAAACAAAATAAGCCATTTCCCACAGAAAGCGCTAGCTAGCCTGATAGAAATAAACAAACCAAAAGACAGTCGCTAACCCTAACTCCCTAATGTGAAAACAAGAGAAAACAATCAAAAGAAAATGGCAGTCCACCCCTACAGATTTAATACTATTTACAAAATATACAATTTATAAACAAAACCACGGCACAAAACCTAACAATTCAAAAATGCTAAATAAGATTTGGAAACCAAGAACAGCAAACAGGTGCTGATGCCAGAAAGAGCCTCGCTAGCTGTTGGGAACCGTACTTTTAAAACTCCAGGAAGTGTAGGATGGACCAATCAGCTTCCTGTACTGCCCCCAAATCCGGCCAATCAGGCAGGGCACCTATAAGAACAAGAAAATAAAAACAACACATATGGCCAGGACCGTAACATGGTCTACTAGTAATGAAGCACGATGGTTGGCAAACCAATAAAGTAGCAAAACAGCAATGAAAGAACAAAATTTGATGAAAATATAGGACAATTTCTATGAATAAATAGGCAGTAACACCAGCTTGTGCTGCCCGTAAACCCAAGCAAAAAAGCTTACAGCACCTGGTATTCCCAGGCGGTCTTCCTACCAAGTACTAACCAGGCCCGGCTCTATTTGGCTGCCGAGATCGGACGAGATCGGGCGCTCAGAGAGCGGTGTGGCCGTAAGCTGCATTTGACATCATCAACAGCTCTTAAAAACGCTGGAGAAGCAGAATGCATGACACTTGCTAAGAAGAAGATAAATGTGGCAAAGTACAAAGTACTATAACTGTACTGGTCTGTTACGCCCCTGTCTAGGGGCTCAGGGTGCAACATACAAAGATAAATTAGCATGTTCCCTCTCCGATCCCCAAACCAAAATCCAGGATCGAGATGTTCCAACAGAATGATATTTATTTTAAACGAAAGAAAGTGTCAAACAAAACATGACACTACAACTCAGGGCGAACCAAGGCCAACATAATAAACAAAATAAGCCATTTCCCACAGAAAGCGCTAGCTAGCCTGATAGAAATAAACAAACCAAAAGACAGTCGCTAACCCTAACTCCCTAATGTGAAAACAAGAGAAAACAATCAAAAGAAAATGGCTGTTCACCCCTAAAGATTTAATACTATTTACAAAATAAACAATTTATAAACAAAACCACGGCACAAAACCTAACAATTCAAAAATGCTAAATAAGGTTTGGAAACCAAGAACAGCAAACAGGTGCTGCGGCCAGAAAGAGCCTCGCTAGCTGTTGGGAACCGTACTTTTAAAACTCCAGGAAGTGTAGGATGGACCAATCAGCTTCCTGTACTGCCCCCCAATCCGGCCAATCAGGCAGGGCACCTATAAGAACAAAAAAATAAAAACAACACATAAGGCCAGGACCGTAACATGGTCTACTAGTAATGAAGCACGATGGTTGACAAACCAATAAAGTAGCAAAACCGCAATGAAAGAACAAAATTTGATGAAAATATAGAACAATTTCTATGAATAAATAGGCAGTAACACCAGCTTGTGCTGCCCGTAAACCCAAGCAAAAAAGCTTACAGCACCTGGTATTCCCAGGCGGTCTTCCTACCAAGTACTAACAAGGCCCGGCCCTATTTGGCTGCCGAGATCGGACGAGATCGGGCGCTTCGAGAGCAGTGTGGCCGTAAGCTGCATTTGATATCATCAACAGCTCCTAAAAACGCTGGAGAAGCAGAATGCATGACACTCGCTAAGAAGAAGATAAATGTGGCAAAGTACTAAAACGGTACCGGTCTAGTAGTAAAGAAGCACGATGGTTGACAAACCAATAAAGCAGCAAAACAGCAATGAAAGAACAAAATTTGATGAAAATATAGAACAATTTCTATGAATAAATAGGCAGTAACACCAGCTTGTGCTGTCCGTAAACCCAAGCAAAAAAGTTTACAGCACCTGGTATTCCCAGGCGGTCTTCCTACCAAGTACTAACCAGGCCCGGCTCTATTTGGCTGCCGAGATCGGGCGCTTAGAGAGCGGTGTGGCCGTAAGCTGCATAAAAACGTTGGAGAAGCAGAATGCATGAAACTTGCTAAGAAGAAGATAAATGTGGCAAAGTACAAAGTACTATAACTGTACTGGTCTGTTACGCCCCTGTCCAGGGGGTCAGGGTGCAACATACAAAGATAAATTAGCATGTTCCCTCTCCGATCCCCAAACCAAAATCCAGGATCGAGATGTTCCAACAGAATGATATTTATTTTAAACGAAAGAAAGTGTCAAACAAAACATGACACTACAACTCAGGGCGAACCAAGGCCAACATAATAAACAAAATAAGCCATTTCCCATAGAAAGTGCTAGCTAGCCTGATAGAAATAAACAAACCAAAAGACAGTCGCTAACCCTTACTCCCTAATGTGAAAACAGTCCAAGAAAATGGCAGTTCACCCCTACAGATTTAATACTATTTACAAAATATACAATTTATTTAACATGGTCTACTAGTAATGAAGCACGATGGTTGAGAAACCAATAAAGTAGCAAAACAGCAATGAAAGAACAAAATTTGATGAAAATATAGAACAATTTCTATGAATAAATAGGCAGTAACACCAGCTTGTGCTGCCCGTAAACCCAAGCAAGAAAGCTTACAGCACCTGGTATTCCCAGGCGGTCTTCCTACCAAGTACTAACCAGGCCCGGCTCTATTTGGCTGCCGAGATCGGACGAGATCGGGCGCTTAGAGAGCGGTGTGGCCGTAAGCTGCATTTGACATCATCAACAGCTCTTAAAAACGCTGGAGAAGCAGAATGCATGACACTTGCTAAGAAGAAGATAAATGTGGCAAAGTACAAAGTACTATAACTGTACTGGTCTGTTACGCCCCTGTCCAGGGGGTCAGGGTGCAACATACAAAGATAAATTAGCATGTTCCCTCTCCGATCCCCAAACCAAACTCCAGTATCGAGATGTTCCAACAGAATGATATTTATTTTAAACGAAAGAAAGTGTCAAACAAAACATGACACTACAACTCAGGGCGAACCAAGGCCAACATAATAAACAAAATAAGCCATTTCCCACAGAAAGTGCTAGCTAGCCTGATAGAAATAAACAAACCAAAAGACAGTCGCTAACCCTAACTCCCTAATGTGAAAACAAGAGAAAACAATCAAAAGAAAATGGCTGTTCACCCCTACAGATTTAATACTATTTACAAAAATATACAATTTATAAACAAAACCACGGCACAAAACCTAACAATTCAAAAATGCTAAATAAGGTTTGGAAACCAAGAACAGCAAACAGGTGCTGCTGCCAGAAAGAGCCTCGCTAGCTGTTGGGAACTGTACTTTTAAAACTCCAGGAAGTGTAGGATGGACCAATCAGCTTCCTGTACTGCCCCTCAATCCGGCCAATCAGGCAGGGCACCTATAAGAACAACAAAATAAAAACAACACATATGGCCAGGACCGTAACATGGTCTACTAGTAATGAAGCACGATGGTTGACAAACCAATAATGTAGCAAAACAGCAATGAAAGAACAAAATTTGATGAAAATATAGAACAATTTCTATGAATAAATAGGCAGTAACACCAGCTTGTGCTGCCCGTAAACCCAAGCAAAAAAGCTTACAGCACCTTTTATTCCCAGGCGGTCTTCCTACCAAGTACTAACCAGGCCCGGCTCTATTTGGCTGCCGAGATCGGGCGCTTAGAGAGCGGTGTGGCCGTAAGCTGCATAAAAACGTTGGAGAAGCAGAATGCATGAAACTTGCTAAGAAGAAGATAAATGTGGCAAAGTACAAAGTACTATAACTGTACTGGTCTGTTACGCCCCTGTCCAGGGGGTCAGGGTGCAACATACAAAGATAAATTAGCATGTTCCCTCTCCGATCCCCAAACCAAAATCCAGGATCGAGATGTTCCAACAGAATGATATTTATTTTAAACGAAAGAAAGTGTCAAACAAAACATGACACTACAACTCAGGGCGAACCAAGGCAAACATAATAAACAAAATAAGCCATTTCCCACAAAAAGTGCTAGCTAGCCTGATAGAAATAAACAAACCAAAAGACAGTCGCTAACCCTAACTCCCTAATGTGAAAACAAGAGAAAACAATCAAAAGAAAATGGCTGTTCACCCCTAAAGATTTAATACTATTTACAAAATAAACAATTTATAAACAAAACCACGGCACAAAACCTAACAATTCAAAAATGCTAAATAAGGTTTGGAAACCAAGAACAGCAAACAGGTGCTGCGGCCAGAAAGAGCCTCGCTAGCTGTTGGGAACCGTACTTTTAAAACTCCAGGAAGTGTAGGATGGACCAATCAGCTTCCTGTACTGCCCCCCAATCCGGCCAATCAGGCAGGGCACCTATAAGAACAAAAAAATAAAAACAACACATAAGGCCAGGACCGTAACATGGTCTACTAGTAATGAAGCACGATGGTTGACAAACCAATAAAGTAGCAAAACAGTAATGAAAGAACAAAATTTGATGAAAATATAGAACAATTTCTATGAATAAATAGGCAGTAACACCAGCTTGTGCTGCCCGTAAACCCAAGCAAAAAAGCTTACAGCACTTGGTATTCCCAGGCGGTCTTCCTACCAAGTACTAACCAGGCCCGGCCCTATTTGGCTGCCGAGATCGGACGAGATCGGGCGCTTAAAGAGCGGTGTGGCCGTAAGCTGCATTTGACATCATCAACAGCTCTTAAAAACGCTGGAGAAGCAGAATGCATGACACTTGCTAAGAAGAAGATAAATGTGGCAAAGTACAAAGTACTATAACTGTACTGGTCTGTTACGCCCCTGTCTAGGGGCTCAGGGTGCAACATACAAAGATAAATTAGCATGTTCCCTCTCCGATCCCCAAACCAAAATCCAGGATCGAGATGTTCCAACAGAATGATATTTATTTTAAACGAAAGAAAGTGTCAAACAAAACATGACACTACAACTCAGGGCGAACCAAGGCCAACATAATAAACAAAATAAGCCATTTCCCACAGAAAGTGCTAGCTAGCCTGATAGAAATAAACAAACCAAAAGACAGTCGCTAACCCTAACTCCCTAATGTGAAAACAGTCCAAAGAAAATGGCAGTTCACCCCTACAGATTTAATACTATTTACAAAATATACAATTTATAAACAAAACCACGGCACAAAACCTAACAATTCAAAAATGCTGAATAAGGTTTAGAAACCAAGAACAGCAAACAGGTGCTGATGCCAGAAAGAGCCTCGCTAGCTGTTGGGAACCGTACTTTTAAAACTCCAGTAAGTGTAGGATGGACCAATCAGCTTCCTGTACTGCCCCCCAATCCGGCCAATCAGGCAGGGCACCTATAAGAACAAGAAAATAAAAACAACACATATGGCCAGGACCGTAACATGGTCTACTAGTAATGAAGCACGATGGTTGGCAAACCAATAAAGTAGCAAAACAGCAATGAAAGAACAAAATTTGATGAAAATATAGAACAATTTCTATGAATAAATAGGCAGTAACACCAGCTTGTGCTGCCCGTAAACCCAAGCAAAAAAGCTTACAGCACCTGGTATTCCCAGGCGGTCTTCCTACCAAGTACTAACCAGGCCCGGCTCTATTTGGCTGCCGAGATCGGACGAGATCGGGCGCTTAGAGAGCGGTGTGGCCGTAAGCTGCATTTGACATCATCAACAGCTCTTAAAAACGCTGGAGAAGCAGAATGCATGACACTTGCTAAGAAGAAGATAAATGTGGCAAAGTACAAAGTACTATAACTGTACTGGTCTGTTACGCCCCTTTCTAGGGGGTCAGGGTGAAACATACAAAGATAAATTTGCATGTTCCCTCTCCGATCCTCAAACCAAAATCCAGGATTGAGATGTTCCAACAGAATGATATTTATTTTAAACGAAAGAACGTGTCAAACAAAACATGACACTACAACTCAGGGCGAACCAAGGCCAACATAATAAACAAAATAAGCCATTTCCCACAGAAAGCGCTAGCTAGCCTGATAGAAATAAACAAACCAAAAGACAGTCGCTAACCCTAACTCCCTAATGTGAAAACAGTCCAAAGAAAATGGCAGTTCACCCCTACAGATTTAATACTATTTACAAAATATACAATTTATAAACAAAACCACGGCACAAAACCTAACAATTCAAAAATGCTAAATAAGGTTTGGAAACCAAGAACAGCAAACAGGTGCTGATGCCAGAAAGAGCCTCGCTAGCTGTTGGGAACCGTACTTTTAAAACTCCAGGAAGTGTAGGATGGACCAATCAGCTTCCTGTACTTCCCCCAAATCCGGCCAATCAGGCAGGGCACCTATAAGAACAAGAAAAAAAAAACAACACATATGGCCAGGACCGTAACATGGTCTACTAGTAATGAAGCACGATGGTTGGCAAACCAATAAAGTAGCAAAACAGCAATGAAAGAACAAAATTTGATGAAAATATAGAACAATTTCTATGAATAAATAGGCAGTAACACCAGCTTGTGCTGCCCGTAAACCCAAGCAAAAAAGCTTACAGCACCTGGTATTCCCAGGCGGTCTTCCTACCAAGTACTAACCAGGCCCGGCCCTATTTGGCTGCCGAGATCGGACGAGATCGGGCGGTTAAAGAGCGGTGTGGCCGTAAGCTGCATTTGACATCATCAACAGCTCTTAAAAACGCTGGAGAAGCAGAATGCATGACACTTGCTAAGAAGAAGATAAATGTGGCAAAGTACAAAGTACTATAACTGTACTGGTCTGTTACGCCCCTGTCTAGGGGCTCAGGGTGCAACATACAAAGATAAATTAGCATGTTCCCTCTCCGATCCCCAAACCAAAATCCAGGATCGAGATGTTCCAACAGAATGATATTTATTTTAAACGAAAGAAAGTGTCAAACAAAACATGACACTACAACTCAGGGCGAACCAAGGCCAACATAATAAACAAAATAAGCCATTTCCCACAGAAAGCGCTAGCTAGCCTGATAGAAATAAACAAACCAAAAGACAGTCGCTAACCCTAACTCCCTAATGTGAAAACAGTCCAAAGAAAATGGCAGTTCACCCCTACAGATTTAATACTATTTACAAAAAAATACAATTTATAAACAAAACCACGGCACAAAACCTAACAATTCAAAAATGCTAAATAAGGTTTGGAAACCAAGAACAGCAAACAGGTG
The DNA here is from genome assembly GCF_033026475.1 of Channa argus. Taxonomy (NCBI): domain Eukaryota; kingdom Metazoa; phylum Chordata; class Actinopteri; order Anabantiformes; family Channidae; genus Channa; species Channa argus. The sequence goes on along the minus strand of NW_027125233.1, from coordinate 749,290 downwards.
CTGATGCCAGAAAGAGCCTCGCTAGCTGTTGGGAACCGTACTTTTAAAACTCCAGGAAGTGTAGGATGGACCAATCAGCTTCCTGTACTTCCCCCAAATCCGGCCAATCAGGCAGGGCACCTATAAGAACAAGAAAATAAAAACAACACATATGGCCAGGACCGTAACATGGTCTACTAGTAATGAAGCACGATGGTTGGCAAACCAATAAAGTAGCAAAACAGCAATGAAAGAACAAAATTTGATGAAAATATAGAACAATTTCTATGAATAAATAGGCAGTAACACCAGCTTGTGCTGCCCGTAAACCCAAGCAAAAAAGCTTACAGCACCTGGTATTCCCAGGCGGTCTTCCTACCAAGTACTAACCAGGCCCGGCCCTATTTGGCTGCCGAGATCGGACGAGATCGGGCGCTTAAAGAGCGGTGTGGCCGTAAGCTGCATTTGACATCATCAACAGCTCTTAAAAACGCTGGAGAAGCAGAATGCATGACACTTGCTAAGAAGAAGATAAATGTGGCAAAGTACAAAGTACTATAACTGTACTGGTCTGTTACGCCCCTGTCTAGGGGCTCAGGGTGCAACATACAAAGATAAATTAGCATGTTCCCTCTCCGATCCCCAAACCAAAATCCAGGATCGAGATGTTCCAACAGAATGATATTTATTTTAAACGAAAGAAAGTGTCAAACAAAACATGACACTACAACTCAGGGCGAACCAAGGCCAACATAATAAACAAAATAAGCCATTTCCCACAGAAAGCGCTAGCTAGCCTGATAGAAATAAACAAACCAAAAGACAGTCGCTAACCCTAACTCCCTAATGTGAAAACAAGAGAAAACAATCAAAAGAAAATGGCTGTTCACCCCTAAAGATTTAATACTATTTACAAAATAAACAATTTATAAACAAAACCACGGCACAAAACCTAACAATTCAAAAATGCTAAATAAGGTTTGGAAACCAAGAACAGCAAACAGGTGCTGCGGCCAGAAAGAGCCTCGCTAGCTGTTGGGAACCGTACTTTTAAAACTCCAGGAAGTGTAGGATGGACCAATCAGCTTCCTGTACTGCCCCCCAATCCGGCCAATCAGGCAGGGCACCTATAAGAACAAAAAAATAAAAACAACACATAAGGCCAGGACCGTAACATGGTCTACTAGTAATGAAGCACGATGGTTGACAAACCAATAAAGTAGCAAAACCGCAATGAAAGAACAAAATTTGATGAAAATATAGAACAATTTCTATGAATAAATAGGCAGTAACACCAGCTTGTGCTGCCCGTAAACCCAAGCAAAAAAGCTTACAGCACCTGGTATTCCCAGGCGGTCTTCCTACCAAGTACTAACAAGGCCCGGCCCTATTTGGCTGCCGAGATCGGACGAGATCGGGCGCTTCGAGAGCAGTGTGGCCGTAAGCTGCATTTGATATCATCAACAGCTCCTAAAAACGCTGGAGAAGCAGAATGCATGACACTCGCTAAGAAGAAGATAAATGTGGCAAAGTACTAAAACGGTACCGGTCTAGTAGTAAAGAAGCACGATGGTTGACAAACCAATAAAGCAGCAAAACAGCAATGAAAGAACAAAATTTGATGAAAATATAGAACAATTTCTATGAATAAATAGGCAGTAACACCAGCTTGTGCTGTCCGTAAACCCAAGCAAAAAAGTTTACAGCACCTGGTATTCCCAGGCGGTCTTCCTACCAAGTACTAACCAGGCCCGGCTCTATTTGGCTGCCGAGATCGGGCGCTTAGAGAGCGGTGTGGCCGTAAGCTGCATAAAAACGTTGGAGAAGCAGAATGCATGAAACTTGCTAAGAAGAAGATAAATGTGGCAAAGTACAAAGTACTATAACTGTACTGGTCTGTTACGCCCCTGTCCAGGGGGTCAGGGTGCAACATACAAAGATAAATTAGCATGTTCCCTCTCCGATCCCCAAACCAAAATCCAGGATCGAGATGTTCCAACAGAATGATATTTATTTTAAACGAAAGAAAGTGTCAAACAAAACATGACACTACAACTCAGGGCGAACCAAGGCCAACATAATAAACAAAATAAGCCATTTCCCATAGAAAGTGCTAGCTAGCCTGATAGAAATAAACAAACCAAAAGACAGTCGCTAACCCTTACTCCCTAATGTGAAAACAGTCCAAGAAAATGGCAGTTCACCCCTACAGATTTAATACTATTTACAAAATATACAATTTATTTAACATGGTCTACTAGTAATGAAGCACGATGGTTGAGAAACCAATAAAGTAGCAAAACAGCAATGAAAGAACAAAATTTGATGAAAATATAGAACAATTTCTATGAATAAATAGGCAGTAACACCAGCTTGTGCTGCCCGTAAACCCAAGCAAGAAAGCTTACAGCACCTGGTATTCCCAGGCGGTCTTCCTACCAAGTACTAACCAGGCCCGGCTCTATTTGGCTGCCGAGATCGGACGAGATCGGGCGCTTAGAGAGCGGTGTGGCCGTAAGCTGCATTTGACATCATCAACAGCTCTTAAAAACGCTGGAGAAGCAGAATGCATGACACTTGCTAAGAAGAAGATAAATGTGGCAAAGTACAAAGTACTATAACTGTACTGGTCTGTTACGCCCCTGTCCAGGGGGTCAGGGTGCAACATACAAAGATAAATTAGCATGTTCCCTCTCCGATCCCCAAACCAAACTCCAGTATCGAGATGTTCCAACAGAATGATATTTATTTTAAACGAAAGAAAGTGTCAAACAAAACATGACACTACAACTCAGGGCGAACCAAGGCCAACATAATAAACAAAATAAGCCATTTCCCACAGAAAGTGCTAGCTAGCCTGATAGAAATAAACAAACCAAAAGACAGTCGCTAACCCTAACTCCCTAATGTGAAAACAAGAGAAAACAATCAAAAGAAAATGGCTGTTCACCCCTACAGATTTAATACTATTTACAAAAATATACAATTTATAAACAAAACCACGGCACAAAACCTAACAATTCAAAAATGCTAAATAAGGTTTGGAAACCAAGAACAGCAAACAGGTGCTGCTGCCAGAAAGAGCCTCGCTAGCTGTTGGGAACTGTACTTTTAAAACTCCAGGAAGTGTAGGATGGACCAATCAGCTTCCTGTACTGCCCCTCAATCCGGCCAATCAGGCAGGGCACCTATAAGAACAACAAAATAAAAACAACACATATGGCCAGGACCGTAACATGGTCTACTAGTAATGAAGCACGATGGTTGACAAACCAATAATGTAGCAAAACAGCAATGAAAGAACAAAATTTGATGAAAATATAGAACAATTTCTATGAATAAATAGGCAGTAACACCAGCTTGTGCTGCCCGTAAACCCAAGCAAAAAAGCTTACAGCACCTTTTATTCCCAGGCGGTCTTCCTACCAAGTACTAACCAGGCCCGGCTCTATTTGGCTGCCGAGATCGGGCGCTTAGAGAGCGGTGTGGCCGTAAGCTGCATAAAAACGTTGGAGAAGCAGAATGCATGAAACTTGCTAAGAAGAAGATAAATGTGGCAAAGTACAAAGTACTATAACTGTACTGGTCTGTTACGCCCCTGTCCAGGGGGTCAGGGTGCAACATACAAAGATAAATTAGCATGTTCCCTCTCCGATCCCCAAACCAAAATCCAGGATCGAGATGTTCCAACAGAATGATATTTATTTTAAACGAAAGAAAGTGTCAAACAAAACATGACACTACAACTCAGGGCGAACCAAGGCAAACATAATAAACAAAATAAGCCATTTCCCACAAAAAGTGCTAGCTAGCCTGATAGAAATAAACAAACCAAAAGACAGTCGCTAACCCTAACTCCCTAATGTGAAAACAAGAGAAAACAATCAAAAGAAAATGGCTGTTCACCCCTAAAGATTTAATACTATTTACAAAATAAACAATTTATAAACAAAACCACGGCACAAAACCTAACAATTCAAAAATGCTAAATAAGGTTTGGAAACCAAGAACAGCAAACAGGTGCTGCAGCCAGAAAGAGCCTCGCTAGCTGTTGGGAACCGTACTTTTAAAACTCCAGGAAGTGTAGGATGGACCAATCAGCTTCCTGTACTGCCCCCCAATCCGGCCAATCAGGCAGGGCACCTATAAGAACAAAAAAATAAAAACAACACATAAGGCCAGGACCGTAACATGGTCTACTAGTAATGAAGCACGATGGTTGACAAACCAATAAAGTAGCAAAACAGTAATGAAAGAACAAAATTTGATGAAAATATAGAACAATTTCTATGAATAAATAGGCAGTAACACCAGCTTGTGCTGCCCGTAAACCCAAGCAAAAAAGCTTACAGCACTTGGTATTCCCAGGCGGTCTTCCTACCAAGTACTAACCAGGCCCGGCCCTATTTGGCTGCCGAGATCGGACGAGATCGGGCGCTTAAAGAGCGGTGTGGCCGTAAGCTGCATTTGACATCATCAACAGCTCTTAAAAACGCTGGAGAAGCAGAATGCATGACACTTGCTAAGAAGAAGATAAATGTGGCAAAGTACAAAGTACTATAACTGTACTGGTCTGTTACGCCCCTGTCTAGGGGCTCAGGGTGCAACATACAAAGATAAATTAGCATGTTCCCTCTCCGATCCCCAAACCAAAATCCAGGATCGAGATGTTCCAACAGAATGATATTTATTTTAAACGAAAGAAAGTGTCAAACAAAACATGACACTACAACTCAGGGCGAACCAAGGCCAACATAATAAACAAAATAAGCCATTTCCCACAGAAAGCGCTAGCTAGCCTGATAGAAATAAACAAACCAAAAGACAGTCGCTAACCCTAACTCCCTAATGTGAAAACAAGAGAAAACAATCAAAAGAAAATGGCAGTCCACCCCTACAGATTTAATACTATTTACAAAATATACAATTTATAAACAAAACCACGGCACAAAACCTAACAATTCAAAAATGCTAAATAAGATTTGGAAACCAAGAACAGCAAACAGGTGCTGATGCCAGAAAGAGCCTCGCTAGCTGTTGGGAACCGTACTTTTAAAACTCCAGGAAGTGTAGGATGGACCAATCAGCTTCCTGTACTGCCCCCAAATCCGGCCAATCAGGCAGGGCACCTATAAGAACAAGAAAATAAAAACAACACATATGGCCAGGACCGTAACATGGTCTACTAGTAATGAAGCACGATGGTTGGCAAACCAATAAAGTAGCAAAACAGCAATGAAAGAACAAAATTTGATGAAAATATAGGACAATTTCTATGAATAAATAGGCAGTAACACCAGCTTGTGCTGCCCGTAAACCCAAGCAAAAAAGCTTACAGCACCTGGTATTCCCAGGCGGTCTTCCTACCAAGTACTAACCAGGCCCGGCTCTATTTGGCTGCCGAGATCGGACGAGATCGGGCGCTCAGAGAGCGGTGTGGCCGTAAGCTGCACTTGACATCATCAACAGCTCTTAAAAACGCTGGAGAAGCAGAATGCATGACACTTGCTAAGAAGAAGATAAATGTGGCAAAGTACAAAGTACTATAACTGTACTGGTCTGTTACGCCCCTGTCTAGGGGCTCAGGGTGCAACATACAAAGATAAATTAGCATGTTCCCTCTCCGATCCCCAAACCAAAATCCAGGATCGAGATGTTCCAACAGAATGATATTTATTTTAAACGAAAGAAAGTGTCAAACAAAACATGACACTACAACTCAGGGCGAACCAAGGCCAACATAATAAACAAAATAAGCCATTTCCCACAGAAAGCGCTAGCTAGCCTGATAGAAATAAACAAACCAAAAGACAGTCGCTAACCCTAACTCCCTAATGTGAAAACAAGAGAAAACAATCAAAAGAAAATGGCAGTCCACCCCTACAGATTTAATACTATTTACAAAATATACAATTTATAAACAAAACCACGGCACAAAACCTAACAATTCAAAAATGCTAAATAAGATTTGGAAACCAAGAACAGCAAACAGGTGCTGATGCCAGAAAGAGCCTCGCTAGCTGTTGGGAACCGTACTTTTAAAACTCCAGGAAGTGTAGGATGGACCAATCAGCTTCCTGTACTGCCCCCAAATCCGGCCAATCAGGCAGGGCACCTATAAGAACAAGAAAATAAAAACAACACATATGGCCAGGACCGTAACATGGTCTACTAGTAATGAAGCACGATGGTTGGCAAACCAATAAAGTAGCAAAACAGCAATGAAAGAACAAAATTTGATGAAAATATAGGACAATTTCTATGAATAAATAGGCAGTAACACCAGCTTGTGCTGCCCGTAAACCCAAGCAAAAAAGCTTACAGCACCTGGTATTCCCAGGCGGTCTTCCTACCAAGTACTAACCAGGCCCGGCTCTATTTGGCTGCCGAGATCGGACGAGATCGGGCGCTCAGAGAGCGGTGTGGCCGTAAGCTGCATTTGACATCATCAACAGCTCTTAAAAACGCTGGAGAAGCAGAATGCATGACACTTGCTAAGAAGAAGATAAATGTGGCAAAGTACAAAGTACTATAACTGTACTGGTCGGTAACGCCCATGTCTAGGGGCTCAGGGTGCAACATACAAAGATAAATTAGCATGTTCCCTCTCCGATCCCCAAACCAAAATCCAGGATCGAGATGTTCCAACAGAATGATATTTATTTTAAAAGAAAGAAAGTGTCAAACAAAACATGACACTACAACTCAGGGCGAACCAAGGCCAACATAATAAACAAAATAAGCCATTTCCCACAGAAAGTGCTAGCTAGCCTGATAGAAATAAACAAACCAAAAGACAGTCGCTAACCCTAACTCCCTAATGTGAAAACAGTCCAAAGAAAATGGCAGTTCACCCCTACAGATTTAATACTATTTACAAAATATACAATTTATAAACAAAACCACGGCACAAAACCTAACAATTCAAAAATGCTAAATAAGGTTTGGAAACCAAGAACAGCAAACAGGTGCTGATGCCAGAAAGAGCCTCGCTAGCTGTTGGGAACCGTACTTTTAAAACTCCAGGAAGTGTAGGATGGACCAATCAGCTTCCTGTACTTCCCCCAAATCTGGCCAATCAGGCAGGGCACCTATAAGAACAACAAAATAAAAACAACACATAGGGCCAGGACCGTAACATGGTCTACTAGTAATGAAGCACAATGGTTGACAAACCAATAAAGTAGCAAAACCGCAATGAAAGAACAAAATTTGATGAAAATATAGAACAATTTCTATGAATAAATTGGCAGTAACACCAGCTTGTGCTGCCCGTAAACCCAAGCAAAAAAGCTTACAGCACCTGGTATTCCCAGGCGGTCTTCCTACCAAGTACTAACAAGGCCCGGCCCTATTTGGCTGCCGAGATCGGACGAGATCGGGCGCTTCGAGAGCGGTGTGGCCGTAAGCTGCATTTGATATCATCAACAGCTCCTAAAAACGCTGGAGAAGCAGAATGCATGACACTCGCTAAGAAGAAGATAAATGTGGCAAAGTACTAAAACGGTACCGGTCTAGTAGTAAAGAAGCACGATGGTTGACAAACCAATAAAGCAGCAAAACAGCAATGAAAGAACAAAATTTGATGAAAATATAGAACAATTTCTATGAATAAATAGGCAGTAACACCAGCTTGTGCTGCCCGTAAACCCAAGCAAAAAAGCTTACAGCACCTGGTATTCCCAGACGGTCTTCCTACCAAGTACTAACCAGGCCCGGCTCTATTTGGCTGCCGAGATCGGACGAGATCGGGCGCTTAGAGAGCGGTGTGGCCGTAAGCTGCATTTGACATCATCAACAGCTCTTAAAAACGCTGGAGAAGCAGAATGCATGACACTTGCTAAGAAGAAAATAAATGTGGCAAAGTACAAAGTACTATAACTGTACTGGTCTGTTACGCCCCTGTCTAGGGGGTCAGGGTGCAACATACAAAGATAAATTAGCATGTTCCCTCTCTGATCCCCAAACCAAAATCCAGGATCGAGATGTTCCAACGGAATGATATTTATTTTAAACGAAAGAAAGTGTCAAATAAAACATGACACTACAACTCAGGGCGAACCAAGGCCAACATAATAAACAAAATAAGCCATTTCCCACAGAAAGTGCTAGCTAGCCTGATAGAAATAAACAAACCAAAAGACAGTCGCTAACCCTAACTCCCTAATGTGAAAACAGTCCAAAGAAAATGGCAGTTCACCCCTACAGATTTAATACTATTTACAAAATATACAATTTATAAACAAAACCACGGCACAAAACCTAACAATTCAAAAATGCTAAATAAGGTTTGGAAACCAAGAACAGCAAACAGCTGCTGATGCCAGAAAGAGCCTCGCTAGCTGTTGGGAACCGTACTTTTAAAACTCCAGGAAGTGTAGCATGGACCAATCAGCTTCCTGTACTGCCTCCCAATCCGGCCAATCAGGCAGGCCACCTATAAGAACAAGAAAATAAAAACAACACATATGGCCAGGACCGTAACATGGTCGACTAGTAATGAAGCACGATGGTTGGCAAACCAATCAAGTAGCAAAACAGCAATGAAAGAACAAAATTTGATGAAAATATAGAACAATTTCTATGAATAAATAGGCAGTAACACCAGCTTGTGCTGCCCGTAAACCCAAGCAAAAAAGCTTACAGCACCTGGTATTCCCAGGCGGTCTTCCTACCAAGTACTAACCAGGCCCGGCTCTATTTGGCTGCCGAGATCGGACGAGATCGGGCGCTTAGAGAGCGGTGTGGCCGTAAGCTGCATTTGACATCATCAACAGCTCTTAAAAACGCTGGAGAAGCAGAATGCATGACACTTGCTAAGAAGAAGATAAATGTGGCAAAGTACAAAGTACTATAACTGTACTGGTCTGTTACGCCTCTGTCTAGGGGGTCAGGGTGCAACATACAAAGATAAATTAGCATGTTCCCTCTCCGATCCCCAAACCAAAATCCAGGATCGAGATGTTCCAACAGAATGATATTTATTTTAAACGAAAGAAAGTGTCAAACAAAAAATGACACAACTCAGGGCGAACCAAGGCCAACATAATAAACAAAATAAGCCATTTCCCACAGAAAGTGCTAGCTAGCCTGATAGAAATAAACAAACCAAAAGACAGTCGCTAACCCTAACTCCCTAATGTGAAAACAAGAGAAAAAAATCAAAAGAAAATGGCAGTCCACCCCTACAGATTTAATACTATTTACAAAATATACAATTTATAAACAAAACCACGGCACAAAACCTAACAATTCAAAAATGCTAAATAAGGTTTGGAAACCAAGAACAGCAAACAGGTGCTGATGCCAGAAAGAGCCTCGCTAGCTGTTGGGAACCGTACTTTTAAAACTCCAGGAAGTGTAGGATGGACCAATCAGCTTCCTGTACTTCCCCCAAATCTGGCCAATCAGGCAGGGCACCTATAAGAACAACAAAATAAAAACAACACATAGGGCCAGGACCGTAACATGGTCTACTAGTAATGAAGCACAATGGTTGACAAACCAATAAAGTAGCAAAACCGCAATGAAAGAACAAAATTTGATGAAAATATAGAACAATTTCTATGAATAAATTGGCAGTAACACCAGCTTGTGCTGCCCGTAAACCCAAGCAAAAAAGCTTACAGCACCTGGTATTCCCAGGCGGTCTTCCTACCAAGTACTAACAAGGCCCGGCCCTATTTGGCTGCCGAGATCGGACGAGATCGGGCGCTTCGAGAGCGGTGTGGCCGTAAGCTGCATTTGATATCATCAACAGCTCCTAAAAACGCTGGAGAAGCAGAATGCATGACACTCGCTAAGAAGAAGATAAATGTGGCAAAGTACTAAAACGGTACCGGTCTAGTAGTAAAGAAGCACGATGGTTGACAAACCAATAAAGCAGCAAAACAGCAATGAAAGAACAAAATTTGATGAAAATATAGAACAATTTCTATGAATAAATAGGCAGTAACACCAGCTTGTGCTGCCCGTAAACCCAAGCAAAAAAGCTTACAGCACCTGGTATTCCCAGACGGTCTTCCTACCAAGTACTAACCAGGCCCGGCTCTATTTGGCTGCCGAGATCGGACGAGATCGGGCGCTTAGAGAGCGGTGTGGCCGTAAGCTGCATTTGACATCATCAACAGCTCTTAAAAACGCTGGAGAAGCAGAATGCATGACACTTGCTAAGAAGAAAATAAATGTGGCAAAGTACAAAGTACTATAACTGTACTGGTCTGTTACGCCCCTGTCTAGGGGGTCAGGGTGCAACATACAAAGATAAATTAGCATGTTCCCTCTCTGATCCCCAAACCAAAATCCAGGATCGAGATGTTCCAACGGAATTATATTTATTTTAAACGAAAGAAAGTGTCAAATAAAACATGACACTACAACTCAGGGCGAACCAAGGCCAACATAATAAACAAAATTTGCCATTTCCCACAGAAAGTGCTAGCTAGCCCGATAGAAATAAACAAACAAAAAGACAGTCGCTAACCCTAACTCCCAAATGTGAAAACAGTCCAAAGAAAATGGTAGTTCACCCCTACAGATCTAATACTATTTACAAAATATACAATTTATAAAGAAAACCACGGCACAAAACCTAACAATTCAAAAATGCTAAATAAGGTTTGGAAACCAAGAACAGCAAACAGGTGCTGATGCCAGAAAGAGCCTCGCTAGCTGTTGGGAACCGTACTTTTAAAACTCCAGGAAGTGTAGGATGGACCAATCAGCTTCCTGTACTTCCCCCAAATCCGGCCAATCAGGCAGGGCACCTATAAGAACAAGAAAATAAAAACAACACATATGGCCAGGACCGTAACATGGTCTACTAGTAATGAAGCACGATGGTTGGCAAACCAATAAAGTAGCAAAACAGCAATGAAAGAACAAAATTTGATGAAAATATAGAACAATTTCTATGAATAAATAGGCAGTAACACCAGCTTGTGCTGCCCGTAAACCCAAGCAAAAAAGCTTACAGCACCTGGTATTCCCAGGCGGTCTTCCTACCAAGTACTAACCAGGCCCGGCCCTATTTGGCTGCCGAGATCGGACGAGATCGGGCACTTAAAGAGCGGTGTGGCCGTAAGCTGCATTTGACATCATCAACAGCTCTTAAAAACGCTGGAGAAGCAGAATGCATGACACTTGCTAAGAAGAAGATAAATGTGGCAAAGTACAAAGTACTATAACTGTACTGGTCTGTTACGCCCCTGTCTAGGGGCTCAGGGTGCAACATACAAAGATAAATTAGCATGTTCCCTCTCCGATCCCCAAACCAAAATCCAGGATCGAGATGTTCCAACAGAATGATATTTATTTTAAACGAAAGAAAGTGTCAAACAAAACATGACACTACAACTCAGGGCGAACCAAGGCCAACATAATAAACAAAATAAGCCATTTCCCACAGAAAGCGCTAGCTAGCCTGATAGAAATAAACAAACCAAAAGACAGTCGCTAACCCTAACTCCCTAATGTGAAAACAAGAGAAAACAATCAAAAGAAAATGGCAGTCCACCCCTACAGATTTAATACTATTTACAAAATATACAATTTATAAACAAAACCACGGCACAAAACCTAACAATTCAAAAATGCTAAATAAGATTTGGAAACCAAGAACAGCAAACAGGTGCTGATGCCAGAAAGAGCCTCGCTAGCTGTTGGGAACCGTACTTTTAAAACTCCAGGAAGTGTAGGATTGACCAATCAGCTTCCTGTACTGCCCCCAAATCCGGCCAATCAGGCAGGGCACCTATAAGAACAAGAAAATAAAAACAACACATATGGCCAGGACCGTAACATGGTCTACTAGTAATGAAGCACGATGGTTGGCAAACCAATAAAGTAGCAAAACAGCAATGAAAGAACAAAATTTGATGAAAATATAGGACAATTTCTATGAATAAATAGGCAGTAACACCAGCTTGTGCTGCCCGTAAACCCAAGCAAAAAAGCTTACAGCACCTGGTATTCCCAGGCGGTCTTCCTACCAAGTACTAACCAGGCCCGGCCCTATTTGGCTGCCGAGATCGGACGAGATCGGGCGCTCAGAGAGCGGTGTGGCCGTAAGCTGCATTTGACATCATCAACAGCTCTTAAAAACGCTGGAGAAGCAGAATGCATGACACTTGCTAAGAAGAAGATAAATGTGGCAAAGTACAAAGTACTATAACTGTACTGGTCTGTTACGCCCCTGTCTAGGGGGTCAGGGTGAAACATACAAAGATAAATTTGCATGTTCCCTCTCCGATCCTCAAACCAAAATCCAGGATTGAGATGTTCCAACAGAATGATATTTATTTTAAACGAAAGAAAGTGTCAAACAAAACATGACACTACAACTCAGGGCGAACCAAGGCCAACATAATAAACAAAATAAGCCATTTCCCACAGAAAGCGCTAGCTAGCCTGATAGAAATAAACAAACCAAAAGACAGTCGCTAACCCTAACTCCCTAATGTGAAAACAGTCCAAAGAAAATGGCAGTTCACCCCTACAGATTTAATACTATTTACAAAATATACAATTTATAAACAAAACCACGGCACAAAACCTAACAATTCAAAAATGCTAAATAAGGTTTGGAAACCAAGAACAGCAAACAGGTGCTGATGCCAGAAAGAGCCTCGCTAGCTGTAGGGAACCGTACTTTTAAAACTCCAGGAAGTGTAGGATGGACCAATCAGCTTCCTGTACTTCCCCCAAATCCGGCCAATCAGGCAGGGCACCTATAAGAACAAGAAAATAAAAACAACACATATGGCCAGGACCGTAACATGGTCTACTAGTAATGAAGCACGATGGTTGGCAAACCAATAAAGTAGCAAAACAGCAATGAAAGAACAAAATTTGATGAAAATATAGAACAATTTCTATGAATAAATAGGCAGTAACACCAGCTTGTGCTGCCCGTAAACCCAAGCAAAAAAGCTTACAGCACCTGGTATTCCCAGGCGGTCTTCCTACCAAGTACTAACCAGGCCCGGCCCTATTTGGCTGCCGAGATCGGACGAGATCGGGCGCTTAAAGAGCGGTGTGGCCGTAAGCTGCATTTGACATCATCAACAGCTCTTAAAAACGCTGGAGAAGCAGAATGCATGACACTTGCTAAGAAGAAGATAAATGTGGCAAAGTACAAAGTACTATAACTGTACTGGTCTGTTACGCCCCTGTCTAGGGGCTCAGGGTGCAACATACAAAGATAAATTTGCATGTTCCCTCTCCGATCCCCAAACCAAAATCCAGGATCGAGATGTTCCAACAGAATGATATTTATTTTAAACGAAAGAAAGTGTCAAACAAAACATGACACTACAACTCAGGGCGAACCAAGGCCAACATAATAAACAAAATAAGCCATTTCCCACAGAAAGCGCTAGCTAGCCTGATAGAAATAAACAAACCAAAAGACAGTCGCTAACCCTAACTCCCTAATGTTAAAACAGTCCAAAGAAAATGGCAGTTCACCCCTACAGATTTAATACTATTTACAAAATATACAATTTATAAACAAAACCACGGCACAAAACCTAACAATTCAAAAATGCTAAATAAGGTTTGGAAACCAAGAACAGCAAACAGGTGCTGATGCCAGAAAGAGCCTCGCTAGCTGTTGGGAACCGTACTTTTAAAACTCCAGGAAGTGTAGGATGGACCAATCAGCTTCCTGTACTTCCCCCAAATCCGGCCAATCAGGCAGGGCACCTATAAGAACAAGAAAATAAAAACAACACATATGGCCAGGACCGTAACATGGTCTACTAGTAATGAAGCACGATGGTTGGCAAACCAATAAAGTAGCAAAACAGCAATGAAAGAACAAAATTTGATGAAAATATAGAACAATTTCTATGAATAAATAGGCAGTAACACCAGCTTGTGCTGCCCGTAAACCCAAGCAAAAAAGCTTACAGCACCTGGTATTCCCAGGCGGTCTTCCTACCAAGTACTAACCAGGCCCGGCCCTATTTGGCTGCCGAGATCGGACGAGATCGGGCGCTTAAAGAGCGGTGTGGCCGTAAGCTGCATTTGACATCATCAACAGCTCTTAAAAACGCTGGAGAAGCAGAATGCATGACACTTGCTAAGAAGAAGATAAATGTGGCAAAGTACAAAGTACTATAACTGTACTGGTCTGTTACGCCCCTGTCTAGGGGCTCAGGGTGCAACATACAAAGATAAATTAGCATGTTCCCTCTCCGATCCCCAAACCAAAATCCAGGATCGAGATGTTCCAACAGAATGATATTTATTTTAAACGAAAGAAAGTGTCAAACAAAACATGACACTACAACTCAGGGCGAACCAAGGCCAACATAATAAACAAAATAAGCCATTTCCCACAGAAAGTGCTAGCTAGCCTGATAGAAATAAACAAACCAAAAGACAGTCGCTAACCCTAACTCCCTAATGTGAAAACAAGAGAAAACAATCAAAAGAAAATGGCAGTCCACCCCTACAGATTTAATACTATTTACAAAATATACAATTTATAAACAAAACCACGGCACAAAACCTAACAATTCAAAAATGCTAAATAAGGTTTGGAAACCAAGAACAGCAAACAGGTGCTGATGCCAGAAAGAGCCTCGCTAGCTGTTGGGAACCGTACTTTTAAAACTCCAGGAAGTGTAGGATGGACCAATCAGCTTCCTGTACTTCCCCCAAATCTGGCCAATCAGGCAGGGCACCTATAAGAACAACAAAATAAAAACAACACATAGGGCCAGGACCGTAACATGGTCTACTAGTAATGAAGCACAATGGTTGACAAACCAATAAAGTAGCAAAACCGCAATGAAAGAACAAAATTTGATGAAAATATAGAACAATTTCTATGAATAAATTGGCAGTAACACCAGCTTGTGCTGCCCGTAAACCCAAGCAAAAAAGCTTACAGCACCTGGTATTCCCAGGCGGTCTTCCTACCAAGTACTAACAAGGCCCGGCCCTATTTGGCTGCCGAGATCGGACGAGATCGGGCGCTTCGAGAGCGGTGTGGCCGTAAGCTGCATTTGATATCATCAACAGCTCCTAAAAACGCTGGAGAAGCAGAATGCATGACACTCGCTAAGAAGAAGATAAATGTGGCAAAGTACTAAAACGGTACCGGTCTAGTAGTAAAGAAGCACGATGGTTGACAAACCAATAAAGCAGCAAAACAGCAATGAAAGAACAAAATTTGATGAAAATATAGAACAATTTCTATGAATAAATAGGCAGTAACACCAGCTTGTGCTGCCCGTAAACCCAAGCAAAAAAGCTTACAGCACCTGGTATTCCCAGACGGTCTTCCTACCAAGTACTAACCAGGCCCGGCTCTATTTGGCTGCCGAGATCGGACGAGATCGGGCGCTTAGAGAGCGGTGTGGCCGTAAGCTGCATTTGACATCATCAACAGCTCTTAAAAACGCTGGAGAAGCAGAATGCATGACACTTGCTAAGAAGAAAATAAATGTGGCAAAGTACAAAGTACTATAACTGTACTGGTCTGTTACGCCCCTGTCTAGGGGGTCAGGGTGCAACATACAAAGATAAATTAGCATGTTCCCTCTCTGATCCCCAAACCAAAATCCAGGATCGAGATGTTCCAACGGAATTATATTTATTTTAAACGAAAGAAAGTGTCAAATAAAACATGACACTACAACTCAGGGCGAACCAAGGCCAACATAATAAACAAAATTTGCCATTTCCCACAGAAAGTGCTAGCTAGCCCGATAGAAATAAACAAACAAAAAGACAGTCGCTAACCCTAACTCCCAAATGTGAAAACAGTCCAAAGAAAATGGTAGTTCACCCCTACAGATCTAATACTATTTACAAAATATACAATTTATAAAGAAAACCACGGCACAAAACCTAACAATTCAAAAATGCTAAATAAGGTTTGGAAACCAAGAACAGCAAACAGGTGCTGATGCCAGAAAGAGCCTCGCTAGCTGTTGGGAACCGTACTTTTAAAACTCCAGGAAGTGTAGGATGGACCAATCAGCTTCCTGTACTTCCCCCAAATCCGGCCAATCAGGCAGGGCACCTATAAGAACAAGAAAATAAAAACAACACATATGGCCAGGACCGTAACATGGTCTACTAGTAATGAAGCACGATGGTTGGCAAACCAATAAAGTAGCAAAACAGCAATGAAAGAACAAAATTTGATGAAAATATAGAACAATTTCTATGAATAAATAGGCAGTAACACCAGCTTGTGCTGCCCGTAAACCCAAGCAAAAAAGCTTACAGCACCTGGTATTCCCAGGCGGTCTTCCTACCAAGTACTAACCAGGCCCGGCCCTATTTGGCTGCCGAGATCGGACGAGATCGGGCGCTTAAAGAGCGGTGTGGCCGTAAGCTGCATTTGACATCATCAACAGCTCTTAAAAACGCTGGAGAAGCAGAATGCATGACACTTGCTAAGAAGAAGATAAATGTGGCAAAGTACAAAGTACTATAACTGTACTGGTCTGTTACGCCCCTGTCTAGGGGCTCAGGGTGCAACATACAAAGATAAATTTGCATGTTCCCTCTCCGATCCCCAAACCAAAATCCAGGATCGAGATGTTCCAACAGAATGATATTTATTTTAAACGAAAGAAAGTGTCAAACAAAACATGACACTACAACTCAGGGCGAACCAAGGCCAACATAATAAACAAAATAAGCCATTTCCCACAGAAAGCGCTAGCTAGCCTGATAGAAATAAACAAACCAAAAGACAGTCGCTAACCCTAACTCCCTAATGTGAAAACAGTCCAAAGAAAATGGCAGTTCACCCCTACAGATTTAATACTATTTACAAAATATACAATTTATAAACAAAACCACGGCACAAAACCTAACAATTCAAAAATGCTAAATAAGGTTTGGAAACCAAGAACAGCAAACAGGTGCTGATGCCAGAAAGAGCCTCGCTAGCTGTTGGGAACCGTACTTTTAAAACTCCAGGAAGTGTAGGATGGACCAATCAGCTTCCTGTACTTCCCCCAAATCCGGCCAATCAGGCAGGGCACCTATAAGAACAAGAAAATAAAAACAACACATATGGCCAGGACCGTAACATGGTCTACTAGTAATGAAGCACGATGGTTGGCAAACCAATAAAGTAGCAAAACAGCAATGAAAGAACAAAATTTGATGAAAATATAGAACAATTTCTATGAATAAATAGGCAGTAACACCAGCTTGTGCTGCCCGTAAACCCAAGCAAAAAAGCTTACAGCACCTGGTATTCCCAGGCGGTCTTCCTACCAAGTACTAACCAGGCCCGGCCCTATTTGGCTGCCGAGATCGGACGAGATCGGGCGCTTAAAGAGCGGTGTGGCCGTAAGCTGCATTTGACATCATCAACAGCTCTTAAAAACGCTGGAGAAGCAGAATGCATGACACTTGCTAAGAAGAAGATAAATGTGGCAAAGTACAAAGTACTATAACTGTACTGGTCTGTTACGCCCCTGTCTAGGGGCTCAGGGTGCAACATACAAAGATAAATTAGCATGTTCCCTCTCCGATCCCCAAACCAAAATCCAGGATCGAGATGTTCCAACAGAATGATATTTATTTTAAACGAAAGAAAGTGTCAAACAAAACATGACACTACAACTCAGGGCGAACCAAGGCCAACATAATAAACAAAATAAGCCATTTCCCACAGAAAGTGCTAGCTAGCCTGATAGAAATAAACAAACCAAAAGACAGTCGCTAACCCTAACTCCCTAATGTGAAAACAAGAGAAAACAATCAAAAGAAAATGGCAGTCCACCCCTACAGATTTAATACTATTTACAAAATATACAATTTATAAACAAAACCACGGCACAAAACCTAACAATTCAAAAATGCTAAATAAGGTTTGGAAACCAAGAACAGCAAACAGGTGCTGATGCCAGAAAGAGCCTCGCTAGCTGTTGGGAACCGTACTTTTAAAACTCCAGGAAGTGTAGGATGGACCAATCAGCTTCCTGTACTTCCCCCAAATCTGGCCAATCAGGCAGGGCACCTATAAGAACAACAAAATAAAAACAACACATAGGGCCAGGACCGTAACATGGTCTACTAGTAATGAAGCACAATGGTTGACAAACCAATAAAGTAGCAAAACCGCAATGAAAGAACAAAATTTGATGAAAATATAGAACAATTTCTATGAATAAATTGGCAGTAACACCAGCTTGTGCTGCCCGTAAACCCAAGCAAAAAAGCTTACAGCACCTGGTATTCCCAGGCGGTCTTCCTACCAAGTACTAACAAGGCCCGGCCCTATTTGGCTGCCGAGATCGGACGAGATCGGGCGCTTCGAGAGCGGTGTGGCCGTAAGCTGCATTTGATATCATCAACAGCTCCTAAAAACGCTGGAGAAGCAGAATGCATGACACTCGCTAAGAAGAAGATAAATGTGGCAAAGTACTAAAACGGTACCGGTCTAGTAGTAAAGAAGCACGATGGTTGACAAACCAATAAAGCAGCAAAACAGCAATGAAAGAACAAAATTTGATGAAAATATAGAACAATTTCTATGAATAAATAGGCAGTAACACCAGCTTGTGCTGCCCGTAAACCCAAGCAAAAAAGCTTACAGCACCTGGTATTCCCAGACGGTCTTCCTACCAAGTACTAACCAGGCCCGGCTCTATTTGGCTGCCGAGATCGGACGAGATCGGGCGCTTAGAGAGCGGTGTGGCCGTAAGCTGCATTTGACATCATCAACAGCTCTTAAAAACGCTGGAGAAGCAGAATGCATGACACTTGCTAAGAAGAAAATAAATGTGGCAAAGTACAAAGTACTATAACTGTACTGGTCTGTTACGCCCCTGTCTAGGGGGTCAGGGTGCAACATACAAAGATAAATTAGCATGTTCCCTCTCTGATCCCCAAACCAAAATCCAGGATCGAGATGTTCCAACGGAATTATATTTATTTTAAACGAAAGAAAGTGTCAAATAAAACATGACACTACAACTCAGGGCGAACCAAGGCCAACATAATAAACAAAATTTGCCATTTCCCACAGAAAGTGCTAGCTAGCCCGATAGAAATAAACAAACAAAAAGACAGTCGCTAACCCTAACTCCCAAATGTGAAAACAGTCCAAAGAAAATGGTAGTTCACCCCTACAGATCTAATACTATTTACAAAATATACAATTTATAAAGAAAACCACGGCACAAAACCTAACAATTCAAAAATGCTAAATAAGGTTTGGAAACCAAGAACAGCAAACAGGTGCTGATGCCAGAAAGAGCCTCGCTAGCTGTTGGGAACCGTACTTTTAAAACTCCAGGAAGTGTAGGATGGACCAATCAGCTTCCTGTACTTCCCCCAAATCCGGCCAATCAGGCAGGGCACCTATAAGAACAAGAAAATAAAAACAACACATATGGCCAGGACCGTAACATGGTCTACTAGTAATGAAGCACGATGGTTGGCAAACCAATAAAGTAGCAAAACAGCAATGAAAGAACAAAATTTGATGAAAATATAGAACAATTTCTATGAATAAATAGGCAGTAACACCAGCTTGTGCTGCCCGTAAACCCAAGCAAAAAAGCTTACAGCACCTGGTATTCCCAGGCGGTCTTCCTACCAAGTACTAACCAGGCCCGGCCCTATTTGGCTGCCGAGATCGGACGAGATCGGGCACTTAAAGAGCGGTGTGGCCGTAAGCTGCATTTGACATCATCAACAGCTCTTAAAAACGCTGGAGAAGCAGAATGCATGACACTTGCTAAGAAGAAGATAAATGTGGCAAAGTACAAAGTACTATAACTGTACTGGTCTGTTACGCCCCTGTCTAGGGGCTCAGGGTGCAACATACAAAGATAAATTAGCATGTTCCCTCTCCGATCCCCAAACCAAAATCCAGGATCGAGATGTTCCAACAGAATGATATTTATTTTAAACGAAAGAAAGTGTCAAACAAAACATGACACTACAACTCAGGGCGAACCAAGGCCAACATAATAAACAAAATAAGCCATTTCCCACAGAAAGCGCTAGCTAGCCTGATAGAAATAAACAAACCAAAAGACAGTCGCTAACCCTAACTCCCTAATGTGAAAACAAGAGAAAACAATCAAAAGAAAATGGCAGTCCACCCCTACAGATTTAATACTATTTACAAAATATACAATTTATAAACAAAACCACGGCACAAAACCTAACAATTCAAAAATGCTAAATAAGATTTGGAAACCAAGAACAGCAAACAGGTGCTGATGCCAGAAAGAGCCTCGCTAGCTGTTGGGAACCGTACTTTTAAAACTCCAGGAAGTGTAGGATTGACCAATCAGCTTCCTGTACTGCCCCCAAATCCGGCCAATCAGGCAGGGCACCTATAAGAACAAGAAAATAAAAACAACACATATGGCCAGGACCGTAACATGGTCTACTAGTAATGAAGCACGATGGTTGGCAAACCAATAAAGTAGCAAAACAGCAATGAAAGAACAAAATTTGATGAAAATATAGGACAATTTCTATGAATAAATAGGCAGTAACACCAGCTTGTGCTGCCCGTAAACCCAAGCAAAAAAGCTTACAGCACCTGGTATTCCCAGGCGGTCTTCCTACCAAGTACTAACCAGGCCCGGCCCTATTTGGCTGCCGAGATCGGACGAGATCGGGCGCTCAGAGAGCGGTGTGGCCGTAAGCTGCATTTGACATCATCAACAGCTCTTAAAAACGCTGGAGAAGCAGAATGCATGACACTTGCTAAGAAGAAGATAAATGTGGCAAAGTACAAAGTACTATAACTGTACTGGTCTGTTACGCCCCTGTCTAGGGGGTCAGGGTGAAACATACAAAGATAAATTTGCATGTTCCCTCTCCGATCCTCAAACCAAAATCCAGGATTGAGATGTTCCAACAGAATGATATTTATTTTAAACGAAAGAAAGTGTCAAACAAAACATGACACTACAACTCAGGGCGAACCAAGGCCAACATAATAAACAAAATAAGCCATTTCCCACAGAAAGCGCTAGCTAGCCTGATAGAAATAAACAAACCAAAAGACAGTCGCTAACCCTAACTCCCTAATGTGAAAACAGTCCAAAGAAAATGGCAGTTCACCCCTACAGATTTAATACTATTTACAAAATATACAATTTATAAACAAAACCACGGCACAAAACCTAACAATTCAAAAATGCTAAATAAGGTTTGGAAACCAAGAACAGCAAACAGGTGCTGATGCCAGAAAGAGCCTCGCTAGCTGTAGGGAACCGTACTTTTAAAACTCCAGGAAGTGTAGGATGGACCAATCAGCTTCCTGTACTTCCCCCAAATCCGGCCAATCAGGCAGGGCACCTATAAGAACAAGAAAATAAAAACAACACATATGGCCAGGACCGTAACATGGTCTACTAGTAATGAAGCACGATGGTTGGCAAACCAATAAAGTAGCAAAACAGCAATGAAAGAACAAAATTTGATGAAAATATAGAACAATTTCTATGAATAAATAGGCAGTAACACCAGCTTGTGCTGCCCGTAAACCCAAGCAAAAAAGCTTACAGCACCTGGTATTCCCAGGCGGTCTTCCTACCAAGTACTAACCAGGCCCGGCCCTATTTGGCTGCCGAGATCGGACGAGATCGGGCGCTTAAAGAGCGGTGTGGCCGTAAGCTGCATTTGACATCATCAACAGCTCTTAAAAACGCTGGAGAAGCAGAATGCATGACACTTGCTAAGAAGAAGATAAATGTGGCAAAGTACAAAGTACTATAACTGTACTGGTCTGTTACGCCCCTGTCTAGGGGCTCAGGGTGCAACATACAAAGATAAATTTGCATGTTCCCTCTCCGATCCCCAAACCAAAATCCAGGATCGAGATGTTCCAACAGAATGATATTTATTTTAAACGAAAGAAAGTGTCAAACAAAACATGACACTACAACTCAGGGCGAACCAAGGCCAACATAATAAACAAAATAAGCCATTTCCCACAGAAAGCGCTAGCTAGCCTGATAGAAATAAACAAACCAAAAGACAGTCGCTAACCCTAACTCCCTAATGTGAAAACAGTCCAAAGAAAATGGCAGTTCACCCCTACAGATTTAATACTATTTACAAAATATACAATTTATAAACAAAACCACGGCACAAAACCTAACAATTCAAAAATGCTAAATAAGGTTTGGAAACCAAGAACAGCAAACAGGTGCTGATGCCAGAAAGAGCCTCGCTAGCTGTTGGGAACCGTACTTTTAAAACTCCAGGAAGTGTAGGATGGACCAATCAGCTTCCTGTACTTCCCCCAAATCCGGCCAATCAGGCAGGGCACCTATAAGAACAAGAAAATAAAAACAACACATATGGCCAGGACCGTAACATGGTCTACTAGTAATGAAGCACGATGGTTGGCAAACCAATAAAGTAGCAAAACAGCAATGAAAGAACAAAATTTGATGAAAATATAGAACAATTTCTATGAATAAATAGGCAGTAACACCAGCTTGTGCTGCCCGTAAACCCAAGCAAAAAAGCTTACAGCACCTGGTATTCCCAGGCGGTCTTCCTACCAAGTACTAACCAGGCCCGGCCCTATTTGGCTGCCGAGATCGGACGAGATCGGGCGCTTAAAGAGCGGTGTGGCCGTAAGCTGCATTTGACATCATCAACAGCTCTTAAAAACGCTGGAGAAGCAGAATGCATGACACTTGCTAAGAAGAAGATAAATGTGGCAAAGTACAAAGTACTATAACTGTACTGGTCTGTTACGCCCCTGTCTAGGGGCTCAGGGTGCAACATACAAAGATAAATTAGCATGTTCCCTCTCCGATCCCCAAACCAAAATCCAGGATCGAGATGTTCCAACAGAATGATATTTATTTTAAACGAAAGAAAGTGTCAAACAAAACATGACACTACAACTCAGGGCGAACCAAGGCCAACATAATAAACAAAATAAGCCATTTCCCACAGAAAGTGCTAGCTAGCCTGATAGAAATAAACAAACCAAAAGACAGTCGCTAACCCTAACTCCCTAATGTGAAAACAAGAGAAAACAATCAAAAGAAAATGGCAGTCCACCCCTACAGATTTAATACTATTTACAAAATATACAATTTATAAACAAAACCACGGCACAAAACCTAACAATTCAAAAATGCTAAATAAGATTTGGAAACCAAGAACAGCAAACAGGTGCTACTGCCAGAAAGAGCCTCGCTAGCTGTTGGGAACCGTACTTTTAAAACTCCAGGAAGTGTAGCATGGACCAATCAGCTTCCTGTACTTCCCCCAAATCCGGCCAATCAGGCACGGCACCTATAAGAACAAGAAAATAAAAACAACACATATGGCCAGGACCGTAACATGGTCTACTAGTAATGAAGCACGATGGTTGGCAAACCATTAAAGTAGCAAAACAGCAATGAAAGAACAAAATTTGATGAAAATATAGAACAATTTCTATGAATAAATAGGCAGTAACACCAGCTTGTGCTGCCCGTAAACCCAAGCAAAAAAGCTTACAGCACCTGGTATTCCCAGGCGGTCTTCCTACCAAGTACTAACCAGGCCCGGCCCTATTTGGCTGCCGAGATCGGACGAGATCGGGCGCTTAAAGAGCGGTGTGGCCGTAAGCTGCATTTGACATCATCAACAGCTCTTAAAAACGCTGGAGAAGCAGAATGCATGACACTTGCTAAGAAGAAGATAAATGTGGCAAAGTACAAAGTACTATAACTGTACTGGTCTGTTACGCCCCTGTCTAGGGGGTCAGGGTGAAACATACAAAGATAAATTTGCATGTTCCCTCTCCGATCCTCAAACCAAAATCCAGGATTGAGATGTTCCAACAGAATGATATTTATTTTAAACGAAAGAAAGTGTCAAACAAAACATGACACTACAACTCAGGGCGAACCAAGGCCAACATAATAAACAAAATAAGCCATTTCCCACAGAAAGCGCTAGCTAGCCTGATAGAAATAAACAAACCAAAAGACAGTCGCTAACCCTAACTCCCTAATGTGAAAACAAGAGAAAACAATCAAAAGAAAATGGCAGTCCACCCCTACAGATTTAATACTATTTACAAAATATACAATTTAAAAACAAAACCACGGCACAAAACCTAACAATTCAAAAATGCTAAATAAGATTTGGAAACCAAGAACAGCAAACAGGTGCTGATGCCAGAAAGAGCCTCGCTAGCTGTTGGGAACCGTACTTTTAAAACTCCAGGAAGTGTAGGATGGACCAATCAGCTTCCTGTACTGCCCCCAAATCCGGCCAATCACGCAGGGCACCTATAAGAACAAGAAAATAAAAACAACACATATGGCCAGGACCGTAACATGGTCTACTAGTAATGAAGCACGATGGTTGGCAAACCAATAAAGTAGCAAAACAGCAATGAAAGAACAAAATTTGATGAAAATATAGGACAATTTCTATGAATAAATAGGCAGTAACACCAGCTTGTGCTGCCCGTAAACCCAAGCAAAAAAGCTTACAGCACCATGTATTCCCAGGCGGTCTTCCTACCAAGTACTAACCAGGCCCGGCCCTATTTGGCTGCCGAGATCGGACGAGATCGGGCGCTCAGAGAGCGGTGTGGCCGTAAGCTGCATTTGACATCATCAACAGCTCTTAAAAACGCTGGAGAAGCAGAATGCATGACACTTGCTAAGAAGAAGATAAATGTGGCAAAGTACAAAGTACTATAACTGTACTGGTCGGTTACGCCCCTGTCTAAGGGCTCAGGGTGCAACATACAAAGATAAATTAGCATGTTCCCTCTCCGATCCCCAAACCAAAATCCAGGATCGAGATGTTCCAACAGAATGATATTTATTTTAAACGAAAGAAAGTGTCAATCAAAACATGACACTACAACTCAGGGCGAACCAAGGCCAACATAATAAACAAAATAAGCCATTTCCCACAGAAAGTGCTAGCTAGCCTGATAGAAATAAACAAACCAAAAGACAGTCGCTAACCCTAACTCCCTAATGTGAAAACAAGAGAAAACAATCAAAAGAAAATGGCAGTCCACCCCTACAGATTTAATACTATTTACAAAATATACAATTTATAAACAAAACCACGGCACAAAACCAAACAATTCAAAAATGCTAAATAAGGTTTGGAAAGCAAGAACAGCAAACAGGTGCTGCTGCCAGAAAGAGCCTCGCTAGCTGTTGGGAACCGTACTTTTAAAACTCCAGGAAGTGTAGGATGGACCAATCAGCTTCCTGTACTTCCCCCAAATCCGGCCAATCAGGCAGGGCACCTATAAGAACAAGAAAATAAAAACAACACATATGGCCAGGACGGTAACATGGTCTATTAGTAATGAAGCACGATGGTTGACAAACCAATAAAGTAGCAAAACAGCAATGAAAGAACAAAATTTGATGAAAATATAGAACAATTTCTATGAATAAATAGGCAGTAACACCAGCTTGTGCTGCCCGTAAACCCAAGCAAAAAAGCTTACAGCACCTGGTATTCCCAGGCGGTCTTCCTACCAAGTACTAACCAGGCCCGGCCCTATTTGGCTGCCGAGATCGGACGAGATCGGGCGAGATCGGGCGCTTAGAGAGCGGGGTGGCCGTAAGCTGCATTTGACATCATCAACAGCTCTCAAAAACGCTAGAGAAGCAGAATGCATGACACTTGTTAAGAAGAAGATAAATGTGGCAAAGTACAAAGTACTATGACTGTACTGGTCTGTTACGCCCCTGTCTAGGGGGTCAGGGTGAAACATACAAAGATAAATTAGCATGTTCCCTCTCCGATCCCCAAACCAAAATCCAGGATTGAGATGTTCCAACAGAATGATATTTATTTTAAACGAAAGAAAGTGTCAAACAAAACATGACACTACAACTCAGGGCGAACCAAGGCCAACATAATAAACAAAATAAGCCATTTCCCACAGAAAGTGCTAGCTAGCCTGATAGAAATAAACAAACCAAAAGACAGTCGCTAACCCTAACTCCCTAATGTGAAAACAGTCCAAAGAAAATGGCAGTTCACCCCTACAGATTTAATACTATTTACAAAATATACAATTTATAAACAAAACCACGGCATAAAACCTAACAATTCAAAAATGCTAAATAAGGTTTGGAAACCAAGAACAGCAAACAGGTGCTGCTGCCAGAAAGAGCCTCGCTAGCTGTTGGGAACCGTACTTTTAAAACTCCAGGAAGTGTAGGATGGACCAATCAGCTTCCTGTACTGCCCCCCAATCCGGCCAATCAGGCAGGGCACCTATAAGAACAACAAAATAAAAACAACACATATGGCCAGGACCGTAACATGGTCTACTAGTAATGAAGCACGATGGTTGACAAACCAATAAAGTAGCAAAACAGCAATGAAAGAACAAAATTTGATGAAAATATAGAACAATTTCTATGAATAAATAGGCAGTAACACCAGCTTGTGCTGCCCGTAAACCCAAGCAAAGAAGCTTACAGCATGTGGTATTCCCAGGCGGTCTTCCTACCAAGTACTAACCAGGCCCGGCTCTATTTGGCTGCCGAGATCGGACGAGATCGGGCGCTTAGAGAGCGGTGTGGCCGTAAGCTGCATTTGACATCATCAACAGCTCTTAAAAACGCTGGAGAAGCAGAATGCATGACACTTGCTAAGAAGAAGATAAATGTGGCAAAGTACAAAGTACTATAATTGTACTGGTCTGTTACGCCCCTGTCTAGGGGGTCAGGGTGCAACATACAAAGATAAATTAGCATGTTCCCTCTCCGATCCCCAAACCAAAATCCAGGATCGAGATGTTCCAACAGAATGATATTTATTTTAAACGAAAGAAAGTATCAAACAAAACATGACACTACAACTCAGGGCGAACCAAGGCCAACATAATAAACAAAATAAGCCATTTCCCACAGAAAGTGCTAGCTAGCCTGATAGAAATAAACAAACCAAAAGACAGTCGCTAACCCTAACTCCCTAATGTGAAAACAGTCCAAAGAAAATGGCAGTTCACCCCTACAGATTTAATACTATTTACAAAATATACAATTTATAAACAAAACCACGGCATAAAACCTAACAATTCAAAAATGCTAAATAAGGTTTGGAAACCAAGAACAGCAAACAGGTGCTGCTGCCAGAAAGAGCCTCGCTAGCTGTTGGGAACCGTACTTTTAAAACTCCAGGAAGTGTAGGATGGACCAATCAGCTTCCTGTACTGCCCCCCAATCCGGCCAATCAGGCAGGGCACCTATAAGAACAACAAAATAAAAACAACACATATGGCCAGGACCGTAACATGGTCTACTAGTAATGAAGCACGATGGTTGACAAACCAATAAAGTAGCAAAACAGCAATGAAAGAACAAAATTTGATGAAAATATAGAACAATTTCTATGAATAAATAGGCAGTAACACCAGCTTGTGCTGCCCGTAAACCCAAGCAAAAAAGCTTACAGCACCTGGTATTCCCAGGCTGTCTTCCTACCATGTACTAACCAGGCCCGGCTCTATTTGGCTGCCGAGATCGGACGTGATCGGGCGCTTAGAGAGCGGTGTGGCCGTAAGCTGCATTTGACATCATCAACAGCTCTTAAAAACGCTGGAGAAGCAGAATGCATGACACTTGCTAAGAAGAAGATAAATGTTGCAAAGTACAAAGTACTATAACTGTACAGGTCTGTTACGCCCCTGTCTAGGGGGTCAGGGTGCAACATACAAAGATAAATTAGCATGTTCCCTCTCCGATCCCCAAACCAAAATCCAGGATCGAGATGTTCCAACAGAATGATATTTATTTTAAACGAAAGAAAGTGTCAAACAAAACATGACACTACAACTCAGGGCGAACCAAGGCCAACATAATAAACAAAATAAGCCATTTCCCACAGAAAGTGCTAGCTAGCCTGATAGAAATAAACAAACCAAAAGACAGTCGCTAACCAACTGTGCTGTTGACCTACAGGGTACCGGTGGAAATTGGACTACTGTTGGTCGAAGACGAAGAAGAAGAGGAGGAAGGTGTGTTCGTAGGCAAAGAGAGAAGAGGAAAGCTAAGAATGTAGGACTGACAGTAGGGACTTTGAATGTTGGTACTATGACAGGGAAGGCTAGGGAGTTGATCGACATGATGCAGAGAAGGAAGGTGGACATACTGTGTGTCCAGGAGACCAGGTGGAAAGGTAGCAAGGCTAGAAGCTTAGGAGCAGGGTTCAAGTTGTTTTACCATGGGTCAGATAGGAAGAGAAATGGAGTAGGAGTTATATTGAAAGAGGATTTTGTGAGGAATGTTCTAGAGGTGAAAAGAGTATCAGACAGGTTGATGAGTCTGAAGCTGGAAGTTGAAGGGGTGATGTTCAATGTTGTGAGTGGTTATGCCCCACAGGTAGGATGTGAGTTAGAAGAGAAGGAGAAATTCTGGAGTGAGTTAGATGAAGTGATGCAGAGCATCCCCAGAGGTGAGAGAGTTGTCATTGGTGCAGATTTCAATGGGCATGTAGGTGAAGGGAACAGAGGTGATGAGACTGTTATGGGCAGGTTTGGTGTTCAGGACAGGAACGCAGAAGGTCAGATGGTGGTTGACTTTGCAAAGAGGATGGAAATGGCTGTAGTAAACACTTTCTTTCAGAAGAGGCAGGAACATAGGGTGACGTACAAGAGCGGAGGGAGAAGCACTCAGGTAGACTACATCTTGTGTAGACGTTGTAATCTGAAAGAGATCAGTGACTGTAAAGCATTGGTAGGGGAGAGTGTAGCCAGACAACACAGGATGGTGGTGTGTAAAATGATGCTGGTGGTGAGGAAGATAAGGAGGACTAAGGCAGAGCAGCGGACAAAGTGGTGGAAGTTGAAAAAGGAAGAATGTCGTTTAGTTTTCAGGGAGGAGCTGAGACAGACTCTGGGTGGTTTGGAGGTGCTTCCAGATGACTGGACTACTACAGCTAATTTGATCAGGGAGACAGGTAGGAGGGTACTCGGTGTGTCATCTGGAAAGAGGAAAGCGGACAAGGAGACTTGGTGGTGGAACGAGGAAGTTCAGGAGTGTATACAGAGAAAGAGGTTAGCTAAGAAGAAGTGGGACACTGAGAGGACTGAAGAGAGTAGACAGGAGTACAGGGAGATACAGCGTAAGGTGAAGATAGAGGTGGCACAGGCCAAACAAAGAGCATATGAGGACTTGTATGCTAGGTTGGACACTAAAGAGGGAGAGGTGGATTTGTACAGGTTGGCCAGACAAAGAGATAGAGATGGAAAGGATGTGCAGCAGGTTAGGGTGATTAAAGATAAGGATGGAAATGTATTGACAGGTGCCAGGAGTGTGATGGGAAGATGGAAGGAGTACTTTGAAGAGTTGATGAACGAGGAAAATGAAAGGGAACGAAGAGTAGAAGAGGTGACTGTTGTGGAGCAGGAAGTAGCAAAGATTAGTAAGAGTGAAGTGAGGAGGACATTGAAGAGGATGAAGAGTGGAAAGGCAGTTGGTCCTGATGACATACCTGTGGAGGTATGGAAGTGTCTAGGAGAGGCGGCAGTAGAGTTTTTGACTAGTTTGTTTAACAAGATCTTGGAGAGTGAGAGGATGCCAGAGGACTGGAGGAAAAGTGTACTGGTACCAATTTTTAAGAACAAGGGAGATGTGCAGAGCTGTGGCAACTACAGAGGAATAAAGCTGATGAGTCACACAATGAAGTTGTGGGAAAGAGTAGTGGAAGCTCGGCTAAGGGCAGAGGTGAGTATTTGTGAGCAGCAATATGATTTCATGCCTAGAAAGAGTACAACAGATGCAGTATTTGCTTTGAGGACGCTGATGGAGAAGTACAGAGAGGGTCATAGGGAGTTGCATTGTGTCTGCGTAGATTTAGAGAAAGCGTATGACAGGGTGCCGAGAGAGGAGCTGTGGTATTGTATGAGGACGTCTGGAGTGTCAGAGGTATGTTAGAGTGGTGCAGGACATGTATGAGAGCTGTAAGACAGTGGTGAGGTGCTGTAGGTGTGACAGAGGAGTTCAAGGTGGAGGTGGGTCTGCATCAAGGATCGGCTTTGAGCCCCTTCTTGTTTGCTCTGGTGATGGACAGACTGACAGATGAGATTAGACAAGAATCTCCCTGGACTATGATGTTTGCAGATGACATTGTTATTTGTAGTGAGAGCAGGGAGCAGGTGGAGGAAAATCTAGAGTGGTGGAGGTCTGCTCTGGAAAAATGAGGAATGAAGCTTAGCCGCAGCAAGACAGAATACATGTGTGTGAATGAGAGGGACCCAGGTGGAACGGTGAGGTTACAGGGAGCAGAGGTGAAGAAGGTGCAGGACTTTAAGTATTTAGGGTCAACGGTTCAGAGCAACGGTGAGTGTGGAAAAGAGGTGAAGAGGCGAGTGCAGGCAGGTTGGAACGGGTGGAGAAAAGTGTCAGGTGTGTTGTGTGATAAAAGAGTCTCAGCGAGAATGAAAGGAAAGGTGTTCAAGACGGTGGTGAGACCAGCAATGTTGTTCGGCTTAGAGACAGTGGCACTGAAGAAAAGACAGGAGGCAGAGCTGGAGGTAGCAGAGCTTAAGATGTTGAGGTTCTCTTTGGGAGTGACGAGGATGGACAGGATCAGGAGTGAGTACATCAGAGGGACAGCTCATGTTAGATGTTTTGGAGATAAAGTCAGAGAGGCCAGATTGAGGTGGTTTGGACATGTTCAGAGGAGAAACTGTGAATATATCGGTAGAAGGATGCTGAGGTTGGAGCTGCCAGGCAGGAGGTCTAGAGGAAGACCAAAGAGGAGATTTATGGATGTAGTGAGGGAGGACATGAAGTTAGTTGGTGTGAGAGAAGAGGATGTAGAGGACAGAGTTAGATGGAGGCACATGATTCGCTGTGGCGACCCCTGAAAGGGAGCAGCCGAAAGGAAAAGAAGAAGAAGGCCGAATCAACAAATATGCTTGTTTCTGCCAAATGCAGCAAAATACTGAAAGGAAAGTGGGTTTACCTTCATATTTGACCCAGAACAACTCAGTTCAGCATAGAAATATCATTGCAACAGCTTTTATTTAGCCAGAAATCAAGAGTGGAAGTTTTTATGCGCTTAAAAGCATTTTCAGGCCGAATGAGCTGATTTCTGCCAATTGCAGCAAAATACTGAAAGGAAAGTGGGTTTGCTTTCATATTTGACCTAGAACAACTCAGTTCATCATGGAAATATCATCGCAACATCTTTTATGTAGCCAGATAATCAAGAGTGTAAGTTTTTATGCGCTTAAAAGCATTTTCAGGCCGAATGAGCTGATTTCTGCCAATTGCAGGAAAATACTGAAAGGAAAGTGGGTTTGCCTTCATTTTTGACCCAGAAAAACTCAGTTCAGCATGGAAATATCATTGCTACAGCTTTTATTTAGCCAGAAATCAAGAGTGGAAGTTTTTATGCGCTTAAAAGCATTTTCAGGCCGAATTAGCAAATATGCTTGTTTCTGCCAAATGCAGCAAAATACTGAAAGGAAAGTGGGTTTGCTTTCATATTTGACCTAGAACAACTCAGTTCATCATGGAAATATCATCGCAACATCTTTTATGTAGCCAGAAATCAAGAGTGTAAGTTTTTATGCGCTTAAAAGCATTTTCAGGCCGAATGAGCAAATATGCTTGTTTCTGCCAAATGCAGCAAAATACTGAAAGGAAAGTGGGTTTGCCTTCATATTTGACCCAGAACAACTCAGTTCAGCATCGCAATATCATAGCAACAGCTTTTATTTAGCCAGAAATCAAGAGTGTACGTTTTTATGCGCTTAAAAGCATTTTCAGGCCAAATGAGCAAATATGCCTGTTTCTGCCAAATGCAGCAAAATACTGAAAGGAAAGTGGGTTTGCCTTTATTTTTGACCCAGAACAACTCAGTTCAGCATGGAAATATCATGCAACAGCTTTTATTTATTCAGAAATTAAGAGTGTAAGTTTTTATGTGCTTAAAAGCATTTTCAGGCCGAATAAGCTTGTTTCTGCCAAATGCAGCAAAATACTGAAAGGAAAGTGGGTTTGCCTTCATATTTGACCCAGAACAACTCAGTTCAGCATGGAAATATCATCGCAACATCTTTTATGTAGCCAGAAATCAAGAGTGTAAGTTTTTATGTGCTTAAAAGCATTTTCAGGCCGAATGAGCAAATATGCTTGTTTCTGCCAAATGCAGCAAAATACTGAAAGGAAAGTGGGTTTACCTTCATATTTGAGCCAGAACAACTCAGTTCAGCATGGAAATATCATTGCAAAAGCTTTTATTTATTCAGAAATCAAGAGTGTACGTTTTTATGCGCTTAAAAGCATTTTCAGGCCGAATGAGCAAATATGCTTGTTTCTGCCAAATGCAGCAAAATACTGAAAGGAAAGTGGGTTTGCCTTCATATTTGACCCAGAACAACTCAGTTCAGCATCGCAATATCATAGCAACAGCTTTTATTTAGCCAGAAATCAAGAGTGTACGTTTTTATGCGCTTAAAAGCATTGTCAGGCCGAATGAGCTGATTTCTGCCAATTGCAGCAAAATACTGAAAGGAAAGTGGGTTTGCCTTCATATTTGAGCCAGAACAACTCAGTTCAGCATGGAAATATCATTGCAACAGCTTTTATTTAGCCAGAAATCAAGAGTGTAAGTTTTTATGCGCTTAAAAGCATTTTCAGGCCGAATGAGCAAATATGCCTGTTTCTGCCAAATGCAGCAAAATACTGAAAGGAAAGTGGGTTTGCCTTTATTTTTGACCC
The DNA here is from genome assembly GCF_033026475.1 of Channa argus. Lineage (NCBI taxonomy): Eukaryota > Metazoa > Chordata > Actinopteri > Anabantiformes > Channidae > Channa > Channa argus. The sequence continues at coordinate 716,624 of NW_027125233.1, read as the reverse complement.
AGAACAACTCAGTTCAGCATGGAAATATCATGCAACAGCTTTTATTTATTCAGAAATTAAGAGTGTAAGTTTTTATGTGCTTAAAAGCATTTTCAGGCCGAATGAGCTTGTTTCTGCCAAATGCAGCAAAATACTGAAAGGAAAGTGGGTTTGCCTTCATATTTGACCCAGAACAACTCAGTTCAGCATGGAAATATCATCGCAACATCTTTTATGTAGCCAGAAATCAAGAGTGTAAGTTTTTATGTGCTTAAAAGCATTTTCAGGCCGAATGAGCAAATATGCTTGTTTCTGCCAAATGCAGCAAAATACTGAAAGGAAAGTGGGTTTGCCTTCATATTTGACCCAGAACAACTCAGTTCAGCATGGAAATATCATTGCTACAGCTTTTATTTAGCCAGAAATCAAAAGTGTAAGTTTTTATGTGCTTAAAAGCATCTTCAGGCCGAATGAGCTGATTTCTGCCAATTGCAGCAAAACACTCAAAGGAAAGTGGGTTTGCCTTCATATTTGAGCCAGAACAACTCAGTTCAGCATGGAAATATCATTGCAACAGCTTTTATTTAGCCAGAAATCAAGAGTGTAAGTTTTTATGCACTTAAAAGCATTTTCAGGCCGAATGAGCAAATATGCCTGTTTCTGCCAAATGCAGCAAAATACTGAAAGGAAAGTGGGTTCGCCTTCATATTTGACCGCGAACAACTCAGTTCAGCATGGAAATATCATTGCAACAGGTTTTATTTAGCCAGAAATCAAGAGTGTAAGATTTTATGCGCTTAAAAGCATTTTCAGGCCTAATGAGCAAATATGCTTGTTTCTGCCAAATGTAGCAAATTACTGAAAGGAAAGTGGGTTTGCCTTTATTTTTGACCCAGAACAACTCAGTTCAGCATGGAAATATCATGCAACAGCTTTTATTTATTCAGAAATTAAGAGTGTAAGTTTTTATGCGCTTAAGAGCATTTTCAGGCCGAATGAGCTTGTTTCTGCCAAATGCAGCAAAATACTGAAAGGAAAGTGGGTTTGCCTTCATATTTGACCCAGAACAACTCAGTTCAGCATGGAAATATCATCGCAACATCTTTTATGTAGCCAGAAATCAAGAGTGTAAGTTTTTATGTGCTTAAAAGCATTTTCAGGCCGAATGAGCAAATATGCTTGTTTCTGCCAAATGCAGCAAAATACTGAAAGGAAAGTGGGTTTGCCTTCATTTTTGACCCAGAACAACTTAGTTCAGCATGGAAATATCATTGCTACAGCTTTTATTTAGCCAGAAATCAAGAGTGTAAGTTTTTATGCGCTTAAAAGCATTTTCAGGCCGAATGAGCTGATTTCTGCCAATTGCAGCAAAATACTGAAAGGAAAGTGGGTTTACCTTCATATTTGACCCAGAACAACTCAGTTCAGCATCGCAATATCATAACAACAGCTTTTACTTAGCCAGAAATCAAGAGTGTAAGTTTTTATGCGCTTAAAATAATTTTCTGGCCGAATGAGCAAATATGATTGTTTCTGCCAAATGCAGCAAAATACTCAAAGGAAAGTGGGTTTGCCTTCATATTTGACCCAGAACAACTCAGTTCAGCATGGAAATATCATTGCTACAGCTTTTATTTAGCCAGAAATCAAGAGTGTAAGTTTTTATGCGCTTAAAAGCAAATTCAGGCCTAATTAGCAAATATGCTTGTTTCTGCCAAATGCAGCAAAATACTGAAAGGAAAGTGGGTTTGCCTTTATTTTTGACCCAGAACAACTCAGTTCAGCATGGAAATATCATTGCTACAGCTTTTATTTAGCCAGAAATCAAAAGTGTAAGTTTTTATGTGCTTAAAAGCATTTTCAGGCCGAATGAGCTGATTTCTGCCAATTGCAGCAAAACACTGAAAGGAAAGTGGGTTTGCCTTCATATTTGACCCAGAACAACTCAGTTCATCATGGAAATATCATTGCAACAGCTTTTATTTAGCCAGAAATCAAGAGTGTACGTTTTTATGCGCTTAAAAGCATTTTCAGGCCGAATGAGCTGATTTCTGCCAATTGCAGCAAAATGTCAGGATCTTGTTGCACTTCCTGTCCCTGGACTTTTATTTTGTGGCCCCTTCTCCTTACTTCCTGTCCTTGGTTCTTTTCCCCAGCTTTGCCCTCGTTGTCCCTCATTGTTTGCACCTGTTCCACCCTCTATTTAAATTCAGTCTTCCCTTCACTCCCCTGCCAGATCCTCGTCATTGTTAATGTGGTCTCTGCTATTGTGGTCACTGTCTTCATCGCGGGCATCATTGTTGTCATTAATACCCTCACCAACTCCACAGTAGACTCTGGACTTTTGGTAAAGCCTGAAACTTACGTTCCTCGAACTCTTGGGAAATCTGGACTCCTCCATCTTGGACTTTGGTATCCTGGACTCTGTTTCCTGTGTGGTTTTGGTCTGAGGTTTTGCCTTTTGTTTAATTCAGTATTTTGGTCTAGTCCATAGTTTTTCTCCGCTTGTTTTATCCGGGTTTCTTTCATGTTTAGGTTTGCCGGTGCCTTATGTTGAGTTTGTTTGTGACTGCCTGCCTTTAGTCCTTGTATTAATGTGCTCTTGTGGTTTAACGTTTATCTGTGCCTGATTTACCCAGTAGCCTCTGTTAGTTCTTTCTTCTTCTTTCTCTAACTTGTCCCCTGAGCCCGAGCTGTGTTTATTTCTGGTAATTCGGTTCCCCTCTTGTTTTCAAGTTAACTCCTTTCGTGTGCTGGTCCTGTTAATCTTTTACATCTCTTTCAATAAAAGCCCCTTATTTTGCAAACCCTCGCTCTGTCTCTTCTCTTGGGTCCATCCCTTAACCTAAACGTGACACAAAATACTGAAAGGAAAGTGGGTTTGCCTTCATATTTGACCCAGAACAACTCAGTTCAGCATGGAAATATCATTGCTACAGCTTTTTTTTAGCCAGAAATCAAGAGTGGAAGTTGTTATGCGCTTAAAAGCATTTTCAGGCCGAATGAGCTGATTTCTGCCAATTGCAGCAAAATACTGAAAGGAAAGTGGGTTTGCCTTCATAATTGACCCAGAACAACTCAGTTCATCATGGAAATATCATTGCTACAGCTTTTATTTAGCCAGAAATCAAGAGTGTAAGTTTTTATGCGCTTAAAACCATTTTCAAGCCGAATGAGCACATATGATTGTTTCTGCTAAATGCAGCAAAATACTGAAAGGAAAGTGGGTTTGCCTTCATATTTGAGCCAGAACAACTCAGTTCAGCATGGAAATATCATTGCAACAGCTGGAGAAGTGGAAAGCATGACACTCGCTAAGAAGAAGATAAATGTGGCAAAGTACTAAAACGGTACTGGTCTAGTAGTAAAGAAGCACGATGGTTGACAAACCAATAAAGTAGCAAAACAGCAATGAAAGAACAAAATTGGATGAAAATATAGAACAATTTCTATGAATAAATAGGCAGTAGCACCAGCTTGTGCTGCCTGTAAACCCAAGCAAAAAAGCTTACAGCACCTGGAATTCCCAGGCGGTCTTCCTACCAAGTACTAACCAGGCCCGGCTCTATTTGGCTGCCGTGATCGGGCGCTTAGAGAGCGGTGTGGCCGTAAGCTGCATTTGACATCATCAACAGCTCTTAAAAACGCTGGAGAAGCAGAATGCATGACACTTGCTAAGAAGAAAATAAATGTGGCAAAGTACTATAACTGTACTGGTCTGTTACGCCCCTGTCTAGGGGGTCAGGGTGCAACATACAAAGATAAATTAGCATGTTCCCTCTCCGATCCCCAAACCAAAATCCAGGATCGAGATGTTCCAACAGACTGATATTTATTTTAAACGAAAGAAAGTGTCAAACAAAACATGACACTACAACTCAGGGCGAACCAAGGCCAACATAATAAACAAAATAATCCATTTCCCACAGAAAGTGCTAGCTAGCCTGATAGAAATAAACAAACCAAAAGACAGTCGCTAACCCTAACTCCCTAATGTGAAAACAGTCCAAAGAAAAAGGCAGTTCACCCCTACAGATTTAATACTATTGACAAAATATACAATTTATAAACAAAACCACAGCACAAAACCTAACCATTCAAAAATGCTAAATAAGGTTTGGAAACCAAGAACAGCAAACAGGTGCTGTTGCCAGAAAGAGCCTCGCTAGCTGTTGGGAACCGTACTTTTAAAACTCCAGGAAGTGTAGGATGCACCAATCAGCTTCCTGCACTGCCCCCCAATCTGGCCAATCAGGCAGGGCACCTATAAGAACAACTAAATAAAAACAACACATATGGCCAGGACTGTAACATGGTCTACTAGTAATGAAGCACGATGATTGACAAACCAATAAAGTAGCAAAACAGCAATGAAAAAACAAAATTTGATGAAAATATAGAACAATTTCTATGAATAAATAGGCAGTAACACCAGCTTGTGCTGCCCGTAAACCCAAGCAAAAAAGCTTACAGCACCTGGTATTCCCAGGCGGTTTTCCTACCAAGTACTAACAAGGCCCGGCCCTATTTTCTGCCGAGATCGGCCGAGATCGGGCGCTTCTTCTTTTTTTTTTTTTTTATCTTTTTATTATCAAAAATACACTTTACAAAAAGAAATTAGGTATATACAGAGATAAGTAAACAAAACATTACATCCATAGGCCTTTCAACTAAATTAAACAACTTAAAGCAAGATCTATTTCTCTAATGTAAATACATATATTTATAAATATAGGGGGATAACCATAACCACACATTGTAAACCTGTCATATATCTATCTATCTATATATATCTATATATATATAGATCTATATATCTATATATATATATAGATATATATATATACACCCATACTTTTACACACATATACCTCTCTATATACATCCATATCTATATATATACATATATACATACAAACATATATACAAACACACACACACATACATTATACACATATACATTCATATACACATACACATACCCATATATATATATATTTATATATATATAAATATATATACACACACACATACATACATACATACATACATACATACATACATACATACATACATACACATACCCATATATATATATATTTATATATATATAAATATATATACACACACACATACATACATACAAATACATATACAATAATAGGTCAATAAAATTCACCCAAAATCAAAGTGCAATCTACCCTCCCCATCTAACACACATAAATCATTTTTTACCCCCCATTTAATGAGAAACCCCTCATTATCAACCGAAAACAGAATACTCAAATAATGTGACACCATATTTTGAAAAATCAACACCCTCTTCATCTTTTTCCCTTCATACAATGCATAATTCCTGGCTATATACACAACATGACGAGCTACACTCAACAAGAAATTCACTAACCCCACATTTATTTTTGTATGTCCCTTGTCTAACCCAAAACACCACACCCAATCCCATGCCTCACCTTCCAAACCAGTCACCTTACACTTATTTCTTAATAAACTTTTTACCCAATTCCTGAATTTTTGTGTGACCGCACAGCACAACAACAAGTGATTAAAATCCTCATCCTCCATCCCGCAGACCGCACATGTTCTCACATATGTGTGCTTACTGATCTGGTGTAGGACGACAGAGACAAGCACTCTCCTGTGACGCAGTCTGAAATTTGTATTAGCTATCGCAGGGGGGAGCCATTTATCATGCATATTAGTCCAGATTGTAGAAGTGGGTCGGGTAGGGAACACATGCGACCATGAGGAGTTTGCTGTGGGCTGTTTGAATATCTTGTCAGTTAGAACCTTGTACCAAAATTTTGACTGTAAATCTTTGAAATCCCTATTTTTGAGATCACAGGAGAGTGAAAAATCAATTCTGCCATCCCCCACCAGCTCACCATCTGCTTCCTGCAACTTCTCCCTCCATTCCAGTGGCATTCTCTGACAGATATCTGTACAGAAATGTAACACCTTGGCCCATCTGATGTTCACACCTGTCCTTCTTACTTTTTTAAGGACTTCCAGAGGGTTTAAGGCCCCTGTCTGGTCCAGAACATCCCCAATTTGGTGAAACACCCCATTTAAGGCCCCCCGGCTAACCAGGAATCTCTCCCGGCCACCGAGACGCGGGTTACCAAAGATTGGTTGCTTAAGTACATCTACTTTCGAAATCAATTTGCACTCTAGATGTGGCAAGACCTGAACCCACGCCTCAGCGGCCTCCTGGAAAAGTGGGTCTGCATCTGCCACAGGCCGTGCCAGCGCACTGCTGCATAAATTGTACTCCCCACACGCACCCCTCCTCCTTATCTCTGCGTCCAAGTAGTCCTTCCAAATATAATCTGTCTTATCATATAGCCATTTTTTAAAAAGTTTCAGTCTTAAAGATATTAATTTGGTTTTCAAATCACAGAGATTCAAACCCCCTTTTGCGTATGGCCCAACTAGTGTCTTGTGAGCAATAGTGAAGGCCTTGCCTTTCCACAAGAAACCGCTGATAGCGCTGCACAGCCCGGACAGTACATCGCCCGGCAGGTGACAGACCTGCATGGCATAGACCAGCCCCGGCACTATTATGGAGTTTATAATGACCACTCTTCCCTTCAGCCCAAGACCTCTCATCTTCCACAGCCCAAGCCTGGACCTACACCACGCGAGCCTCTCCTCCCAGGTTTTGCGGACGCTGACCAGCGGCTGAGGACAAATATATATCCCAAGTAGCTTGACCTCAGTCTCACCCCTTTTAAAATTCAGACCCACATCCCCTAGAGCAGACCCGGGCCCACAAATAAGGCTGGATTTCTCCCTATTAACTCGCGCTCCCGCCACCTGCTCATATGCTTCAAGGTGCTTTAGCACCTGTTGTAAACTCTCACCATCCTTAACCATAATACTTATATCATCCGCATACTGAGCTATTTTGAACTCATTACCTTTGGGAGATGTTATCCCCTTGATAAGCGGATCGGTTATAATGGATTGTGCAAGAGGCTCTGCTACAATTGCATATAGCATAGCAGACAGCGGACATCCCTGCCTTACTGATCTCTCTAGGGGGAAAGGATCTGTTAAGAGGCCGTTACATTTCACGACACTAGTAGCCCGGCTGTACAACAACTTCACCCATTCTCGAAAAATTGGGCCGAACCCAAAAACCCCCAGACATCCAAAGAGAAACTCATGACTGACCCTGTCAAATGCCTTCTCCAAGTCAACACTGAGGTATATGCCCCCTGTCATCATTAGATTTTCAAAAGACAACTTTGTTGACAGGATGCAGTCAGCAATATCCCTCCCAGGAATACTGTAAGTCTGGGTAGGCCCAATTATCGAGCCGATCACTCCTTTGAGCCTAAAACCCAGTACCTTAGTCAGGATCTTATAGTCAGTGTTGAGCAGGCTAATTGGTCTATAGTTTGCTAGGTCAGATTTTTCCCCTTTATTTTTATACACTAGAGTGATCACTCCCCTCATGAAGGACTCTGCGCACCTGCCCTCCTCCTGTATGGCCAAAAACAGTCTGCAGAGGACAGGGGCAAGCAGGTAACTGAAATGCTGATAGAATTCAGCTTAGAGACCGTCCGAACCTGGGCTCCTTGATGTATTCAGGGCTAAGATTGCCTCTTTCACTTCTTCCAGCTGGATGTTTTCATCACACAAAGCCGCATCCTCGTGACTGAGGGAGCAGCTAATTTTCCCAAGTACTTGATTTAACTTTATCTGTGATATCTTTTGCCTACTAAACAAATTGGAATAGAAATCTTGCACGGTTTGTAAAATATCCACTGAATCAGTATGTGTGTTACCCTCCGAGTCCTTTATTTCAGAAATATATGTTTTGGTCTGTTTCCTCTTTTCCAAACCCAGAAAAAATGCAGTACAGCGCTCACCTTTCAACATATGCTGCGCTTTGCTGCGGATCATTGCACCCCCGCATTTTCTCTCATCCAGCTGTCTCAACTGCTCCCTCAGCACAAGATACGTCTCCAACGGATGTCCACACCCAGCCTCAACCAACTCAAGCTCCTTTTTCAGGCGGTCCCTCTGCTCATCCTCCTCTCTTTTCTCTCTTTGTCTTTTCTCTCTGCTCAATGCGATGCAGCGCTTCTTGATTTTTAACTTAGTGCGCTCCCACCACTCAATGATGTCAACCACAAACTCACTTTGATCACATAGAGCAGAGAGAAAAGACTCCATTTTTGCTCTAAAAAATCCATCCTCTAAGAGGCTTGAATTAAAGCACCACAAGCCCCCATTCCTCTGCACCCTGCCCTCCCCTAGAGCCACTCTCAGAGAGGCATGATCACTCCAAGTGCAAAACTCATATTTACAGTTATTTAAAACCGTAACCAAACCTGACGCTAGCAAGCACAAATCTATTCTAGATTGTTTCAGCCTGCCCAACACCACTTGCCTGCGCGAATACGCACGGGTACCGGGGTTCAGTACTCTCCATGCATCCATCAAGTCACACTCTTCCATCCATTCAAACACAGCCGACCTACTAGTGTCATTCTTAAATTTATTGTTGACACCCACATCTATCCTAGCCAGTGTCAAATTCCAGTCCCCTATCACCACCGAGCGATCATCTGTCCATCTTTTACAGCGCCTGAAAAAAACCCTCCTCTCTCCTTCCCTATTTGGCCCATATAAATTCACAATTCTATATCTCTGACTCTGTTCAATTACATCAATCACCAGTAGCCTTCCCTGATCATCCTTAGAAATTTGCAGGACACTCTCAAACAATCCAGGCTTTACAAAGATTGCTACCCCTGCAGTTTTGTCTGGGGAGAGAGAATAAAAAAGATCCCCTCTCCAAAAGCACTTTATGCTTTTTATTGTCTCAGAGGTCCACCTGCATTCCTGGACGCACAGGATGTCACACAGCATTTTCCCGCAAAGCTGTTCAATTTTCTCAAAGTTTTTAAGACCATTCAAATTTTGAGAGAGAAGCAGCATTCCCAGAAAAAAAACTAAAATCGGCCCTGTCATTTTTTGGCATATTTCTTACCTTTATTTCTATACCCTCCCTCAGTTCCACTTGACTTACCCTGCTGTGCCCTCTTCCTGACCCGTTTTACCCATTGGACATCCATCTCTAAATCTGAGTCCACGCTACTAGCCTGGGGAGCCAGCAGGGCTACATCAGAAGTGGGTATTCGAGTGGTGGACTCTATTTCATTTTGAGAGTGAGGCTCATTCGGCTCAGGCCGTGGTGAGCCTAGCCAGCCCCCTTCAGGGCGACTCGCCGCATCCCCGCTCCAGTCCGCCAGCACATGATCCATACTGGATCCTAGCTCATCGACCCCCTCATTTCTTATGCCCTCTTGCACCAACAAGTCAGCACTCTGTGACACCACCTCATCTCCAAGCTCATTCCCACTCTCTGTCTTGCTACCCAGGGCTGGCTCCTCTGCAGGCCTGACATTACTCCACTCATCATCAGAGATGGAGTCCCGGTCTACCTCCCCTTCCCCTTCACCTGCATTATGGCAATTACATTGCTCCGCTGGGGCATGGCACGCAACACACCTGTGCACCCAGGCATCACACTCACGTGCATAATGACCCTGTTTATTGCATTTAAAGCATGTGAAATCTGGGCAATCTCTAACTATATGCCCAGGCTGTAAACACATCCTACACACTTTAACTTGATTATTATGAATAACTCTGAAGTATTCTGGCCCTGTGGCCGTCATAAATTTCGAGGAATATGGTAATGACTGCACAGTTTCATTAAATTTAACTTTTACATATCTTGTTCCGTCCGCCACGTCAGTCCCAGGCCACAACCGTCTTTTAATAGGAGAGATTGCTCTCACTCCCCACACATCCAGTTTTTCTAAAATGTCCTCATCCGCAATATAGGCAGGCAAATTCAAAAATGACACCACCAATTCATCGATAACTAAAGTTTTCACCATCACCACTGCTCTACCCACTTTAAATCCATCTAAAAGTCTTTTCTTTCCAGCTTCGCTCTTGACCGTCACCTCATATTTATTCGGCCCCGTCTCACGCAATGCAACGATGCCTCCACACACATCACGCATTGCTCTCAGCAGTTCCATTGTCTTAACTTTCTCTTCTCCCACCACCTCAGCCAATACAGTCAAGTCCCTATCATACCGCATTTCTTTCCGTGTCTCTGTCGCTCCACCCGGCTCCGATCGCGTGCTTACCCGTTCTCCCTGTTGTCTCTCATCTGCCGCCAAACAGTCATTCTCCATTCTCCGTCCAGGCCGCTCCTTTGCAATCTCCATTCTTTTCTCAATCTGCTTGACACCCTTATTCAGCGACTTCCTCGTCTCCTCCGCCAGCTCCAGCTCATTCCCTCTCCATGCGCTTTCCCCATAGACGCCAATTTTCTCCGTATCCATTCTTCTCCTTCCACTCTTTCCAGCCACTGTTAAACAGGCTTCTTCTTCTCGCATGCCTCTGCCGTTCTCCATTATGAGCAGTCTATCAGAAATCGCGCGAAAAAGAAAACCCAAAAAAGTTCAAAAACTAGAAAAACCACAAAAAATAAAGGCGCCCCCGAACGGAGAAACTCCGCCGGGGGGTTTCATAAAAATAATGAATACAAACTCAAACGCACTACACTGGATAGGCAAAACACTAATACGAAAACGAAAAATGCACGTCAAACGCGAAGCAGCTCACATACGTGTCCCTTCCTGAAAGCACACTGACTCAGAAAGACCATACCCCTGTCCTCCTCCAATCGGGCGCTTAGAGAGCGGTGTGGCCGTAAGCTGCATTTGACATCATCAACAGCTCTTAAAAACGCTGGAGAAGCAGAATGCATGACACTTGCTAAGAAGAAGATAAATGTGGCAAAGTACAAAGTACTATAACTGTACTGGTCTGTTACGCCCCTGTCTAGGGGTTCAGGGTGCAACATACAAAGATAAATTAGTATGTTCCCTCTCTGATCCCCAAACCAAAATCCAGGATCGAGATGTTCCAACAGAATGATATTTATTTTAAACGAAAGAAAGTGTCAAACAAAAAATGACACAACTCAGGGCGAACCAAGGCCAACATAATAAACAAAATAAGCCATTTCCCACAGAAAGTGCTAGCTAGCCTGATAGAAATAAACAAACCAAAAGACAGTCGCTAACCCTAACTCCCTAATGTGAAAAAAAGAGAAAACAATCAAAAGAAAATGGCTGTTCACCCCTACAGATTTAATACTATTTACAAAATATACAATTTATAAACAAAACCACGGCACAAAACCTAACAATTCAAAAATGCTAAATAAGGTTTGGAAACCAAGAACAGCAAACAGGTGCTGATGCCAGAAGGAGCCTCGCTAGCTGTTGGGAACCGTACTTTTAAAACTCCAGGAAGTGTAGGATGGACCAATCAGCTTCCTGTACTGCCCCTCAATCCGGCCAATCAGGCAGGGCACCTATAAGAACGACAAAATAAAAACAACACATATGGCCAGGACCGTAACATGGTCTACTAGTAATGAAGCACGATGGTTGACAAACCAATAAAGTAGCAAAACAGCAATGAAAGAACAAAATTTGATGAAAATATACAACAATTTCTATGAATAAATAGGCAGTAACACCAGTTTGTGCTGCCCGTAAACCCAAGTAAAAAAGCTTACAGCACCTGGTATTCCCAGGCGGTCTTCCTACCAAGTACTAACCAGGCCCGGCTCTATTTGGCTGCCGAGATCGGACGAGATCGGGCGCTTAGAGAGCGGTGTGGCCGTAAGCTGCATTTGACATAGTCAACAGCTCTTAAAAACGCTGGAGAAGCAGAATGCATGACACTTGCTAAGAAGAAGATAAATGTGGCAAAGTACAAAGTACTATAACTGTACTGGTCTGTTACGCCCCTGTCCAGGGGGTCAGGGTGCAACATACAAAGATAAATTAGCATGTTCCCTCTCCGATCCCCAAACCAAAATCCAGTATCGAGATGTTCCAACAGAATGATATTTATTTTAAACGAAAGAAAGTGTCAAACAAAACATGACACTACAACTCAGGGCGAACCAAGGCCAACATAATAAACAAAATAAGCCATTTCCCACAGAAAGTGCTAGCTAGCCTGATAGAAATAAACAAACCAAAAGACAGTCGCTAACCCTAACTCCCAAAGTGAAAACAATCCAAAGAAAATGGCAGTTCACCCCTACAGATTTAATACGAATTACAAAATATACAATTTATAAACAAAACCACGGCACAAAACCTAACAATTCAAAAATGCTAAATAAGGTTTGGAAACCAAGAACAGCAAACAGGTGTTGCTGCCAGAAAGAGCCTCGCTAGCTGTTGGGAACCGTACTTTTAAAACTCCAGGAAGTGTAGGATGGACCAATCAGCTTCCTGTACTGCCCCCCAACCCGGCCAATCAGGCAGGGCACCTATAAGAACAACAAAATAAAAACAACACATATGGCCAGGACCGTAACATGGTCTACTAGTAATGAAGCACGATGGTTGAAAAACCAATAAAGTAGCAAAACAGCAATGAAAGAATAAAATTTGATGAAATTTGATATTACTATAACTGTACTGGTCTGTTACGCCCCTGTCCAGGGGGTCAGGGTGCAACATACAAAGATAAATTAGCATGTTCCCTCTCCGATCCCCAAACAAAAATCCAGTATCGAGATGTTCCAACAGAATGATATTTATTTTAAACGAAAGAAAGTGTCAAACAAAACATGACACTACAACTCAGGGCGAACCAAGGCCAACATAATAAACAAAATAAGCCATTTCCCACAGAAAGTGCTAGCTAGCCTGATAGAAATAAACAAACCAAAAGACAGTCGCTAAGCCTAACTCCCTAATGTGAAAACAAGAGAAAACAATCAAAAGAAAATGGCTGTTCACCCTTACAGATTTAATACGAATTACAAAATATACAATTTATAAACAAAACCACGGCACAAAACCTAACAATTCAAAAATGCTAAATAAGGTTTGGAAACCAAGAACAGCAAACAGGTGTTGCTGCCAGAAAGAGCCTCGCTAGCTGTTGGGAACCGTACTTTTAAAACTCCAGGAAGTGTAGGATGGACCAATCAGCTTCCTGTACTGCCCCCCAACCCGGCCAATCAGGCAGGGCACCTATAAGAACAACAAAATAAAAACAACACATATGGCCAGGACCGTAACATGGTCTACTAGTAATGAAGCACGATGGTTGAAAAACCAATAAAGTAGCAAAACAGCAATGAAAGAACAAAATTTGATGAAATTTGATATTACTATAACTGTACTGGTCTGTTACGCCCCTGTCCAGGGGGTCAGGGTGCAACATACAAAGATAAATTAGCATGTTCCCTCTCCGATCCCCAAACCAAAATCCAGTATCGAGATGTTCCAACAGAATGATATTTATTTTAAACGAAAGAAAGTGTCAAACAAAACATGACACTACAACTCAGGGCGAACCAAGGCCAACATAATAAACAAAATAAGCCATTTCCCACAGAAAGTGCTAGCTAGCCTGATAGAAATAAACAAACCAAAAGACAGTCGCTAACCCTAACTCCCTAATGTGAAAACAAGAGAAAACAATCAAAAGAAAATGGCTGTTCACCCCTACAGATTTAATACGAATTACAAAATATACAATTTATAAACAAAACCACGGCACAAAACCTAACAATTCAAAAATGCTAAATAAGGTTTGGAAACCAAGAACAGCAAACAGGTGCTGATGCCAGAAAGAGCCTCGCTAGCTGTTGGGAACCGTACTTTTAAAACTCCAGGAAGTGTAGGATGGACCAATCAGCTTCCTGTACTTCCCCCAAATCCGGCCAATCAGGCAGGGCACCTATAAGAACAAGAAAATAAAAACAACACATATGGCCAGGACCGTAACATGGTCTACTAGTAATGAAGCACGATGGTTGGCAAACCAATAAAGTAGCAAAACAGCAATGAAAGAACAAAATTTGATGAAAATATAGAACAATTTCTATGAATAAATAGGCAGTAACACCAGCTTGTGCTGCCCGTAAACCCAAGCAAAAAAGCTTACAGCACCTGGTATTCCCAGGCGGTCTTCCTACCAAGTACTAACCAGGCCCGGCCCTATTTGGCTGCCGAGATCGGACGAGATCGGGCGCTTAAAGAGCGGTGTGGCCGTAAGCTGCATTTGACATCATCAACAGCTCTTAAAAACGCTGGAGAAGCAGAATGCATGACACTTGCTAAGAAGAAGATAAATGTGGCAAAGTACAAAGTACTATAACTGTACTGGTCTGTTACGCCCCTGTCTAGGGGCTCAGGGTGCAACATACAAAGATAAATTAGCATGTTCCCTCTCCGATCCCCAAACCAAAATCCAGGATCGAGATGTTCCAACAGAATGATATTTATTTTAAACGAAAGAAAGTGTCAAACAAAACATGACACTACAACTCAGGGCGAACCAAGGCCAACATAATAAACAAAATAAGCCATTTCCCACAGAAAGTGCTAGCTAGCCTGATAGAAATAAACAAACCAAAAGACAGTCGCTAACCCTAACTCCCTAATGTGAAAACAAGAGAAAACAATCAAAAGAAAATGGCAGTCCACCCCTACAGATTTAATACTATTTACAAAATATACAATTTATAAACAAAACCACGGCACAAAACCTAACAATTCAAAAATGCTAAATAAGATTTGGAAACCAAGAACAGCAAACAGGTGCTACTGCCAGAAAGAGCCTCGCTAGCTGTTGGGAACCGTACTTTTAAAACTCCAGGAAGTGTAGCATGGACCAATCAGCTTCCTGTACTTCCCCCAAATCCGGCCAATCAGGCACGGCACCTATAAGAACAAGAAAATAAAAACAACACATATGGCCAGGACCGTAACATGGTCTACTAGTAATGAAGCACGATGGTTGGCAAACCATTAAAGTAGCAAAACAGCAATGAAAGAACAAAATTTGATGAAAATATAGAACAATTTCTATGAATAAATAGGCAGTAACACCAGCTTGTGCTGCCCGTAAACCCAAGCAAAAAAGCTTACAGCACCTGGTATTCCCAGGCGGTCTTCCTACCAAGTACTAACCAGGCCCGGCCCTATTTGGCTGCCGAGATCGGACGAGATCGGGCGCTTAAAGAGCGGTGTGGCCGTAAGCTGCATTTGACATCATCAACAGCTCTTAAAAACGCTGGAGAAGCAGAATGCATGACACTTGCTAAGAAGAAGATAAATGTGGCAAAGTACAAAGTACTATAACTGTACTGGTCTGTTACGCCCCTGTCTAGGGGGTCAGGGTGAAACATACAAAGATAAATTTGCATGTTCCCTCTCCGATCCTCAAACCAAAATCCAGGATTGAGATGTTCCAACAGAATGATATTTATTTTAAACGAAAGAAAGTGTCAAACAAAACATGACACTACAACTCAGGGCGAACCAAGGCCAACATAATAAACAAAATAAGCCATTTCCCACAGAAAGCGCTAGCTAGCCTGATAGAAATAAACAAACCAAAAGACAGTCGCTAACCCTAACTCCCTAATGTGAAAACAAGAGAAAACAATCAAAAGAAAATGGCAGTCCACCCCTACAGATTTAATACTATTTACAAAATATACAATTTAAAAACAAAACCACGGCACAAAACCTAACAATTCAAAAATGCTAAATAAGATTTGGAAACCAAGAACAGCAAACAGGTGCTGATGCCAGAAAGAGCCTCGCTAGCTGTTGGGAACCGTACTTTTAAAACTCCAGGAAGTGTAGGATGGACCAATCAGCTTCCTGTACTGCCCCCAAATCCGGCCAATCAGGCAGGGCACCTATAAGAACAAGAAAATAAAAACAACACATATGGCCAGGACCGTAACATGGTCTACTAGTAATGAAGCACGATGGTTGGCAAACCAATAAAGTAGCAAAACAGCAATGAAAGAACAAAATTTGATGAAAATATAGGACAATTTCTATGAATAAATAGGCAGTAACACCAGCTTGTGCTGCCCGTAAACCCAAGCAAAAAAGCTTACAGCACCATGTATTCCCAGGCGGTCTTCCTACCAAGTACTAACCAGGCCCGGCCCTATTTGGCTGCCGAGATCGGACGAGATCGGGCGCTCAGAGAGCGGTGTGGCCGTAAGCTGCATTTAACATCATCAACAGCTCTTAAAAACGCTGGAGAAGCAGAATGCATGACACTTGCTAAGAAGAAGATAAATGTGGCAAAGTACAAAGTACTATAACTGTACTGGTCGGTTACGCCCCTGTCTAAGGGCTCAGGGTGCAACATACAAAGATAAATTAGCATGTTCCCTCTCCGATCCCCAAACCAAAATCCAGGATCGAGATGTTCCAACAGAATGATATTTATTTTAAACGAAAGAAAGTGTCAATCAAAACATGACACTACAACTCAGGGCGAACCAAGGCCAACATAATAAACAAAATAAGCCATTTCCCACAGAAAGTGCTAGCTAGCCTGATAGAAATAAACAAACCAAAAGACAGTCGCTAACCCTAACTCCCTAATGTGAAAACAAGAGAAAACAATCAAAAGAAAATGGCAGTCCACCCCTACAGATTTAATACTATTTACAAAATATACAATTTATAAACAAAACCACGGCACAAAACCAAACAATTCAAAAATGCTAAATAAGGTTTGGAAAGCAAGAACAGCAAACAGGTGCTGCTGCCAGAAAGAGCCTCGCTAGCTGTTGGGAACCGTACTTTTAAAACTCCAGGAAGTGTAGGATGGACCAATCAGCTTCCTGTACTTCCCCCAAATCCGGCCAATCAGGCAGGGCACCTATAAGAACAAGAAAATAAAAACAACACATATGGCCAGGACGGTAACATGGTCTATTAGTAATGAAGCACGATGGTTGACAAACCAATAAAGTAGCAAAACAGCAATGAAAGAACAAAATTTGATGAAAATATAGAACAATTTCTATGAATAAATAGGCAGTAACACCAGCTTGTGCTGCCCGTAAACCCAAGCAAAAAAGCTTACAGCACCTGGTATTCCCAGGCGGTCTTCCTACCAAGTACTAACCAGGCCCGGCCCTATTTGGCTGCCGAGATCGGACGAGATCGGGCGAGATCGGGCGCTTAGAGAGCGGGGTGGCCGTAAGCTGCATTTGACATCATCAACAGCTCTCAAAAACGCTAGAGAAGCAGAATGCATGACACTTGTTAAGAAGAAGATAAATGTGGCAAAGTACAAAGTACTATGACTGTACTGGTCTGTTACGCCCCTGTCTAGGGGGTCAGGGTGAAACATACAAAGATAAATTAGCATGTTCCCTCTCCGATCCCCAAACCAAAATCCAGGATTGAGATGTTCCAACAGAATGATATTTATTTTAAACGAAAGAAAGTGTCAAACAAAACATGACACTACAACTCAGGGCGAACCAAGGCCAACATAATAAACAAAATAAGCCATTTCCCACAGAAAGTGCTAGCTAGCCTGATAGAAATAAACAAACCAAAAGACAGTCGCTAACCCTAACTCCCTAATGTGAAAACAGTCCAAAGAAAATGGCAGTTCACCCCTACAGATTTAATACTATTTACAAAATATACAATTTATAAACAAAACCACGGCATAAAACCTAACAATTCAAAAATGCTAAATAAGGTTTGGAAACCAAGAACAGCAAACAGGTGCTGCTGCCAGAAAGAGCCTCGCTAGCTGTTGGGAACCGTACTTTTAAAACTCCAGGAAGTGTAGGATGGACCAATCAGCTTCCTGTACTGCCCCCCAATCCGGCCAATCAGGCAGGGCACCTATAAGAACAACAAAATAAAAACAACACATATGGCCAGGACCGTAACATGGTCTACTAGTAATGAAGCACGATGGTTGACAAACCAATAAAGTAGCAAAACAGCAATGAAAGAACAAAATTTGATGAAAATATAGAACAATTTCTATGAATAAATAGGCAGTAACACCAGCTTGTGCTGCCCGTAAACCCAAGCAAAAAAGCTTACAGCACCTGGTATTCCCAGGCGGTTTTCCTACCAAGTACTAACAAGGCCCGGCCCTATTTTCTGCCGAGATCGGCCGAGATCGGGCGCTTCTTTTTTTTTTTTTTTTTTATCTTTTTATTATCAAAAATACACTTTACAAAAAGAAATTAGGTATATACAGAGATAAGTAAACAAAACATTACATCCATAGGCCTTTCAACTAAATTAAACAACTTAAAGCAAGATCTATTTCTCTAATGTAAATACATATATTTATAAATATAGGGGGATAACCATAACCACACATTGTAAACCTGTCATATATCTATCTATCTATATATATCTATATATATATAGATCTATATATCTATATATATATATAGATCTATATATATACACCCATACTTTTACACACATATACCTCTCTATATACATCCATATCTATATATATACATATATACATACAAACATATATACAAACACACACACACATACATTATACACATATACATTCATATACACATACACATACCCATATATATATATATTTATATATATATAAATATATATACACACACACATACATACATACAAATACATATACAATAATAGGTCAATAAAATTCACCCAAAATCAAAGTGCAATCTACCCTCCCCATCTAACACACATAAATCATTTTTTACCCCCCATTTAATGAGAAACCCCTCATTATCAACCGAAAACAGAATACTCAAATAATGTGACACCATATTTTGAAAAATCAACACCCTCTTCATCTTTTTCCCTTCATACAATGCATAATTCCTGGCTATATACACAACATGACGAGCTACACTCAACAAGAAATTCACTAACCCCACATTTATTTTTGTATGTCCCTTGTCTAACCCAAAACACCACACCCAATCCCATGCCTCACCTTCCAAACCAGTCACCTTACACTTATTTCTTAATAAACTTTTTACCCAATTCCTGAATTTTTGTGTGACCGCACAGCACAACAACAAGTGATTAAAATCCTCATCCTCCATCCCGCAGACCGCACATGTTCTCACATATGTGTGCTTACTGATCTGGTGTAGGACGACAGAGACAAGCACTCTCCTGTGACGCAGTCTGAAATTTGTATTAGCTATCGCAGGGGGGAGCCATTTATCATGCATATTAGTCCAGATTGTAGAAGTGGGTCGGGTAGGGAACACATGCGACCATGAGGAGTTTGCTGTGGGCTGTTTGAATATCTTGTCAGTTAGAACCTTGTACCAAAATTTTGACTGTAAATCTTTGAAATCCCTATTTTTGAGATCACAGGAGAGTGAAAAATCAATTCTGCCATCCCCCACCAGCTCACCATCTGCTTCCTGCAACTTCTCCCTCCATTCCAGTGGCATTCTCTGACAGATATCTGTACAGAAATGTAACACCTTGGCCCATCTGATGTTCACACCTGTCCTTCTTACTTTTTTAAGGACTTCCAGAGGGTTTAAGGCCCCTGTCTGGTCCAGAACATCCCCAATTTGGTGAAACACCCCATTTAAGGCCCCCCGGCTAACCAGGAATCTCTCCCGGCCACCGAGACGCGGGTTACCAAAGATTGGTTGCTTAAGTACATCTACTTTCGAAATCAATTTGCACTCTAGATGTGGCAAGACCTGAACCCACGCCTCAGCGGCCTCCTGGAAAAGTGGGTCTGCATCTGCCACAGGCCGTGCCAGCGCACTGCTGCATAAATTGTACTCCCCACACGCACCCCTCCTCCTTATCTCTGCGTCCAAGTAGTCCTTCCAAATATAATCTGTCTTATCATATAGCCATTTTTTAAAAAGTTTCAGTCTTAAAGATATTAATTTGGTTTTCAAATCACAGAGATTCAAACCCCCTTTTGCGTATGGCCCAACTAGTGTCTTGTGAGCAATAGTGAAGGCCTTGCCTTTCCACAAGAAACCGCTGATAGCGCTGCACAGCCCGGACAGTACATCGCCCGGCAGGTGACAGACCTGCATGGCATAGACCAGCCCCGGCACTATTATGGAGTTTATAATGACCACTCTTCCCTTCAGCCCAAGACCTCTCATCTTCCACAGCCCAAGCCTGGACCTACACCACGCGAGCCTCTCCTCCCAGGTTTTGCGGACGCTGACCAGCGGCTGAGGACAAATATATATCCCAAGTAGCTTGACCTCAGTCTCACCCCTTTTAAAATTCAGACCCACATCCCCTAGAGCAGACCCGGGCCCACAAATAAGGCTGGATTTCTCCCTATTAACTCGCGCTCCCGCCGCCTGCTCATATGCTTCAAGGTGCTTTAGCACCTGTTGTAAACTCTCACCATCCTTAACCATAATACTTATATCATCCGCATACTGAGCTATTTTGAACTCATTACCTTTGGGAGATGTTATCCCCTTGATAAGCGGATCGGTTATAATGGATTGTGCAAGAGGCTCTGCTACAATTGCATATAGCATAGCAGACAGCGGACATCCCTGCCTTACTGATCTCTCTAGGGGGAAAGGATCTGTTAAGAGGCCGTTACATTTCACGACACTAGTAGCCCGGCTGTACAACAACTTCACCCATTCTCGAAAAATTGGGCCGAACCCAAAAACCCCCAGACATCCAAAGAGAAACTCATGACTGACCCTGTCAAATGCCTTCTCCAAGTCAACACTGAGGTATATGCCCCCTGTCATCATTAGATTTTCAAAAGACAACTTTGTTGACAGGATGCAGTCAGCAATATCCCTCCCAGGAATACTGTAAGTCTGGGTAGGCCCAATTATCGAGCCGATCACTCCTTTGAGCCTAAAACCCAGTACCTTAGTCAGGATCTTATAGTCAGTGTTGAGCAGGCTAATTGGTCTATAGTTTGCTAGGTCAGATTTTTCCCCTTTATTTTTATACACTAGAGTGATCACTCCCCTCATGAAGGACTCTGCGCACCTGCCCTCCTCCTGTATGGCCAAAAACAGTCTGCAGAGGACAGGGGCAAGCAGGTAACTGAAATGCTGATAGAATTCAGCTTAGAGACCGTCCGAACCTGGGCTCCTTGATGTATTCAGGGCTAAGATTGCCTCTTTCACTTCTTCCAGCTGGATGTTTTCATCACACAAAGCCGCATCCTCGTGACTGAGGGAGCAGCTAATTTTCCCAAGTACTTGATTTAACTTTATCTGTGATATCTTTTGCCTACTAAACAAATTGGAATAGAAATCTTGCACGGTTTGTAAAATATCCACTGAATCAGTATGTGTGTTACCCTCCGAGTCCTTTATTTCAGAAATATATGTTTTGGTCTGTTTCCTCTTTTCCAAACCCAGAAAAAATGCAGTACAGCGCTCACCTTTCAACATATGCTGCGCTTTGCTGCGGATCATTGCACCCCCGCATTTTCTCTCATCCAGCTGTCTCAACTGCTCCCTCAGCACAAGATACGTCTCCAACGGATGTCCACACCCAGCCTCAACCAACTCAAGCTCCTTTTTCAGGCGGTCCCTCTGCTCATCCTCCTCTCTTTTCTCTCTTTGTCTTTTCTCTCTGCTCAATGCGATGCAGCGCTTCTTGATTTTTAACTTAGTGCGCTCCCACCACTCAATGATGTCAACCACAAACTCACTTTGATCACATAGAGCAGAGAGAAAAGACTCCATTTTTGCTCTAAAAAATCCATCCTCTAAGAGGCTTGAATTAAAGCACCACAAGCCCCCATTCCTCTGCACCCTGCCCTCCCCTAGAGCCACTCTCAGAGAGGCATGATCACTCCAAGTGCAAAACTCATATTTACAGTTATTTAAAACCGTAACCAAACCTGACGCTAGCAAGCACAAATCTATTCTAGATTGTTTCAGCCTGCCCAACACCACTTGCCTGCGCGAATACGCACGGGTACCGGGGTTCAGTACTCTCCATGCATCCATCAAGTCACACTCTTCCATCCATTCAAACACAGCCGACCTACTAGTGTCATTCTTAAATTTATTGTTGACACCCACATCTATCCTAGCCAGTGTCAAATTCCAGTCCCCTATCACCACCGAGCGATCATCTGTCCATCTTTTACAGCGCCTGAAAAAAACCCTCCTCTCTCCTTCCCTATTTGGCCCATATAAATTCACAATTCTATATCTCTGACTCTGTTCAATTACATCAATCACCAGTAGCCTTCCCTGATCATCCTTAGAAATTTGCAGGACACTCTCAAACAATCCAGGCTTTACAAAGATTGCTACCCCTGCAGTTTTGTCTGGGGAGAGAGAATAAAAAAGATCCCCTCTCCAAAAGCACTTTATGCTTTTTATTGTCTCAGAGGTCCACCTGCATTCCTGGACGCACAGGATGTCACACAGCATTTTCCCGCAAAGCTGTTCAATTTTCTCAAAGTTTTTAAGACCATTCAAATTTTGAGAGAGAAGCAGCATTCCCAGAAAAAAAACTAAAATCGGCCCTGTCATTTTTTGGCATATTTCTTACCTTTATTTCTATACCCTCCCTCAGTTCCACTTGGCTTACCCTGCTGTGCCCTCTTCCTGACCCGTTTTACCCATTGGACATCCATCTCTAAATCTGAGTCCACGCTACTAGCCTGGGGAGCCAGCAGGGCTACATCAGAAGTGGGTATTCGAGTGGTGGACTCTATTTCATTTTGAGAGTGAGGCTCATTCGGCTCAGGCCGTGGTGAGCCTAGCCAGCCCCCTTCAGGGCGACTCGCCGCATCCCCGCTCCAGTCCGCCAGCACATGATCCATACTGGATCCTAGCTCATCGACCCCCTCATTTCTTATGCCCTCTTGCACCAACAAGTCAGCACTCTGTGACACCACCTCATCTCCAAGCTCATTCCCACTCTCTGTCTTGCTACCCAGGGCTGGCTCCTCTGCAGGCCTGACATTACTCCACTCATCATCAGAGATGGAGTCCCGGTCTACCTCCCCTTCCCCTTCACCTGCATTATGGCAATTACATTGCTCCGCTGGGGCATGGCACGCAACACACCTGTGCACCCAGGCATCACACTCACGTGCATAATGACCCTGTTTATTGCATTTAAAGCATGTGAAATCTGGGCAATCTCTAACTATATGCCCAGGCTGTAAACACATCCTACACACTTTAACTTGATTATTATGAATAACTCTGAAGTATTCTGGCCCTGTGGCCGTCATAAATTTCGAGGAATATGGTAATGACTGCACAGTTTCATTAAATTTAACTTTTACATATCTTGTTCCGTCCGCCACGTCAGTCCCAGGCCACAACCGTCTTTTAATAGGAGAGATTGCTCTCACTCCCCACACATCCAGTTTTTCTAAAATGTCCTCATCCGCAATATAGGCAGGCAAATTCAAAAATGACACCACCAATTCATCGATAACTAAAGTTTTCACCATCACCACTGCTCTACCCACTTTAAATCCATCTAAAAGTCTTTTCTTTCCAGCTTCGCTCTTGACCGTCACCTCATATTTATTCGGCCCCGTCTCACGCAATGCAACGATGCCTCCACACACATCACGCATTGCTCTCAGCAGTTCCATTGTCTTAACTTTCTCTTCTCCCACCACCTCAGCCAATACAGTCAAGTCCCTATCATACCGCATTTCTTTCCGTGTCTCTGTCGCTCCACCCGGCTCCGATCGCGTGCTTACCCGTTCTCCCTGTTGTCTCTCATCTGCCGCCAAACAGTCATTCTCCATTCTCCGTCCAGGCCGCTCCTTTGCAATCTCCATTCTTTTCTCAATCTGCTTGACACCCTTATTCAGCGACTTCCTCGTCTCCTCCGCCAGCTCCAGCTCATTCCCTCTCCATGCGCTTTCCCCATAGACGCCAATTTTCTCCGTATCCATTCTTCTCCTTCCACTCTTTCCAGCCACTGTTAAACAGGCTTCTTCTTCTCGCATGCCTCTGCCGTTCTCCATTATGAGCAGTCTATCAGAAATCGCGCGAAAAAGAAAACCCAAAAAAGTTCAAAAACTAGAAAAACCACAAAAAATAAAGGCGCCCCCGAACGGAGAAACTCCGCCGGGGGGTTTCATAAAAATAATGAATACAAACTCAAACGCACTACACTGGATAGGCCAAACACTAATACGAAAACGAAAAATGCACGTCAAACGCGAAGCAGCTCACATACGTGTCCCTTCCTGAAAGCACACTGACTCAGAAAGACCATACCCCTGTCCTCCTCCAATCGGGCGCTTAGAGAGCGGTGTGGCCGTAAGCTGCATTTGACATCATCAACAGCTCTTAAAAACGCTGGAGAAGCAGAATGCATGACACTTGCTAAGAAGAAGATAAATGTGGCAAAGTACAAAGTACTATAACTGTACTGGTCTGTTACGCCCCTGTCTAGGGGTTCAGGGTGCAACATACAAAGATAAATTAGTATGTTCCCTCTCTGATCCCCAAACCAAAATCCAGGATCGAGATGTTCCAACAGAATGATATTTATTTTAAACGAACATTTCCCACAGAAAGTGCTAGCTAGCCCGATAGAAATAAACAAACCAAAAGACAGTCGCTAACCCTAACTCCCAAATGTGAAAACAGTCCAAAGAAAATGGTAGTTCACCCCTACAGATCTAATACTATTTACAAAATATACAATTTATAAACAAAACCACGGCACAAAACCTAACAATTCAAAAATGCTAAATAAAGTTTGGAAACCAAGAACAGCAAACAGGTGCTGCTGCCAGAAAGAGCCTCGCTAGCTGTTGGGAACCGTACTTTTAAAACTCCAGGAAGTGTAGGATGCACCAATCAGCTTCCTGCACTGCCCCCCAATCTGGCCAATCAGGCAGGGCACCTATAAGAACAACTAAATAAAAACAACACATATGGCCAGGACTGTAACATGGTCTACTAGTAATGAAGCACGATGATTGACAAACCAATAAAGTAGCAAAACAGCAATGAAAGAACAAAATTTGATGAAAATATAGAACAATTTCTATGAATAAATTGGCAGTAACACCAGCTTGTGCTGCCCGTAAACCCAAGCAAAAAAGCTTACAGCACCTGGTATTCCCAGGCGGTCTTCCTACCAAGTACTAACAAGGCCCGGCCCTATTTGGCAGCCGAGATCGGACGAGATCGGGCGCTTCGAGAGCAGTGTGGCCGTAAGCTGCATTTGATATCATCAACAGCTCCTAAAAACGCTGGAGAAGCAGAATGCATGACACTCGCTAAGAAGAAGATAAATGTGGCAAAGTACTAAAACGGTACCGGTCTAGTAGTAAAGAAGCACGATGGTTGACAAACCAATAAAGTAGCAAAACAGCAATGAAAGAACAAAATTTGATGAAAATATAGAACAATTTCTATGAATAAATAGGCAGTAACACCAGCTTGTGCTGCCCGTAAACCCAAGCAAAAAAGCTTACAGCACCTGGTATTCCCAGGCGGTCTTCCTACCAAGTACTAACCAGGCCCAGCTCTATTTGGCTGCCGAGATCGGACGAGATCGGGCGCTTAGAGAGCTGTGTGGCCGTAAGCTGCATTTAACATCATCAACAGCTCTTAAAAACGCTGGAGAAGCAGAATGCATGACACTTGCTAAGAAGAAGATAAATGTGGCAAAGTACAAAGTACTATAACTGTACTGGTCTGTTACGCCCCTGTCTAGGGGGTCAGGGTGCAACATACAAAGATAAATTAGCATGTTCCCTCTCCGATCCCCAAACCAAAATCCAGGATCGAGATGTTCCAACAGAATGATATTTATTTTAAATGAAAGAAAGTGTCAAACAAAACATGACACTACAACTCAGGGCGAACCAAGGCCAACATAACAAACAAAATAAGCCATTTCCCACAGAAAGTGCTAGCTAGCCTGATAGAAATAAACAAACCAAAAGACAGTCGCTAACCCTAACTCCCTATTGTGAAAACAAGAGAAAACAATCAAAAGAAAATGGCAGTTCACCCCTACAGATCTAATACTATTTACAAAATATACAATTTATAAACAAAACCACGACACAAAACCTAATATTTCAAAAATGCTAAATAAGGTTTGGAAACCAAGAACAGCAAACAGGTGCTGCTGCCAGAAAGAGCCTCGCTAGCTGTTGGGAACCGTACTTTTAAAACTCCAGGAACTGTAGGATGGACCAATCAGCTTCCTGTACTGCCCCCCAATCCGGCCAATCAGGCAGGGCACCTATAAGAACAACAAAATAAAAACAACACATATGGCCAGGACCGTAACATGGTCTACTAGTAATGAAGCACGATGGTTGACAAACCAATAAAGTAGCAAAACAGCAATGAAAGAACAAAATTTGATGAAAATATAGAACAATTTCTATGAATAAATAGGCAGTAACACCAGCTTGTGCTGCCCGTAAACCCAAGCAAAAAAGCTTACAGCACCTGGTATTCCCAGGCTGTCTTCCTACCAAGTACTAACCAGGCCCGGCTCTATTTGGCTGCCGAGATCGGACGTGATCGGGCGCTTAGAGAGCGGTGTGGCCGTAAGCTGCATTTGACATCATCAACAGCTCTTAAAAACGCTGGAGAAGCAGAATGCATGACACTTGCTAAGAAGAAGATAAATGTTGCAAAGTACAAAGTACTATAACTGTACAGGTCTGTTACGCCCCTGTCTAGGGGGTCAGGGTGCAACATACAAAGATAAATTAGCATGTTCCCTCTCCGATCCCCAAACCAAAATCCAGGATCGAGATGTTCCAACAGAATGATATTTATTTTAAACGAAAGAAAGTGTCAAACAAAACATGACACTACAACTCAGGGCGAACCAAGGCCAACATAATAAACAAAATAAGCCATTTCCCACAGAAAGTGCTAGCTAGCCTGATAGAAATAAACAAACCAAAAGACAGTCGCTAACCAACTGTGCTGTTGACCTACAGGGTACCGGTGGAAATTGGACTACTGTTGGTCGAAGACGAAGAAGAAGAGGAGGAAGGTGTGTTCGTAGGCAAAGAGAGAAGAGGAAAGCTAAGAATGTAGGACTGACAGTAGGGACTTTGAATGTTGGTACTATGACAGGGAAGGCTAGGGAGTTGATCGACATGATGCAGAGAAGGAAGGTGGACATACTGTGTGTCCAGGAGACCAGGTGGAAAGGTAGCAAGGCTAGAAGCTTAGGAGCAGGGTTCAAGTTGTTTTACCATGGGTCAGATAGGAAGAGAAATGGAGTAGGAGTTATATTGAAAGAGGATTTTGTGAGGAATGTTCTAGAGGTGAAAAGAGTATCAGACAGGTTGATGAGTCTGAAGCTGGAAGTTGAAGGGGTGATGTTCAATGTTGTGAGTGGTTATGCCCCACAGGTAGGATGTGAGTTAGAAGAGAAGGAGAAATTCTGGAGTGAGTTAGATGAAGTGATGCAGAGCATCCCCAGAGGTGAGAGAGTTGTCATTGGTGCAGATTTCAATGGGCATGTAGGTGAAGGGAACAGAGGTGATAAGACTGTTATGGGCAGGTTTGGTGTTCAGGACAGGAACGCAGAAGGTCAGATGGTGGTTGACTTTGCAAAGAGGATGGAAATGGCTGTAGTAAACACTTTCTTTCAGAAGAGGCAGGAACATAGGGTGACGTACAAGAGCGGAGGGAGAAGCACTCAGGTAGACTACATCTTGTGTAGACGTTGTAATCTGAAAGAGATCAGTGACTGTAAAGCATTGGTAGGGGAGAGTGTAGCCAGACAACACAGGATGGTGGTGTGTAAAATGATGCTGGTGGTGAGGAAGATAAGGAGGACTAAGGCAGAGCAGCGGACAAAGTGGTGGAAGTTGAAAAAGGAAGAATGTCGTTTAGTTTTCAGGGAGGAGCTGAGACAGACTCTGGGTGGTTTAGAGGTGCTTCCAGATGACTGGACTACTACAGCTAATTTGATCAGGGAGACAGGTAGGAGGGTACTCGGTGTGTCATCTGGAAAGAGGAAAGCGGACAAGGAGACTTGGTGGTGGAACGAGGAAGTTCAGGAGTGTATACAGAGAAAGAGGTTAGCTAAGAAGAAGTGGGACACTGAGAGGACTGAAGAGAGTAGACAGGAGTACAGGGAGATACAGCGTAAGGTGAAGATAGAGGTGGCACAGGCCAAACAAAGAGCATATGGAGGACTTGTATGCTAGGTTGGACACTAAAGAGGGAGAGGTGGATTTGTACAGGTTGGCCAGACAAAGAGATAGAGATGGAAAGGATGTGCAGCAGGTTAGGGTGATTAAAGATAAGGATGGAAATGTATTGACAGGTGCCAGGAGTGTGATGGGAAGATGGAAGGAGTACTTTGAAGAGTTGATGAACGAGGAAAATGAAAGGGAACGAAGAGTAGAAGAGGTGACTGTTGTGGAGCAGGAAGTAGCAAAGATTAGTAAGAGTGAAGTGAGGAGGACATTGAAGAGGATGAAGAGTGGAAAGGCAGTTGGTCCTGATGACATACCTGTGGAGGTATGGAAGTGTCTAGGAGAGGCGGCAGTAGAGTTTTTGACTAGTTTGTTTAACAAGATCTTGGAGAGTGAGAGGATGCCAGAGGACTGGAGGAAAAGTGTACTGGTACCAATTTTTAAGAACAAGGGAGATGTGCAGAGCTGTGGCAACTACAGAGGAATAAAGCTGATGAGTCACACAATGAAGTTATGGGAAAGAGTAGTGGAAGCTCGGCTAAGGGCAGAGGTGAGTATTTGTGAGCAGCAATATGGTTTCATGCCTAGAAAGAGTACAACAGATGCAGTATTTGCTTTGAGGACGCTGATGGAGAAGTACAGAGAGGGTCATAGGGAGTTGCATTGTGTCTGCGTAGATTTAGAGAAAGCGTATGACAGGGTGCCGAGAGAGGAGCTGTGGTATTGTATGAGGACGTCTGGAGTGTCAGAGGTATGTTAGAGTGGTGCAGGACATGTATGAGAGCTGTAAGACAGTGGTGAGGTGCTGTAGGTGTGACAGAGGAGTTCAAGGTGGAGGTGGGTCTGCATCAAGGATCGGCTTTGAGCCCCTTCTTGTTTGCTCTGGTGATGGACAGACTGACAGATGAGATTAGACAAGAATCTCCCTGGACTATGATGTTTGCAGATGACATTGTTATTTGTAGTGAGAGCAGGGAGCAGGTGGAGGAAAATCTAGAGTGGTGGAGGTCTGCTCTGGAAAACAGAGGAATGAAGCTTAGCCGCAGCAAGACAGAATACATGTGTGTGAATGAGAGGGACCCAGGTGGAACGGTGAGGTTACAGGGAGCAGAGGTGAAGAAGGTGCAGGACTTTAAGTATTTAGGGTCAACGGTTCAGAGCAACGGTGAGTGTGGAAAAGAGGTGAAGAGGCGAGTGCAGGCAGGTTGGAACGGGTGGAGAAAAGTGTCAGGTGTGTTGTGTGATAAAAGAGTCTCAGCGAGAATGAAAGGAAAGGTGTTCAAGACGGTGGTGAGACCAGCAATGTTGTTCGGCTTAGAGACAGTGGCACTGAAGAAAAGACAGGAGGCAGAGCTGGAGGTAGCAGAGCTTAAGATGTTGAGGTTCTCTTTGGGAGTGACGAGGATGGACAGGATCAGGAGTGAGTACATCAGAGGGACAGCTCATGTTAGATGTTTTGGAGATAAAGTCAGAGAGGCCAGATTGAGGTGGTTTGGACATGTTCAGAGGAGAAACTGTGAATATATCGGTAGAAGGATGCTGAGGTTGGAGCTGCCAGGCAGGAGGTCTAGAGGAAGACCAAAGAGGAGATTTATGGATGTAGTGAGGGAGGACATGAAGTTAGTTGGTGTGAGAGAAGAGGATGTAGAGGACAGAGTTAGATGGAGGCACATGATTCGCTGTGGCGACCCCTGAAAGGGAGCAGCCGAAAGGAAAAGAAGAAGAAGGCCGAATCAACAAATATGCTTGTTTCTGCCAAATGCAGCAAAATACTGAAAGGAAAGTGGGTTTACCTTCATATTTGACCCAGAACAACTCAGTTCAGCATAGAAATATCATTGCAACAGCTTTTATTTAGCCAGAAATCAAGAGTGGAAGTTTTTATGCGCTTAAAAGCATTTTCAGGCCGAATGAGCTGATTTCTGCCAATTGCAGCAAAATACTGAAAGGAAAGTGGGTTTGCTTTCATATTTGACCTAGAACAACTCAGTTCATCATGGAAATATCATCGCAACATCTTTTATGTAGCCAGATAATCAAGAGTGTAAGTTTTTATGCGCTTAAAAGCATTTTCAGGCCGAATGAGCTGATTTCTGCCAATTGCAGGAAAATACTGAAAGGAAAGTGGGTTTGCCTTCATTTTTGACCCAGAAAAACTCAGTTCAGCATGGAAATATCATTGCTACAGCTTTTATTTAGCCAGAAATCAAGAGTGGAAGTTTTTATGCGCTTAAAAGCATTTTCAGGCCGAATTAGCAAATATGCTTGTTTCTGCCAAATGCAGCAAAATACTGAAAGGAAAGTGGGTTTGCTTTCATATTTGACCTAGAACAACTCAGTTCATCATGGAAATATCATCGCAACATCTTTTATGTAGCCAGAAATCAAGAGTGTAAGTTTTTATGCGCTTAAAAGCATTTTCAGGCCGAATGAGCAAATATGCTTGTTTCTGCCAAATGCAGCAAAATACTGAAAGGAAAGTGGGTTTGCCTTCATATTTGACCCAGAACAACTCAGTTCAGCATGGAAATATCATCGCAACATCTTTTATGTAGCCAGAAATCAAGAGTGTAAGTTTTTATGTGCTTAAAAGCATTTTCAGGCCGAATGAGCAAATATGCTTGTTTCTGCCAAATGCAGCAAAATACTGAAAGGAAAGTGGGTTTGCCTTCATATTTGACCCAGAACAACTCAGTTCAGCATGGAAATATCATTGCTACAGCTTTTATTTAGCCAGAAATCAAAAGTGTAAGTTTTTATGTGCTTAAAAGCATCTTCAGGCCGAATGAGCTGATTTCTGCCAATTGCAGCAAAACACTCAAAGGAAAGTGGGTTTGCCTTCATATTTGAGCCAGAACAACTCAGTTCAGCATGGAAATATCATTGCAACAGCTTTTATTTAGCCAGAAATCAAGAGTGGAAGTGTTTATGCGCTTAAAAGCATTTTCAGGCCGAATGAGCAAATATGCCTGTTTCTGCCAAATGCAGCAAAATACTGAAAGGAAAGTGGGTTTGCCTTCATATTTGACCCAGAACAACTCAGTTCAGCATGGAAATATCATTGCAACATATTTTATGTAGCCAGAAATCAAGAGTGGAAGTGTTTATGCGCTTAAAAGCATTTTCAGGCCGAATGTGCAAATATGCTTGTTTCTGCCAAATGCAGCAAAATACTAAAAGGAAAGTGGGTTCGCCTTCATATTTGACCGCGAACAACTCAGTTCAGCATGGAAATATCATTGCAACAGGTTTTATTTAGCCAGAAATCAAGAGTGTAAGATTTTATGCGCTTAAAAGCATTTTCAGGCCTAATGAGCAAATATGCTTGTTTCTGCCAAATGTAGCAAATTACTGAAAGGAAAGTGGGTTTGCCTTTATTTTTGACCCAGAACAACTCAGTTCAGCATGGAAATATCATGCAACAGCTTTTATTTATTCAGAAATTAAGAGTGTAAGTTTTTATGCGCTTAAAAGCATTTTCAGGCCGAATGAGCTTGTTTCTGCCAAATGCAGCAAAATACTGAAAGGAAAGTGGGTTTGCCTTCATATTTGACCCAGAACAACTCAGTTCAGCATGGAAATATCATCGCAACATCTTTTATGTAGCCAGAAATCAAGAGTGTAAGTTTTTATGTGCTTAAAAGCATTTTCAGGCCGAATGAGCAAATATGCTTGTTTCTGCCAAATGCAGCAAAATACTGAAAGGAAAGTGGGTTTGCCTTCATATTTGACCCAGAACAACTCAGTTCAGCATGGAAATATCATTGCTACAGCTTTTATTTAGCCAGAAATCAAAAGTGTAAGTTTTTATGTGCTTAAAAGCATCTTCAGGCCGAATGAGCTGATTTCTGCCAATTGCAGTAAAACACTTAAAGGAAAGTGGGTTTGCCTTCATATTTGAGCCAGAACAACTCAGTTCAGCATGGAAATATCATTGCTACAGCTTTTATTTAGCCAGAAATCAAGAGTGTACGTTTTTATGCGCTTAAAAGCATTTTCAGGCCGAATGAGCTGATTTCTGCCAATTGCAGCAAAATACTGAAAGGAAAGTGGGTTTGCCTTCATATTTGACGCATAACAACTCAGTTCAGCATGGAAATATCATTGCAACAGCTTTTATTTAGCCAGAAATCAAGAGTGTAAGTTTTTATGCGCTTAAAAGCATTTTCAGGCCGAATGAGCTGATTTCTGCCAATTGCAGCAAAATACTGAAAGGAAAGTGGGTTTGCCTTCATTTTTGACCCAGAACAACTCAGTTCAGCATGGAAATATCATTGCTACAGCTTTTATTTAGCCAGAAATCAAGAGTGTAAGTTTTTATGCGCTTAAAAGCATTTTCAGGCCGAATGAGCTGATTTCTGCCAATTGCAGCAAAATACTGAAAGGAAAGTGGGTTTACCTTCATATTTGACCCAGAACAACTCAGTTCAGCATCGCAATATCATAACAACAGCTTTTACTTAGCCAGAAATCAAGAGTGTAAGTTTTTATGCGCTTAAAATAATTTTCTGGCCGAATGAGCAAATATGATTGTTTCTGCCAAATGCAGCAAAATACTCAAAGGAAAGTGGGTTTGCCTTCATATTTGACCCAGAACAACTCAGTTCAGCATGGAAATATCATTGCTACAGCTTTTATTTAGCCAGAAATCAAGAGTGTAAGTTTTTATGCGCTTAAAAGCAAATTCAGGCCTAATTAGCAAATATGCTTGTTTCTGCCAAATGCAGCAAAATACTGAAAGGAAAGTGGGTTTGCCTTTATTTTTGACCCAGAACAACTCAGTTCAGCATGGAAATATCATTGCTACAGCTTTTATTTAGCCAGAAATCAAAAGTGTAAGTTTTTATGTGCTTAAAAGCATTTTCAGGCCGAATGAGCTGATTTCTGCCAATTGCAGCAAAACACTGAAAGGAAAGTGGGTTTGCCTTCATATTTGACCCAGAACAACTCAGTTCATCATGGAAATATCATTGCAACAGCTTTTATTTAGCCAGAAATCAAGAGTGTACGTTTTTATGCGCTTAAAAGCATTTTCAGGCCGAATGAGCTGATTTCTGCCAATTGCAGCAAAATGTCAGGATCTTGTTGCACTTCCTGTCCCTGGACTTTTATTTTGTGGCCCCTTCTCCTTACTTCCTGTCCTTGGTTCTTTTCCCCAGCTTTGCCCTCGTTGTCCCTCATTGTTTGCACCTGTTCCACCCTCTATTTAAATTCAGTCTTCCCTTCACTCCCCTGCCAGATCCTCGTCATTGTTAATGTGGTCTCTGCTATTGTGGTCACTGTCTTCATCGCGGGCATCATTGTTGTCATTAATACCCTCACCAACTCCACAGTAGACTCTGGACTTTTGGTAAAGCCTGAAACTTACGTTCCTCGAACTCTTGGGAAATCTGGACTCCTCCATCTTGGACTTTGGTATCCTGGACTCTGTTTCCTGTGTGGTTTTGGTCTGAGGTTTTGCCTTTTGTTTAATTCAGTATTTTGGTCTAGTCCATAGTTTTTCTCCGCTTGTTTTATCCGGGTTTCTTTCATGTTTAGGTTTGCCGGTGCCTTATGTTGAGTTTGTTTGTGACTGCCTGCCTTTAGTCCTTGTATTAATGTGCTCTTGTGGTTTAACGTTTATCTGTGCCTGAT
Source organism: Channa argus (assembly GCF_033026475.1). Taxonomy (NCBI): domain Eukaryota; kingdom Metazoa; phylum Chordata; class Actinopteri; order Anabantiformes; family Channidae; genus Channa; species Channa argus. The sequence continues at coordinate 682,958 of NW_027125233.1, read as the reverse complement.
TTACCCAGTAGCCTCTGTTAGTTCTTTCTTCTTCTTTCTCTAACTTGTCCCCTGAGCCCGAGCTGTGTTTATTTCTGGTAATTCGGTTCCCCTCTTGTTTTCAAGTTAACTCCTTTCGTGTGCTGGTCCTGTTCATCTTTTACATCTCTTTCAATAAAAGCCCCTTATTTTGCAAACCCTCGCTCTGTCTCTTCTCTTGGGTCCATCCCTTAACCTAAACGTGACACAAAATACTGAAAGGAAAGTGGGTTTGCCTTCATATTTGACCCAGAACAACTCAGTTCAGCATGGAAATATCATTGCTACAGCTTTTTTTTAGCCAGAAATCAAGAGTGGAAGTTGTTATGCGCTTAAAAGCATTTTCAGGCCGAATGAGCTGATTTCTGCCAATTGCAGCAAAATACTGAAAGGAAAGTGGGTTTGCCTTCATATTTGACCCAGAACAACTCAGTTCATCATGGAAATATCATTGCTACAGCTTTTATTTAGCCAGAAATCAAGAGTGTAAGTTTTTATGCGCTTAAAAGCATTTTCAAGCCGAATGAGCACATATGATTGTTTCTGCTAAATGCAGCAAAATACTGAAAGGAAAGTGGGTTTGCCTTCATATTTGAGCCAGAACAACTCAGTTCAGCATGGAAATATCATTGCAACAGCTGGAGAAGTGGAAAGCATGACACTCGCTAAGAAGAAGATAAATGTGGCAAAGTACTAAAACGGTACTGGTCTAGTAGTAAAGAAGCACGATGGTTGACAAACCAATAAAGTAGCAAAACAGCAATGAAAGAACAAAATTGGATGAAAATATAGAACAATTTCTATGAATAAATAGGCAGTAGCACCAGCTTGTGCTGCCTGTAAACCCAAGCAAAAAAGCTTACAGCACCTGGAATTCCCAGGCAGTCTTCCTACCAAGTACTAACCAGGCCCGGCTCTATTTGGCTGCCGTGATCGGACGAGATCGGGCGCTTAGAGAGCGGTGTGGCCGTAAGCTGCATTTGACATCATCAACAGCTCTTAAAAACGCTGGAGAAGCAGAATGCATGACACTTGCTAAGAAGAAAATAAATGTGGCAAAGTACTATAACTGTACTGGTCTGTTACGCCCCTGTCTAGGGGGTCAGGGTGCAACATACAAAGATAAATTAGCATGTTCCCTCTCCGATCCCCAAACCAAAATCCAGGATCGAGATGTTCCAACAGACTGATATTTATTTTAAACGAAAGAAAGTGTCAAACAAAACATGACACTACAACTCAGGGCGAACCAAGGCCAACATAATAAACAAAATAATCCATTTCCCACAGAAAGTGCTAGCTAGCCTGATAGAAATAAACAAACCAAAAGACAGTCGCTAACCCTAACTCCCTAATGTGAAAACAGTCCAAAGAAAAAGGCAGTTCACCCCTACAGATTTAATACTATTGACAAAATATACAATTTATAAACAAAACCACAGCACAAAACCTAACCATTCAAAAATGCTAAATAAGGTTTGGAAACCAAGAACAGCAAACAGGTGCTGTTGCCAGAAAGAGCCTCGCTAGCTGTTGGGAACCGTACTTTTAAAACTCCAGGAAGTGTAGGATGCACCAATCAGCTTCCTGCACTGCCCCCCAATCTGGCCAATCAGGCAGGGCACCTATAAGAACAACTAAATAAAAACAACACATATGGCCAGGACTGTAACATGGTCTACTAGTAATGAAGCACGATGATTGACAAACCAATAAAGTAGCAAAACAGCAATGAAAAAACAAAATTTGATGAAAATATAGAACAATTTCTATGAATAAATAGGCAGTAACACCAGCTTGTGCTGCCCGTAAACCCAAGCAAAAAAGCTTACAGCACCTGGTATTCCCAGGCGGTTTTCCTACCAAGTACTAACAAGGCCCGGCCCTATTTTCTGCCGAGATCGGCCGAGATCGGGCGCTTCTTTTTTTTTTTTTTTTTTATCTTTTTATTATCAAAAATACACTTTACAAAAAGAAATTAGGTATATACAGAGATAAGTAAACAAAACATTACATCCATAGGCCTTTCAACTAAATTAAACAACTTAAAGCAAGATCTATTTCTCTAATGTAAATACATATATTTATAAATATAGGGGGATAACCATAACCACACATTGTAAACCTGTCATATATCTATCTATCTATATATATCTATATATATATAGATCTATATATCTATATATATATATAGATATATATATATACACCCATACTTTTACACACATATACCTCTCTATATACATCCATATCTATATATATACATATATACATACAAACATATATACAAACACACACACACATACATTATACACATATACATTCATATACACATACACATACCCATATATATATATATTTATATATATATAAATATATATACACACACACATACATACATACATACATACATACATACATACATACATACACATACCCATATATATATATATTTATATATATATAAATATATATACACACACACATACATACATACAAATACATATACAATAATAGGTCAATAAAATTCACCCAAAATCAAAGTGCAATCTACCCTCCCCATCTAACACACATAAATCATTTTTTACCCCCCATTTAATGAGAAACCCCTCATTATCAACCGAAAACAGAATACTCAAATAATGTGACACCATATTTTGAAAAATCAACACCCTCTTCATCTTTTTCCCTTCATACAATGCATAATTCCTGGCTATATACACAACATGACGAGCTACACTCAACAAGAAATTCACTAACCCCACATTTATTTTTGTATGTCCCTTGTCTAACCCAAAACACCACACCCAATCCCATGCCTCACCTTCCAAACCAGTCACCTTACACTTATTTCTTAATAAACTTTTTACCCAATTCCTGAATTTTTGTGTGACCGCACAGCACAACAACAAGTGATTAAAATCCTCATCCTCCATCCCGCAGACCGCACATGTTCTCACATATGTGTGCTTACTGATCTGGTGTAGGACGACAGAGACAAGCACTCTCCTGTGACGCAGTCTGAAATTTGTATTAGCTATCGCAGGGGGGAGCCATTTATCATGCATATTAGTCCAGATTGTAGAAGTGGGTCGGGTAGGGAACACATGCGACCATGAGGAGTTTGCTGTGGGCTGTTTGAATATCTTGTCAGTTAGAACCTTGTACCAAAATTTTGACTGTAAATCTTTGAAATCCCTATTTTTGAGATCACAGGAGAGTGAAAAATCAATTCTGCCATCCCCCACCAGCTCACCATCTGCTTCCTGCAACTTCTCCCTCCATTCCAGTGGGATTCTCTGACAGATATCTGTACAGAAATGTAACACCTTGGCCCATCTGATGTTCACACCTGTCCTTCTTACTTTTTTAAGGACTTCCAGAGGGTTTAAGGCCCCTGTCTGGTCCAGAACATCCCCAATTTGGTGAAACACCCCATTTAAGGCCCCCCGGCTAACCAGGAATCTCTCCCGGCCACCGAGACGCGGGTTACCAAAGATTGGTTGCTTAAGTACATCTACTTTCGAAATCAATTTGCACTCTAGATGTGGCAAGACCTGAACCCACGCCTCAGCGGCCTCCTGGAAAAGTGGGTCTGCATCTGCCACAGGCCGTGCCAGCGCACTGCTGCATAAATTGTACTCCCCACACGCACCCCTCCTCCTTATCTCTGCGTCCAAGTAGTCCTTCCAAATATAATCTGTCTTATCATATAGCCATTTTTTAAAAAGTTTCAGTCTTAAAGATATTAATTTGGTTTTCAAATCACAGAGATTCAAACCCCCTTTTGCGTATGGCCCAACTAGTGTCTTGTGAGCAATAGTGAAGGCCTTGCCTTTCCACATGAAACCGCTGATAGCGCTGCACAGCCCGGACAGTACATCGCCCGGCAGGTGACAGACCTGCATGGCATAGACCAGCCCCGGCACTATTATGGAGTTTATAATGACCACTCTTCCCTTCAGCCCAAGACCTCTCATCTTCCACAGCCCAAGCCTGGACCTACACCACGCGAGCCTCTCCTCCCAGGTTTTGCGGACGCTGACCAGCGGCTGAGGACAAATATATATCCCAAGTAGCTTGACCTCAGTCTCACCCCTTTTAAAATTCAGACCCACATCCCCTAGAGCAGACCCGGGCCCACAAATAAGGCTGGATTTCTCCCTATTAACTCGCGCTCCCGCCGCCTGCTCATATGCTTCAAGGTGCTTTAGCACCTGTTGTAAACTCTCACCATCCTTAACCATAATACTTATATCATCCGCATACTGAGCTATTTTGAACTCATTACCTTTGGGAGATGTTATCCCCTTGATAAGCGGATCGGTTATAATGGATTGTGCAAGAGGCTCTGCTACAATTGCATATAGCATAGCAGACAGCGGACATCCCTGCCTTACTGATCTCTCTAGGGGGAAAGGATCTGTTAAGAGGCCGTTACATTTCACGACACTAGTAGCCCGGCTGTACAACAACTTCACCCATTCTCGAAAAATTGGGCCGAACCCAAAAACCCCCAGACATCCAAAGAGAAACTCATGACTGACCCTGTCAAATGCCTTCTCCAAGTCAACACTGAGGTATATGCCCCCTGTCATCATTAGATTTTCAAAAGACAACTTTGTTGACAGGATGCAGTCAGCAATATCCCTCCCAGGAATACTGTAAGTCTGGGTAGGCCCAATTATCGAGCCGATCACTCCTTTGAGCCTAAAACCCAGTACCTTAGTCAGGATCTTATAGTCAGTGTTGAGCAGGCTAATTGGTCTATAGTTTGCTAGGTCAGATTTTTCCCCTTTATTTTTATACACTAGAGTGATCACTCCCCTCATGAAGGACTCTGCGCACCTGCCCTCCTCCTGTATGGCCAAAAACAGTCTGCAGAGGACAGGGGCAAGCAGGTAACTGAAATGCTGATAGAATTCAGCTTAGAGACCGTCCGAACCTGGGCTCCTTGATGTATTCAGGGCTAAGATTGCCTCTTTCACTTCTTCCAGCTGGATGTTTTCATCACACAAAGCCGCATCCTCGTGACTGAGGGAGCAGCTAATTTTCCCAAGTACTTGATTTAACTTTATCTGTGATATCTTTTGCCTACTAAACAAATTGGAATAGAAATCTTGCACGGTTTGTAAAATATCCACTGAATCAGTATGTGTGTTACCCTCCGAGTCCTTTATTTCAGAAATATATGTTTTGGTCTGTTTCCTCTTTTCCAAACCCAGAAAAAATGCAGTACAGCGCTCACCTTTCAACATATGCTGCGCTTTGCTGCGGATCATTGCACCCCCGCATTTTCTCTCATCCAGCTGTCTCAACTGCTCCCTCAGCACAAGATACGTCTCCAACGGATGTCCACACCCAGCCTCAACCAACTCAAGCTCCTTTTTCAGGCGGTCCCTCTGCTCATCCTCCTCTCTTTTCTCTCTTTGTCTTTTCTCTCTGCTCAATGCGATGCAGCGCTTCTTGATTTTTAACTTAGTGCGCTCCCACCACTCAATGATGTCAACCACAAACTCACTTTGATCACATAGAGCAGAGAGAAAAGACTCCATTTTTGCTCTAAAAAATCCATCCTCTAAGAGGCTTGAATTAAAGCACCACAAGCCCCCATTCCTCTGCACCCTGCCCTCCCCTAGAGCCACTCTCAGAGAGGCATGATCACTCCAAGTGCAAAACTCATATTTACAGTTATTTAAAACCGTAACCAAACCTGACGCTAGCAAGCACAAATCTATTCTAGATTGTTTCAGCCTGCCCAACACCACTTGCCTGCGCGAATACGCACGGGTACCGGGGTTCAGTACTCTCCATGCATCCATCAAGTCACACTCTTCCATCCATTCAAACACAGCCGACCTACTAGTGTCATTCTTAAATTTATTGTTGACACCCACATCTATCCTAGCCAGTGTCAAATTCCAGTCCCCTATCACCACCGAGCGATCATCTGTCCATCTTTTACAGCGCCTGAAAAAAACCCTCCTCTCTCCTTCCCTATTTGGCCCATATAAATTCACAATTCTATATCTCTGACTCTGTTCAATTACATCAATCACCAGTAGCCTTCCCTGATCATCCTTAGAAATTTGCAGGACACTCTCAAACAATCCAGGCTTTACAAAGATTGCTACCCCTGCAGTTTTGTCTGGGGAGAGAGAATAAAAAAGATCCCCTCTCCAAAAGCACTTTATGCTTTTTATTGTCTCAGAGGTCCACCTGCATTCCTGGACGCACAGGATGTCACACAGCATTTTCCCGCAAAGCTGTTCAATTTTCTCAAAGTTTTTAAGACCATTCAAATTTTGAGAGAGAAGCAGCATTCCCAGAAAAAAAACTAAAATCGGCCCTGTCATTTTTTGGCATATTTCTTACCTTTATTTCTATACCCTCCCTCAGTTCCACTTGGCTTACCCTGCTGTGCCCTCTTCCTGACCCGTTTTACCCATTGGACATCCATCTCTAAATCTGAGTCCACGCTACTAGCCTGGGGAGCCAGCAGGGCTACATCAGAAGTGGGTATTCGAGTGGTGGACTCTATTTCATTTTGAGAGTGAGGCTCATTCGGCTCAGGCCGTGGTGAGCCTAGCCAGCCCCCTTCAGGGCGACTCGCCGCATCCCCGCTCCAGTCCGCCAGCACATGATCCATACTGGATCCTAGCTCATCGACCCCCTCATTTCTTATGCCCTCTTGCACCAACAAGTCAGCACTCTGTGACACCACCTCATCTCCAAGCTCATTCCCACTCTCTGTCTTGCTACCCAGGGCTGGCTCCTCTGCAGGCCTGACATTACTCCACTCATCATCAGAGATGGAGTCCCGGTCTACCTCCCCTTCCCCTTCACCTGCATTATGGCAATTACATTGCTCCGCTGGGGCATGGCACGCAACACACCTGTGCACCCAGGCATCACACTCACGTGCATAATGACCCTGTTTATTGCATTTAAAGCATGTGAAATCTGGGCAATCTCTAACTATATGCCCAGGCTGTAAACACATCCTACACACTTTAACTTGATTATTATGAATAACTCTGAAGTATTCTGGCCCTGTGGCCGTCATAAATTTCGAGGAATATGGTAATGACTGCACAGTTTCATTAAATTTAACTTTTACATATCTTGTTCCGTCCGCCACGTCAGTCCCAGGCCACAACCGTCTTTTAATAGGAGAGATTGCTCTCACTCCCCACACATCCAGTTTTTCTAAAATGTCCTCATCCGCAATATAGGCAGGCAAATTCAAAAATGACACCACCAATTCATCGATAACTAAAGTTTTCACCATCACCACTGCTCTACCCACTTTAAATCCATCTAAAAGTCTTTTCTTTCCAGCTTCGCTCTTGACCGTCACCTCATATTTATTCGGCCCCGTCTCACGCAATGCAACGATGCCTCCACACACATCACGCATTGCTCTCAGCAGTTCCATTGTCTTAACTTTCTCTTCTCCCACCACCTCAGCCAATACAGTCAAGTCCCTATCATACCGCATTTCTTTCCGTGTCTCTGTCGCTCCACCCGGCTCCGATCGCGTGCTTACCCGTTCTCCCTGTTGTCTCTCATCTGCCGCCAAACAGTCATTCTCCATTCTCCGTCCAGGCCGCTCCTTTGCAATCTCCATTCTTTTCTCAATCTGCTTGACACCCTTATTCAGCGACTTCCTCGTCTCCTCCGCCAGCTCCAGCTCATTCCCTCTCCATGCGCTTTCCCCATAGACGCCAATTTTCTCCGTATCCATTCTTCTCCTTCCACTCTTTCCAGCCACTGTTAAACAGGCTTCTTCTTCTCGCATGCCTCTGCCGTTCTCCATTATGAGCAGTCTATCAGAAATCGCGCGAAAAAGAAAACCCAAAAAAGTTCAAAAACTAGAAAAACCACAAAAAATAAAGGCGCCCCCGAACGGAGAAACTCCGCCGGGGGGTTTCATAAAAATAATGAATACAAACTCAAACGCACTACACTGGATAGGCCAAACACTAATACGAAAACGAAAAATGCACGTCAAACGCGAAGCAGCTCACATACGTGTCCCTTCCTGAAAGCACACTGACTCAGAAAGACCATACCCCTGTCCTCCTCCAATCGGGCGCTTAGAGAGCGGTGTGGCCGTAAGCTGCATTTGACATCATCAACAGCTCTTAAAAACGCTGGAGAAGCAGAATGCATGACACTTGCTAAGAAGAAGATAAATGTGGCAAAGTACAAAGTACTATAACTGTACTGGTCTGTTACGCCCCTGTCTAGGGGTTCAGGGTGCAACATACAAAGATAAATTAGTATGTTCCCTCTCTGATCCCCAAACCAAAATCCAGGATCGAGATGTTCCAACAGAATGATATTTATTTTAAACGAACATTTCCCACAGAAAGTGCTAGCTAGCCCGATAGAAATAAACAAACCAAAAGACAGTCGCTAACCCTAACTCCCAAATGTGAAAACAGTCCAAAGAAAATGGTAGTTCACCCCTACAGATCTAATACTATTTACAAAATATACAATTTATAAACAAAACCACGGCACAAAACCTAACAATTCAAAAATGCTAAATAAGGTTTGGAAACCAAGAACAGCAAACAGGTGCTGCTGCCAGAAAGAGCCTCGCTAGCTGTTGGGAACCGTACTTTTAAAACTCCAGGAAGTGTAGGATGGACCAATCAGCTTCCTGTACTGCCCCCCAATCCGGCCAATCAGGCAGGGCACCTATAAGAACAACAAAATAAAAACAACACATATGGCCAGGACCGTAACATGGTCTACTAGTAATGAAGCACAATGGTTGACAAACCAATAAAGTAGCAAAACCGCAATGAAAGAACAAAATTTGATGAAAATATAGAACAATTTCTATGAATAAATTGGCAGTAACACCAGCTTGTGCTGCCCGTAAACCCAAGCAAAAAAGCTTACAGCACCTGGTATTCCCAGGCGGTCTTCCTACCAAGTACTAACAAGGCCCGGCCCTATTTGGCAGCCGAGATCGGACGAGATCGGGCGCTTCGAGAGCAGTGTGGCCGTAAGCTGCATTTGATATCATCAACAGCTCCTAAAAACGCTGGAGAAGCAGAATGCATGACACTCGCTAAGAAGAAGATAAATGTGGCAAAGTACTAAAACGGTACCGGTCTAGTAGTAAAGAAGCACGATGGTTGACAAACCAATAAAGCAGCAAAACAGCAATGAAAGAACAAAATTTGATGAAAATATAGAACAATTTCTATGAATAAATAGGCAGTAACACCAGCTTGTGCTGCCCGTAAACCCAAGCAAAAAAGCTTACAGCACCTGGTATTCCCAGGCGGTCTTCCTACCAAGTACTAACCAGGCCCGGCTCTATTTGGGTGCCGAGATCGGACGAGATCGGGCGCTTAGAGAGCGGTGTGGCCGTAAGCTGCATTTGACATCATCAACAGCTCTTAAAAACGCTGGAGAAGCAGAATGCATGACACTTGCTAAGAAGAAGATAAATGTGGCAAAGTACAAAGTACTATAACTGTACTGGTCTGTTACGCCCCTGTCTAGGGGGTCAGGGTGCAACATACAAAGATAAATTAGCATGTTCCCTCTCTGATCCCCAAACCAAAATCCAGGATCGAGATGTTCCAATGGAATGATATTTATTTTAAACGAAAGAAAGTGTCAAACAAAACATGACACTACAACTCAGGGCGAACCAAGGCCAACATAATAAACAAAATAAGCCATTTCCCACAGAAAGTGCTAGCTAGCCTGATAGAAATAAACAATCCAAAAGACAGTTGCTAACCCTAACTCCCTATTGTGAAAACAAGAGAAAACAATCAAAAGAAAATGGCAGTTCACCCCTACAGATCTAATACTATTTACAAAATATACAATTTATAAACAAAACCACGGCACAAAACCTAACAATTCAAAAATGCTAAATAAGGTTTGGAAACCAAGAACAGCAAACAGGTGCTGCTGCCAGAAAGAGCCTCGCTAGCTGTTGGGAACCGTACTTTTAAAACTCCAGGAAGTGTAGGATGGACCAATCAGCTTCCTGCACTGCCCCCCAATCCGGCCAATCAGGCAGGGCACCTATAAGAACAACAAAATAAAAACAACACATATGGCCAGGACCGTAACATGGTCTACTAGTAATGAAGCACGATGGTTGACAAACCAATAAAGTAGCAAAACAGCAATGAAAGAACAAAATTTGATGAAAATATAGAACAATTTCTATGAATAAATAGGCAGTAACACCAGCTTGTGCTGCCCGTAAACCCAAGCAAAAAAGCTTACAGCACCTGGTATTCCCAGGCGGTCTTCCTACCAAGTACTAACCAGGCCCAGCTCTATTTGGCTGCCGAGATCGGACGAGATCGGGCGCTTAGAGAGCTGTGTGGCCGTAAGCTGCATTTAACATCATCAACAGCTCTTAAAAACGCTGGAGAAGCAGAATGCATGACACTTGCTAAGAAGAAGATAAATGTGGCAAAGTACAAAGTACTATAACTGTACTGGTCTGTTACGCCCCTGTCTAGGGGGTCAGGGTGCAACATACAAAGATAAATTAGCATGTTCCCTCTCCGATCCCCAAACCAAAATCCAGGATCGAGATGTTCCAACAGAATGATATTTATTTTAAATGAAAGAAAGTGTCAAACAAAACATGACACTACAACTCAGGGCGAACCAAGGCCAACATAACAAACAAAATAAGCCATTTCCCACAGAAAGTGCTAGCTAGCCTGATAGAAATAAACAAACCAAAAGACAGTCGCTAACCCTAACTCCCTATTGTGAAAACAAGAGAAAACAATCAAAAGAAAATGGCAGTTCACCCCTACAGATCTAATACTATTTACAAAATATACAATTTATAAACAAAACCACGACACAAAACCTAATATTTCAAAAATGCTAAATAAGGTTTGGAAACCAAGAACAGCAAACAGGTGCTGCTGCCAGAAAGAGCCTCGCTAGCTGTTGGGAACCGTACTTTTAAAACTCCAGGAACTGTAGGATGGACCAATCAGCTTCCTGTACTGCCCCCCAATCCGGCCAATCAGGCAGGGCACCTATAAGAACAACAAAATAAAAACAACACATATGGCCAGGACCGTAACATGGTCTACTAGTAATGAAGCACGATGGTTGACAAACCAATAAAGTAGCAAAACAGCAATGAAAGAACAAAATTTGATGAAAATATAGAACAATTTCTATGAATAAATAGGCAGTAACACCAGCTTGTGCTGCCCGTAAACCCAAGCAAAAAAGCTTACAGCACCTGGTATTCCCAGGCTGTCTTCCTACCAAGTACTAACCAGGCCCGGCTCTATTTGGCTGCCGAGATCGGACGTGATCGGGCGCTTAGAGAGCGGTGTGGCCGTAAGCTGCATTTGACATCATCAACAGCTCTTAAAAACGCTGGAGAAGCAGAATGCATGACACTTGCTAAGAAGAAGATAAATGTTGCAAAGTACAAAGTACTATAACTGTACAGGTCTGTTACGCCCCTGTCTAGGGGGTCAGGGTGCAACATACAAAGATAAATTAGCATGTTCCCTCTCCGATCCCCAAACCAAAATCCAGGATCGAGATGTTCCAACAGAATGATATTTATTTTAAACGAAAGAAAGTGTCAAACAAAACATGACACTACAACTCAGGGCGAACCAAGGCCAACATAATAAACAAAATAAGCCATTTCCCACAGAAAGTGCTAGCTAGCCTGATAGAAATAAACAAACCAAAAGACAGTCGCTAACCAACTGTGCTGTTGACCTACAGGGTACCGGTGGAAATTGGACTACTGTTGGTCGAAGACGAAGAAGAAGAGGAGGAAGGTGTGTTCGTAGGCAAAGAGAGAAGAGGAAAGCTAAGAATGTAGGACTGACAGTAGGGACTTTGAATGTTGGTACTATGACAGGGAAGGCTAGGGAGTTGATCGACATGATGCAGAGAAGGAAGGTGGACATACTGTGTGTCCAGGAGACCAGGTGGAAAGGTAGCAAGGCTAGAAGCTTAGGAGCAGGGTTCAAGTTGTTTTACCATGGGTCAGATAGGAAGAGAAATGGAGTAGGAGTTATATTGAAAGAGGATTTTGTGAGGAATGTTCTAGAGGTGAAAAGAGTATCAGACAGGTTGATGAGTCTGAAGCTGGAAGTTGAAGGGGTGATGTTCAATGTTGTGAGTGGTTATGCCCCACAGGTAGGATGTGAGTTAGAAGAGAAGGAGAAATTCTGGAGTGAGTTAGATGAAGTGATGCAGAGCATCCCCAGAGGTGAGAGAGTTGTCATTGGTGCAGATTTCAATGGGCATGTAGGTGAAGGGAACAGAGGTGATAAGACTGTTATGGGCAGGTTTGGTGTTCAGGACAGGAACGCAGAAGGTCAGATGGTGGTTGACTTTGCAAAGAGGATGGAAATGGCTGTAGTAAACACTTTCTTTCAGAAGAGGCAGGAACATAGGGTGACGTACAAGAGCGGAGGGAGAAGCACTCAGGTAGACTACATCTTGTGTAGACGTTGTAATCTGAAAGAGATCAGTGACTGTAAAGCATTGGTAGGGGAGAGTGTAGCCAGACAACACAGGATGGTGGTGTGTAAAATGATGCTGGTGGTGAGGAAGATAAGGAGGACTAAGGCAGAGCAGCGGACAAAGTGGTGGAAGTTGAAAAAGGAAGAATGTCGTTTAGTTTTCAGGGAGGAGCTGAGACAGACTCTGGGTGGTTTAGAGGTGCTTCCAGATGACTGGACTACTACAGCTAATTTGATCAGGGAGACAGGTAGGAGGGTACTCGGTGTGTCATCTGGAAAGAGGAAAGCGGACAAGGAGACTTGGTGGTGGAACGGGGAAGTTCAGGAGTGTATACAGAGAAAGAGGTTAGCTAAGAAGAAGTGGGACACTGAGAGGACTGAAGAGAGTAGACAGGAGTACAGGGAGATACAGCGTAAGGTGAAGATAGAGGTGGCACAGGCCAAACAAAGAGCATATGGAGGACTTGTATGCTAGGTTGGACACTAAAGAGGGAGAGGTGGATTTGTACAGGTTGGCCAGACAAAGAGATAGAGATGGAAAGGATGTGCAGCAGGTTAGGGTGATTAAAGATAAGGATGGAAATGTATTGACAGGTGCCAGGAGTGTGATGGGAAGATGGAAGGAGTACTTTGAAGAGTTGATGAACGAGGAAAATGAAAGGGAACGAAGAGTAGAAGAGGTGACTGTTGTGGAGCAGGAAGTAGCAAAGATTAGTAAGAGTGAAGTGAGGAGGACATTGAAGAGGATGAAGAGTGGAAAGGCAGTTGGTCCTGATGACATACCTGTGGAGGTATGGAAGTGTCTAGGAGAGGCGGCAGTAGAGTTTTTGACTAGTTTGTTTAACAAGATCTTGGAGAGTGAGAGGATGCCAGAGGACTGGAGGAAAAGTGTACTGGTACCAATTTTTAAGAACAAGGGAGATGTGCAGAGCTGTGGCAACTACAGAGGAATAAAGCTGATGAGTCACACAATGAAGTTATGGGAAAGAGTAGTGGAAGCTCGGCTAAGGGCAGAGGTGAGTATTTGTGAGCAGCAATATGGTTTCATGCCTAGAAAGAGTACAACAGATGCAGTATTTGCTTTGAGGACGCTGATGGAGAAGTACAGAGAGGGTCATAGGGAGTTGCATTGTGTCTGCGTAGATTTAGAGAAAGCGTATGACAGGGTGCCGAGAGAGGAGCTGTGGTATTGTATGAGGACGTCTGGAGTGTCAGAGGTATGTTAGAGTGGTGCAGGACATGTATGAGAGCTGTAAGACAGTGGTGAGGTGCTGTAGGTGTGACAGAGGAGTTCAAGGTGGAGGTGGGTCTGCATCAAGGATCGGCTTTGAGCCCCTTCTTGTTTGCTCTGGTGATGGACAGACTGACAGATGAGATTAGACAAGAATCTCCCTGGACTATGATGTTTGCAGATGACATTGTTATTTGTAGTGAGAGCAGGGAGCAGGTGGAGGAAAATCTAGAGTGGTGGAGGTCTGCTCTGGAAAACAGAGGAATGAAGCTTAGCCGCAGCAAGACAGAATGGAGTGGTGGAGAAAAGTGTCAGGTGTGTTGTGTGATAAAAGAGTCTCAGCGAGAATGAAAGGAAAGGTGTTCAAGACGGTGGTGAGACCAGCAATGTTGTTCGGCTTAGAGACAGTGGCACTGAAGAAAAGACAGGAGGCAGAGCTGGAGGTAGCAGAGCTTAAGATGTTGAGGTTCTCTTTGGGAGTGACGAGGATGGACAGGATCAGGAGTGAGTACATCAGAGGGACAGCTCATGTTAGATGTTTTGGAGATAAAGTCAGAGAGGCCAGATTGAGGTGGTTTGGACATGTTCAGAGGAGAAACTGTGAATATATCGGTAGAAGGATGCTGAGGTTGGAGCTGCCAGGCAGGAGGTCTAGAGGAAGACCAAAGAGGAGATTTATGGATGTAGTGAGGGAGGACATGAAGTTAGTTGGTGTGAGAGAAGAGGATGTAGAGGACAGAGTTAGATGGAGGCACATGATTCGCTGTGGCGACCCCTGAAAGGGAGCAGCCGAAAGGAAAAGAAGAAGAAGGCCGAATCAACAAATATGCTTGTTTCTGCCAAATGCAGCAAAATACTGAAAGGAAAGTGGGTTTGCTTTCATATTTGACCTAGAACAACTCAGTTCATCATGGAAATATCATCGCAACATCTTTTATGTAGCCAGATAATCAAGAGTGTAAGTTTTTATGCGCTTAAAAGCATTTTCAGGCCGAATGAGCTGATTTCTGCCAATTGCAGGAAAATACTGAAAGGAAAGTGGGTTTGCCTTCATTTTTGACCCAGAAAAACTCAGTTCAGCATGGAAATATCATTGCTACAGCTTTTATTTAGCCAGAAATCAAGAGTGGAAGTTTTTATGCGCTTAAAAGCATTTTCAGGCCGAATTAGCAAATATGCTTGTTTCTGCCAAATGCAGCAAAATACTGAAAGGAAAGTGGGTTTGCTTTCATATTTGACCTAGAACAACTCAGTTCATCATGGAAATATCATCGCAACATCTTTTATGTAGCCAGAAATCAAGAGTGTAAGTTTTTATGCGCTTAAAAGCATTTTCAGGCCGAATGAGCAAATATGCTTGTTTCTGCCAAATGCAGCAAAATACTGAAAGGAAAGTGGGTTTGCCTTCATATTTGACCCAGAACAACTCAGTTCAGCATCGCAATATCATAGCAACAGCTTTTATTTAGCCAGAAATCAAGAGTGTACGTTTTTATGCGCTTAAAAGCATTTTCAGGCCAAATGAGCTGATTTCTGCCAATTGCAGCAAAATACTGAAAGGAAAGTGGGTTTGCCTTAATATTTGACCCAGAACAACTCAGTTCAGCATGGAAATATCATTGCAACAGCTTTTATTTAGCCAGAAATCAAGAGTGTAAGTTTTTATGCGCTTAAAAGCATTTTCAGGCCGAATGAGCAAATATGCTTGTTTCTGCCAAATGCAGCAAAATACTGAAAGGAAAGTGGGTTTACCTTCATATTTGAGCCAGAACAACTCAGTTCAGCATGGAAATATCATTGCAAAAGCTTTTATTTATTCAGAAATCAAGAGTGTACGTTTTTATGCGCTTAAAAGCATTTTCAGGCCGAATGAGCAAATATGCTTGTTTCTGCCAAATGCAGCAAAATACTGAAAGGAAAGTGGGTTTGCCTTCATATTTGACCCAGAACAACTCAGTTCAGCATCGCAATATCATAGCAACAGCTTTTATTTAGCCAGAAATCAAGAGTGTACGTTTTTATGCGCTTAAAAGCATTGTCAGGCCGAATGAGCTGATTTCTGCCAATTGCAGCAAAATACTGAAAGGAAAGTGGGTTTGCCTTCATATTTGAGCCAGAACAACTCAGTTCAGCATGGAAATATCATTGCAACAGCTTTTATTTAGCCAGAAATCAAGAGTGTAAGTTTTTATGCGCTTAAAAGCATTTTCAGGCCGAATGAGCAAATATGCCTGTTTCTGCCAAATGCAGCAAAATACTGAAAGGAAAGTGGGTTTGCCTTTATTTTTGACCCAGAACAACTCAGTTCAGCATGGAAATATCATGCAACAGCTTTTATTTATTCAGAAATTAAGAGTGTAAGTTTTTATGCGCTTAAAAGCATTTTCAGGCCGAATGAGCTGATTTCTGCCAATTGCAGGAAAATACTGAAAGGAAAGTGGGTTTGCCTTCATTTTTGACCCAGAACAACTCAGTTCAGCATGGAAATATCTTTGCTACAGCTTTTATTTAGCCAGAAATCAAGAGTATAAGTTTTTATGCGCTTAAAAGCACTTTCAGGCCGAATGAGCTGACTTCTGCCAATTGCAGCAAAATACTGAAAGGAAAGTGGGTTTGCATTCATATTTGACCCAGAACAACTCAGTTCAGCATAGAAATATCATGCAACAGCTTTTATTTATTCAGAAATCAAGAGTGTACGTTTTTATGCGCTTAAAAGCATTTTCAGGCCTAATGAGCAAATATGCTTGTTTCTGCCAAATGCAGCAAAATACTGAAAGGAAAGTGGGTTTGCCTTAATATTTGACCCAGAACAACTCAGTTCAGCATGGAAATATCATTGCAACAGCTTTTATTTAGCCAGAAATCAAGAGTGTAAGTTTTTATGTGCTTAAAAGCATTTTCAGGCCGAATGAGCTTGTTTCTGACAAATGCAGCAAAATACTGAAAGGAAAGTGGGTTTGCCTTCATATTTGACCCAGAACAACTCAGTTCAGCATGGAAATATCATCGCAACATCTTTTATGTAGCCAGAAATCAAGAGTGTAAGTTTTTATGTGCTTAAAAGCATTTTCAGGCCGAATGAGCAAATATGCTTGTTTCTGCCAAATGCAGCAAAATACTGAAAGGAAAGTGGGTTTGCCTTCATATTTGACCCAGAACAACTCAGTTCAGCATGGAAATATCATTGCTACAGCTTTTATTTAGCCAGAAATCAAAAGTGTAAGTTTTTATGTGCTTAAAAGCATCTTCAGGCCGAATGAGCTGATTTCTGCCAATTGCAGCAAAACACTCAAAGGAAAGTGGGTTTGCCTTCATATTTGAGCCAGAACAACTCAGTTCAGCATGGAAATATCATTGCAACATATTTTATGTAGCCAGAAATCAAGAGTGGAAGTGTTTATGCGCTTAAAAGCATTTTCAGGCCGAATGTGCAAATATGCTTGTTTCTGCCAAATGCAGCAAAATACTAAAAGGAAAGTGGGTTCGCCTTCATATTTGACCGCGAACAACTCAGTTCAGCATGGAAATATCATTGCAACAGGTTTTATTTAGCCAGAAATCAAGAGTGTAAGATTTTATGCGCTTAAAAGCATTTTCAGGCCTAATGAGCAAATATGCTTGTTTCTGCCAAATGTAGCAAATTACTGAAAGGAAAGTGGGTTTGCCTTCATATTTGACCCAGAACAACTCAGTTCAGCATGGAAATATCATTGCTACAGCTTTTATTTAGCCAGAAATCAAGAGTGTACGTTTTTATGCGCTTAAAAGCATTTTCAGGCCGAATGAGCTGATTTCTGCCAATTGCAGCAAAATACTGAAAGGAAAGTGGGTTTGGCTTTATATTTGACACAGAACAACTCAGTTCATCATGGAAATATCATTGCAACAGCTTTTATTTAGCCAGAAATCAAGAGTGTAAGTTTTTATGCGCTTAAAAGCATTTTCAGGCCGAATGAGCTGATTTCTGCCAATTGCAGCAAAATACTGAAAGGAAAGTGGGTTTGCCTTCATATTTGACGCAGAACAACTCAGTTCAGCATGGAAATATCATTGCAACAGCTTTTATTTAGCCAGAAATCAAGAGTGTAAGTTTTTATGCGCTTAAAAGCATTTTCAGGCCGAATGAGCTGATTTCTGCCAATTGCAGGAAAATACTGAAAGGAAAGTGGGTTTGCCTTCATTTTTGACCCAGAACAACTCAGTTCAGCATGGAAATATCATTGCTACAGCTTTTATTTAGCCAGAAATCAAGAGTGTAAGTTTTTATGCGCTTAAAAGCATTTTCAGGCCGAATGGCAAATATGCTTGTTTCTGCCAAATGCAGCAAAATACTGAAAGGAAAGTGGGTTTGCCTTCATATTTGACACAGAACAACTCAGTTCATCATGGAAATATCATTGCAACAGCTTTTATTTAACCAGAAATCAAGAGTGTAAGTTTTTATGCGCTTAAAAGCATTTTCAGGCCGAATGAGCTGATTTCTGCCAATTGCAGCAAAATACTGAAAGGAAAGTGGGTTTACCTTCATATTTGACCCAGAACAACTCAGTTCAGCATCGCAATATCATAACAACAGCTTTTACTTAGCCAGAAATCAAGAGTGTAAGTTTTTATGCGCTTAAAATAATTTTCTGGCCGAATGAGCAAATATGATTGTTTCTGCCAAATGCAGCAAAATACTCAAAGGAAAGTGGGTTTGCCTTCATATTTGACCCAGAACAACTCAGTTCAGCATGGAAATATCATTGCTACAGCTTTTATTTAGCCAGAAATCAAGAGTGTAAGTTTTTATGCGCTTAAAAGCAAATTCAGGCCTAATTAGCAAATATGCTTGTTTCTGCCAAATGCAGCAAAATACTGAAAGGAAAGTGGGTTTGCCTTTATTTTTGACCCAGAACAACTCAGTTCAGCATGGAAATATCATTGCTACAGCTTTTATTTAGCCAGAAATCAAAAGTGTAAGTTTTTATGTGCTTAAAAGCATTTTCAGGCCGAATGAGCTGATTTCTGCCAATTGCAGCAAAACACTGAAAGGAAAGTGGGTTTGCCTTTATTTTTGACCCAGAACAACTCAGTTCAGCATGGAAATATCATTGCTACAGCTTTTATTTAGCCAGAAATCAAAAGTGTAAGTTTTTATGTGCTTAAAAGCATTTTCAGGCCGAATGAGCTGATTTCTGCCAATTGCAGCAAAATGTCAGGATCTTGTTGCACTTCCTGTCCCTGGACTTTTATTTTGTGGCCCCTTCTCCTTACTTCCTGTCCTTGGTTCTTTTCCCCAGCTTTGCCCTCGTTGTCCCTCATTGTTTGCACCTGTTCCACCCTCTATTTAAATTCAGTCTTCCCTTCACTCCCCTGCCAGATCCTCGTCATTGTTAATGTGGTCTCTGCTATTGTGGTCACTGTCTTCATCGCGGGCATCATTGTTGTCATTAATACCCTCACCAACTCCACAGTAGACTCTGGACTTTTGGTAAAGCCTGAAACTTACGTTCCTCGAACTCTTGGGAAATCTGGACTCCTCCATCTTGGACTTTGGTATCCTGGACTCTGTTTCCTGTGTGGTTTTGGTCTGAGGTTTTGCCTTTTGTTTAATTCAGTATTTTGGTCTAGTCCATAGTTTTTCTCCGCTTGTTTTATCCGGGTTTCTTTCATGTTTAGGTTTGCCGGTGCCTTATGTTGAGTTTGTTTGTGACTGCCTGCCTTTAGTCCTTGTATTAATGTGCTCTTGTGGTTTAACGTTTATCTGTGCCTGATTTACCCAGTAGCCTCTGTTAGTTCTTTCTTCTTCTTTCTCTAACTTGTCCCCTGAGCCCGAGCTGTGTTTATTTCTGGTAATTCGGTTCCCCTCTTGTTTTCAAGTTAACTCCTTTCGTGTGCTGGTCCTGTTAATCTTTTACATCTCTTTCAATAAAAGCCCCTTATTTTGCAAACCCTCGCTCTGTCTCTTCTCTTGGGTCCATCCCTTAACCTAAACGTGACACAAAATACTGAAAGGAAAGTGGGTTTGCCTTCATATTTGACCCAGAACAACTCAGTTCATCATGGAAATATCATTGCTACAGCTTTTATTTAGCCAGAAATCAAGAGTGTAAGTTTTTATGCGCTTAAAAGCATTTTCAAGCCGAATGAGCACATATGATTGTTTCTGCTAAATGCAGCAAAATACTGAAAGGAAAGTGGGTTTGCCTTCATATTTGAGCCAGAACAACTCAGTTCAGCATGGAAATATCATTGCAACAGCTGGAGAAGTGGAAAGCATGACACTCGCTAAGAAGAAGATAAATGTGGCAAAGTACTAAAACGGTACTGGTCTAGTAGTAAAGAAGCACGATGGTTGACAAACCAATAAAGTAGCAAAACAGCAATGAAAGAACAAAATTGGATGAAAATATAGAACAATTTCTATGAATAAATAGGCAGTAGCACCAGCTTGTGCTGCCTGTAAACCCAAGCAAAAAAGCTTACAGCACCTGGAATTCCCAGGCGGTCTTCCTACCAAGTACTAACCAGGCCCGGCTCTATTTGGCTGCCGTGATCGGACGAGATCGGGCGCTTAGAGAGCGGTGTGGCCGTAAGCTGCATTTGACATCATCAACAGCTCTTAAAAACGCTGGAGAAGCAGAATGCATGACACTTGCTAAGAAGAAAATAAATGTGGCAAAGTACTATAACTGTACTGGTCTGTTACGCCCTTGTCTAGGGGGTCAGGGTGCAACATACAAAGATAAATTAGCATGTTCCCTCTCCGATCCCCAAACCAAAATCCAGGATCGAGATGTTCCAACAGACTGATATTTATTTTAAACGAAAGAAAGTGTCAAACAAAACATGACACTACAACTCAGGGCGAACCAAGGCCAACATAATAAACAAAATAATCCATTTCCCACAGAAAGTGCTAGCTAGCCTGATAGAAATAAACAAACCAAAAGACAGTCGCTAACCCTAACTCCCTAATGTGAAAACAGTCCAAAGAAAAAGGCAGTTCACCCCTACAGATTTAATACTATTGACAAAATATACAATTTATAAACAAAACCACAGCACAAAACCTAACCATTCAAAAATGCTAAATAAGGTTTGGAAACCAAGAACAGCAAACAGGTGCTGTTGCCAGAAAGAGCCTCGCTAGCTGTTGGGAACCGTACTTTTAAAACTCCAGGAAGTGTAGGATGCACCAATCAGCTTCCTGCACTGCCCCCCAATCTGGCCAATCAGGCAGGGCACCTATAAGAACAACTAAATAAAAACAACACATATGGCCAGGACTGTAACATGGTCTACTAGTAATGAAGCACGATGATTGACAAACCAATAAAGTAGCAAAACAGCAATGAAAAAACAAAATTTGATGAAAATATAGAACAATTTCTATGAATAAATAGGCAGTAACACCAGCTTGTGCTGCCCGTAAACCCAAGCAAAAAAGCTTACAGCACCTGGTATTCCCAGGCGGTTTTCCTACCAAGTACTAACAAGGCCCGGCCCTATTTTCTGCCGAGATCGGCCGAGATCGGGCGCTTCTTTTTTTTTTTTTTTTTTATCTTTTTATTATCAAAAATACACTTTACAAAAAGAAATTAGGTATATACAGAGATAAGTAAACAAAACATTACATCCATAGGCCTTTCAACTAAATTAAACAACTTAAAGCAAGATCTATTTCTCTAATGTAAATACATATATTTATAAATATAGGGGGATAACCATAACCACACATTGTAAACCTGTCATATATCTATCTATCTATATATATCTATATATATATAGATCTATATATCTATATATATATATAGATCTATATATATACACCCATACTTTTACACACATATACCTCTCTATATACATCCATATCTATATATATACATATATACATACAAACATATATACAAACACACACACACATACATTATACACATATACATTCATATACACATACACATACCCATATATATATATATATTTATATATATATAAATATATATACACACACACATACATACATACAAATACATATACAATAATAGGTCAATAAAATTCACCCAAAATCAAAGTGCAATCTACCCTCCCCATCTAACACACATAAATCATTTTTTACCCCCCATTTAATGAGAAACCCCTCATTATCAACCGAAAACAGAATACTCAAATAATGTGACACCATATTTTGAAAAATCAACACCCTCTTCATCTTTTTCCCTTCATACAATGCATAATTCCTGGCTATATACACAACATGACGAGCTACACTCAACAAGAAATTCACTAACCCCACATTTATTTTTGTATGTCCCTTGTCTAACCCAAAACACCACACCCAATCCCATGCCTCACCTTCCAAACCAGTCACCTTACACTTATTTCTTAATAAACTTTTTACCCAATTCCTGAATTTTTGTGTGACCGCACAGCACAACAACAAGTGATTAAAATCCTCATCCTCCATCCCGCAGACCGCACATGTTCTCACATATGTGTGCTTACTGATCTGGTGTAGGACGACAGAGACAAGCACTCTCCTGTGACGCAGTCTGAAATTTGTATTAGCTATCGCAGGGGGGAGCCATTTATCATGCATATTAGTCCAGATTGTAGAAGTGGGTCGGGTAGGGAACACATGCGACCATGAGGAGTTTGCTGTGGGCTGTTTGAATATCTTGTCAGTTAGAACCTTGTACCAAAATTTTGACTGTAAATCTTTGAAATCCCTATTTTTGAGATCACAGGAGAGTGAAAAATCAATTCTGCCATCCCCCACCAGCTCACCATCTGCTTCCTGCAACTTCTCCCTCCATTCCAGTGGCATTCTCTGACAGATATCTGTACAGAAATGTAACACCTTGGCCCATCTGATGTTCACACCTGTCCTTCTTACTTTTTTAAGGACTTCCAGAGGGTTTAAGGCCCCTGTCTGGTCCAGAACATCCCCAATTTGGTGAAACACCCCATTTAAGGCCCCCCGGCTAACCAGGAATCTCTCCCGGCCACCGAGACGCGGGTTACCAAAGATTGGTTGCTTAAGTACATCTACTTTCGAAATCAATTTGCACTCTAGATGTGGCAAGACCTGAACCCACGCCTCAGCGGCCTCCTGGAAAAGTGGGTCTGCATCTGCCACAGGCCGTGCCAGCGCACTGCTGCATAAATTGTACTCCCCACACGCACCCCTCCTCCTTATCTCTGCGTCCAAGTAGTCCTTCCAAATATAATCTGTCTTATCATATAGCCATTTTTTAAAAAGTTTCAGTCTTAAAGATATTAATTTGGTTTTCAAATCACAGAGATTCAAACCCCCTTTTGCGTATGGCCCAACTAGTGTCTTGTGAGCAATAGTGAAGGCCTTGCCTTTCCACAAGAAACCGCTGATAGCGCTGCACAGCCCGGACAGTACATCGCCCGGCAGGTGACAGACCTGCATGGCATAGACCAGCCCCGGCACTATTATGGAGTTTATAATGACCACTCTTCCCTTCAGCCCAAGACCTCTCATCTTCCACAGCCCAAGCCTGGACCTACACCACGCGAGCCTCTCCTCCCAGGTTTTGCGGACGCTGACCAGCGGCTGAGGACAAATATATATCCCAAGTAGCTTGACCTCAGTCTCACCCCTTTTAAAATTCAGACCCACATCCCCTAGAGCAGACCCGGGCCCACAAATAAGGCTGGATTTCTCCCTATTAACTCGCGCTCCCGCCGCCTGCTCATATGCTTCAAGGTGCTTTAGCACCTGTTGTAAACTCTCACCATCCTTAACCATAATACTTATATCATCCGCATACTGAGCTATTTTGAACTCATTACCTTTGGGAGATGTTATCCCCTTGATAAGCGGATCGGTTATAATGGATTGTGCAAGAGGCTCTGCTACAATTGCATATAGCATAGCAGACAGCGGACATCCCTGCCTTACTGATCTCTCTAGGGGGAAAGGATCTGTTAAGAGGCCGTTACATTTCACGACACTAGTAGCCCGGCTGTACAACAACTTCACCCATTCTCGAAAAATTGGGCCGAACCCAAAAACCCCCAGACATCCAAAGAGAAACTCATGACTGACCCTGTCAAATGCCTTCTCCAAGTCAACACTGAGGTATATGCCCCCTGTCATCATTAGATTTTCAAAAGACAACTTTGTTGACAGGATGCAGTCAGCAATATCCCTCCCAGGAATACTGTAAGTCTGGGTAGGCCCAATTATCGAGCCGATCACTCCTTTGAGCCTAAAACCCAGTACCTTAGTCAGGATCTTATAGTCAGTGTTGAGCAGGCTAATTGGTCTATAGTTTGCTAGGTCAGATTTTTCCCCTTTATTTTTATACACTAGAGTGATCACTCCCCTCATGAAGGACTCTGCGCACCTGCCCTCCTCCTGTATGGCCAAAAACAGTCTGCAGAGGACAGGGGCAAGCAGGTAACTGAAATGCTGATAGAATTCAGCTTAGAGACCGTCCGAACCTGGGCTCCTTGATGTATTCAGGGCTAAGATTGCCTCTTTCACTTCTTCCAGCTGGATGTTTTCATCACACAAAGCCGCATCCTCGTGACTGAGGGAGCAGCTAATTTTCCCAAGTACTTGATTTAACTTTATCTGTGATATCTTTTGCCTACTAAACAAATTGGAATAGAAATCTTGCACGGTTTGTAAAATATCCACTGAATCAGTATGTGTGTTACCCTCCGAGTCCTTTATTTCAGAAATATATGTTTTGGTCTGTTTCCTCTTTTCCAAACCCAGAAAAAATGCAGTACAGCGCTCACCTTTCAACATATGCTGCGCTTTGCTGCGGATCATTGCACCCCCGCATTTTCTCTCATCCAGCTGTCTCAACTGCTCCCTCAGCACAAGATACGTCTCCAACGGATGTCCACACCCAGCCTCAACCAACTCAAGCTCCTTTTTCAGGCGGTCCCTCTGCTCATCCTCCTCTCTTTTCTCTCTTTGTCTTTTCTCTCTGCTCAATGCGATGCAGCGCTTCTTGATTTTTAACTTAGTGCGCTCCCACCACTCAATGATGTCAACCACAAACTCACTTTGATCACATAGAGCAGAGAGAAAAGACTCCATTTTTGCTCTAAAAAATCCATCCTCTAAGAGGCTTGAATTAAAGCACCACAAGCCCCCATTCCTCTGCACCCTGCCCTCCCCTAGAGCCACTCTCAGAGAGGCATGATCACTCCAAGTGCAAAACTCATATTTACAGTTATTTAAAACCGTAACCAAACCTGACGCTAGCAAGCACAAATCTATTCTAGATTGTTTCAGCCTGCCCAACACCACTTGCCTGCGCGAATACGCACGGGTACCGGGGTTCAGTACTCTCCATGCATCCATCAAGTCACACTCTTCCATCCATTCAAACACAGCCGACCTACTAGTGTCATTCTTAAATTTATTGTTGACACCCACATCTATCCTAGCCAGTGTCAAATTCCAGTCCCCTATCACCACCGAGCGATCATCTGTCCATCTTTTACAGCGCCTGAAAAAAACCCTCCTCTCTCCTTCCCTATTTGGCCCATATAAATTCACAATTCTATATCTCTGACTCTGTTCAATTACATCAATCACCAGTAGCCTTCCCTGATCATCCTTAGAAATTTGCAGGACACTCTCAAACAATCCAGGCTTTACAAAGATTGCTACCCCTGCAGTTTTGTCTGGGGAGAGAGAATAAAAAAGATCCCCTCTCCAAAAGCACTTTATGCTTTTTATTGTCTCAGAGGTCCACCTGCATTCCTGGACGCACAGGATGTCACACAGCATTTTCCCGCAAAGCTGTTCAATTTTCTCAAAGTTTTTAAGACCATTCAAATTTTGAGAGAGAAGCAGCATTCCCAGAAAAAAAACTAAAATCGGCCCTGTCATTTTTTGGCATATTTCTTACCTTTATTTCTATACCCTCCCTCAGTTCCACTTGGCTTACCCTGCTGTGCCCTCTTCCTGACCCGTTTTACCCATTGGACATCCATCTCTAAATCTGAGTCCACGCTACTAGCCTGGGGAGCCAGCAGGGCTACATCAGAAGTGGGTATTCGAGTGGTGGACTCTATTTCATTTTGAGAGTGAGGCTCATTCGGCTCAGGCCGTGGTGAGCCTAGCCAGCCCCCTTCAGGGCGACTCGCCGCATCCCCGCTCCAGTCCGCCAGCACATGATCCATACTGGATCCTAGCTCATCGACCCCCTCATTTCTTATGCCCTCTTGCACCAACAAGTCAGCACTCTGTGACACCACCTCATCTCCAAGCTCATTCCCACTCTCTGTCTTGCTACCCAGGGCTGGCTCCTCTGCAGGCCTGACATTACTCCACTCATCATCAGAGATGGAGTCCCGGTCTACCTCCCCTTCCCCTTCACCTGCATTATGGCAATTACATTGCTCCGCTGGGGCATGGCACGCAACACACCTGTGCACCCAGGCATCACACTCACGTGCATAATGACCCTGTTTATTGCATTTAAAGCATGTGAAATCTGGGCAATCTCTAACTATATGCCCAGGCTGTAAACACATCCTACACACTTTAACTTGATTATTATGAATAACTCTGAAGTATTCTGGCCCTGTGGCCGTCATAAATTTCGAGGAATATGGTAATGACTGCACAGTTTCATTAAATTTAACTTTTACATATCTTGTTCCGTCCGCCACGTCAGTCCCAGGCCACAACCGTCTTTTAATAGGAGAGATTGCTCTCACTCCCCACACATCCAGTTTTTCTAAAATGTCCTCATCCGCAATATAGGCAGGCAAATTCAAAAATGACACCACCAATTCATCGATAACTAAAGTTTTCACCATCACCACTGCTCTACCCACTTTAAATCCATCTAAAAGTCTTTTCTTTCCAGCTTCGCTCTTGACCGTCACCTCATATTTATTCGGCCCCGTCTCACGCAATGCAACGATGCCTCCACACACATCACGCATTGCTCTCAGCAGTTCCATTGTCTTAACTTTCTCTTCTCCCACCACCTCAGCCAATACAGTCAAGTCCCTATCATACCGCATTTCTTTCCGTGTCTCTGTCGCTCCACCCGGCTCCGATCGCGTGCTTACCCGTTCTCCCTGTTGTCTCTCATCTGCCGCCAAACAGTCATTCTCCATTCTCCGTCCAGGCCGCTCCTTTGCAATCTCCATTCTTTTCTCAATCTGCTTGACACCCTTATTCAGCGACTTCCTCGTCTCCTCCGCCAGCTCCAGCTCATTCCCTCTCCATGCGCTTTCCCCATAGACGCCAATTTTCTCCGTATCCATTCTTCTCCTTCCACTCTTTCCAGCCACTGTTAAACAGGCTTCTTCTTCTCGCATGCCTCTGCCGTTCTCCATTATGAGCAGTCTATCAGAAATCGCGCGAAAAAGAAAACCCAAAAAAGTTCAAAAACTAGAAAAACCACAAAAAATAAAGGCGCCCCCGAACGGAGAAACTCCGCCGGGGGGTTTCATAAAAATAATGAATACAAACTCAAACGCACTACACTGGATAGGCAAAACACTAATACGAAAACGAAAAATGCACGTCAAACGCGAAGCAGCTCACATACGTGTCCCTTCCTGAAAGCACACTGACTCAGAAAGACCATACCCCTGTCCTCCTCCAATCGGGCGCTTAGAGAGCGGTGTGGCCGTAAGCTGCATTTGACATCATCAACAGCTCTTAAAAACGCTGGAGAAGCAGAATGCATGACACTTGCTAAGAAGAAGATAAATGTGGCAAAGTACAAAGTACTATAACTGTACTGGTCTGTTACGCCCCTGTCTAGGGGTTCAGGGTGCAACATACAAAGATAAATTAGTATGTTCCCTCTCTGATCCCCAAACCAAAATCCAGGATCGAGATGTTCCAACAGAATGATATTTATTTTAAACGAAAGAAAGTGTCAAACAAAAAATGACACAACTCAGGGCGAACCAAGGCCAACATAATAAACAAAATAAGCCATTTCCCACAGAAAGTGCTAGCTAGCCTGATAGAAATAAACAAACCAAAAGACAGTCGCTAACCCTAACTCCCTAATGTGAAAACAGTCCAAAGAAAATGGCTGTTCACCCCTACAGATTTAATACTATTTACAAAATATACAATTTATAAACAAAACCACGGCACAAAACCTAACAATTCAAAAATGCTAAATAAGGTTTGGAAACCAAGAACAGCAAACAGGTGCTGATTCCAGAAAGAGCCTCGCTAGCTGTTGGGAACCGTACTTTTAAAACTCCAGGAAGTGTAGGATGGACCAATCAGCTTCCTGTACTTCCCCCAAATCTGGCCAATCAGGCAGGCCACCTATAAGAACAAGAAAATAAAAACAACACATATGGCCAGGACCGTAACATGGTCTACTAGTAATGAAGCACGATGGTTGGCAAACCAATCAAGTAGCAAAACAGCAATGAAAGAACAAAATTTGATGAAAATATAGCACAATTTCTATGAATAAATAGGCAGTAACACCAGCTTGTGCTGCCCGTAAACCCAAGCAAAAAAGCTTACAGCACCTGGTATTCCCAGGCGGTCTTCCTACCAAGTACTAACCAGGCCCGGCTCTATTTGGCTGCCGAGATCGGACGAGATCGGGCGCTTAGAGAGCGGTTTTGCCGTAAGCTGCATTTGACATCATCAACAGCTCTTAAAAACACTGGAGAAGCAGAATGCATGACACTTGCTAAGAAGAAGACAAATGTGGCAAAGTACAAAGTACTATAACTGTACTGGTCTGTTACGCCCCTGTCCAGGGGGTCAGGGTGCAACATACAAAGATAAATTAGCATGTTCCCTCTCCGATCCCCAAACCAAAATCCAGGATCGAGATGTTCCAACAGAATGATATTTATTTTAAACGAAAGAAAGTGTCAAACAAAACATGACACTACAACTCAGGGCGAACCAAGGCCAACATAATAAACAAAATAAGCCATTTCCCACAGAAAGCGCTAGCTAGCCTGATAGAAATAAACAAACCAAAAGACAGTCGCTAACCCTAACTCCCTAATGTGAAAAAAAGAGAAAACAATCAAAAGAAAATGGCTGTTCACCCCTACAGATTTAATACTATTTACAAAATATACAATTTATAAACAAAACCACGGCACAAAACCTAACAATTCAAAAATGCTAAATAAGGTTTGGAAACCAAGAACAGCAAACAGGTGCTGATGCCAGAAGGAGCCTCGCTAGCTGTTGGGAACCGTACTTTTAAAACTCCAGGAAGTGTAGGATGGACCAATCAGCTTCCTGTACTGCCCCCCAATCCGGCCAATCAGGCAGGGCACCTATAAGAACAAGAAAATAAAAACAACACATATGGCCAGGACCGTAACATGGTCTACTAGTAATGAAGCACGATGGTTGACAAACCAATAAAGTAGCAAAACAGTAATGAAAGAACAAAATTTGATGAAAATATAGAACAATTTCTATGAATAAATAGGCAGTAACACCAGCTTGTGCTGCCCGTAAACCCAAGCAAAAAAGCTTACAGCACCTGGTATTCCCACGCGGTCTTCCTACCAAGTACTAACCAGGCCCGGCTCTATTTGGCTGCCAAGATCGGACGAGATCGGGCGCTTAGAGAGCGGTGTGGCCGTAAGCTGCATTTGACATCGTCAACAGCTCTTAAAAACGCTGGAGAAGCAGAATGCATGACACTTGCTAAGAAGAAGATAAATGTGGCAAAGTACAAAGTACTATAACTGTACTGGTCTGTTACGCCCCTGTCAAGGGGGTCAGGGTGCAACATACAAAGATAAATTAGCATGTTCCCTCTCCGATCCCCAAACCAAAATCCAGGATCGAGATGTTCCAACAGAATGATATTTATTTTAAACGAAAGAAAGTGTCAAACAAAACATGACACTACAACTCAGGGCGAACCAAGGCCAACATAATAAACAAAATAAGCCATTTCCCACAGAAAGTGCTAGCTAGCCTGATAGAAATAAACAAACCAAAAGACAGTCGCTAACCCTAACTCCCAAATGTGAAAACAATCCAAAGAAAATGGCAGTTCACCCCTACAGATTTAATACTATTTACAAAATATACAATTTATAAACAAAACCACGGCATAAAACCTAACAATTCAAAAATGCTAAATAAGGTTTGGAAACCAAGAACAGCAAACAGGTGCTGCTGCCAGAAAGAGCCTCGCTAGCTGTTGGGAACCGTACTTTTAAAACTCCAGGAAGTGTAGGATGGACCAATCAGCTTCCTGTACTGCCCCTCAATCCGGCCAATCAGGCAGGGCACCTATAAGAACGAGAAAATAAAAACAACACATATGGCCAGGACCGTAACATGGTCTACTAGTAATGAAGCACGATGGTTGAAAAACCAATAAAGTAGCAAAACAGCAATGAAAGAACAAAATTTGATGAAAATATAGAACAATTTCTATGAATAAATAGGCAGTAACACCAGCTTGTGCTGCCCGTAAACCCAAGCAAAAAAGCTTACAGCACCTGGTATTCCCAGGCGGTCTTCCTACCAAGTACTAACCAGGCCCGGCTCTATTTGGCTGCCGAGATCGGACGAGATCGGGCGCTTAGAGAGCGGTGTGGCCGTAAGCTGCATTTGACATCGTCAACAGCTCTTAAAAACGCTGGAGAAGCAGAATGCATGACACTTGCTAAGAAGAAGATAAATGTGGCAAAGTACAAAGTACTATAACTGTACTGGTCTGTTACGCCCCTGTCCAGGGGGTCAGGGTGCAACATACAAAGATAAATTAGCATGTTCCCTCTCCGATCCCCAAACCAAAATCCAGTATCGAGATGTTCCAACAGAATGATATTTATTTTAAACGAAAGAAAGTGTCAAACAAAACATGACACTACAACTCAGGGCGAACCAAGGCCAACATAATAAACAAAATAAGCCATTTCCCACAGAAAGTGCTAGCTAGCCTGATAGAAATAAACAAACCAAAAGACAGTCGCTAACCCTAACTCCCTAATGTGAAAACAAGAGAAAACAATCAAAAGAAAATGGCTGTTCACCCCTACAGATTTAATACGAATTACAAAATATACAATTTATAAACAAAACCACGGCACAAAACCTAACAATTCAAAAATGCTAAATAAGGTTTGGAAACCAAGAACAGCAAACAGGTGTTACTGCCAGAAAGAGCCTCGCTAGCTGTTGGGAACCGTACTTTTAAAACTCCAGGAAGTGTAGGATGGACCAATCAGCTTCCTGTACTGCCCCCCAATCCGGCCAATCAGGCAGGGCACCTATAAGAACAACAAAATAAAAACAACACATATGGCCAGGACCGTAACATGGTCTACTAGTAATGAAGCACGATGGTTGAAAAACCAATAAAGTAGCAAAACAGCAATGAAAGAACAAAATTTGATGAAAATATAGCACAATTTCTATGAATAAATAGGCAGTAACACCAGCTTGTGCTGCCCGTAAACCCAAGCAAAAAAGCTTACAGCACCTGGTATTCCCACGCGGTCTTCCTACCAAGTACTAACCAGGCCCGGCTCTATTTGGCTGCCGAGATCGGACAAGATCGGGCGCTTAGAGAGCGGTGTGGCCGTAAGCTGCATTTGACATCATCAACAGCTCTTAAAAACGCTGGAGAAGCAGAATGCATGACACTTGCTAAGAAGAAAATAAATGTGGCAAAGTACAAAGTACTATAACTGTACTGGTCTGTTACGCCCCTGTCCAGGGGGTCAGGGTGCAACATACAAAGATAAATTAGCATGTTCCCTCTCCGATCCCCAAACCAAAATCCAGGATCGAGATGTTCCAACAGAATGATATTTATTTTAAACGAAAGAAAGTGTCAAACAAAACATGACACTACAACTCAGGGCGAACCAAGGCCAACATAATAAACAAAATAAGCCATTTCCCACAGAAAGTGCTAGCTAGCCTGATAGAAATAAACAAACCAAAAGACAGTCGCTAACCCTAACTCCCTAATGTGAAAACAAGAGAAAACAATCAAAAGAAAATGGCTGTTCACCCCTACAGATTTAATACGAATTACAAAATATACAATTTATAAACAAAACCACGGCACAAAACCTAACAATTCAAAAATGCTAAATAAGGTTTGGAAACCAAGAACAGCAAACAGGTGTTGCTGCCAGAAAGAGCCTCGCTAGCTGTTGGGAACCGTACTTTTAAAACTCCAGGAAGTGTAGGATGGACCAATCAGCTTCCTGTACTGCCCCCCAACCCGGCCAATCAGGCAGGGCACCTATAAGAACAACAAAATAAAAACAACACATATGGCCAGGACCGTAACATGGTCTACTAGTAATGAAGCACGATGGTTGAAAAACCAATAAAGTAGCAAAACAGCAATGAAAGAACAAAATTTGATGAAATTTGATATTACTATAACTGTACTGGTCTGTTACGCCCCTGTCCAGGGGGTCAGGGTGCAACATACAAAGATAAATTAGCATGTTCCCTCTCCGATCCCCAAACCAAAATCCAGTATCGAGATGTTCCAACAGAATGATATTTATTTTAAACGAAAGAAAGTGTCAAACAAAACATGACACTACAATTCAGGGCGAACCAAGGCCAACATAATAAACAAAATAAGCCATTTCCCACAGAAAGTGCTAGCTAGCCTGATAGAAATAAACAAACCAAAAGACAGTCGCTAACCCTAACTCCCTAATGTGAAAACAAGAGAAAACAATCAAAAGAAAATGGCTGTTCACCCCTACAGATTTAATACGAATTACAAAATATACAATTTATAAACAAAACCACGGCACAAAACCTAACAATTCAAAAATGCTAAATAAGGTTTGGAAACCAAGAACAGCAAACAGGTGCTGCTGCCAGAAAGAGCCTCGCTAGCTGTTGGGAACCGTACTTTTAAAACTCCAGGAAGTGTAGGATGGACCAATCAGCTTCCTGTACTGCCCCTCAATCCGGCCAATCAGGCAGGGCACCTATAAGAACAACAAATCAAAAACAACACATATGGCCAGGACCGTAACATGGTCTACTAGTAATGAAGCACGATGGTTGACAAACCAATAAAGTAGCAAAACAGCAATGAAAGAACAAAATTTGATGAAAATATAGAACAATTTCTATGAATAAATAGGCAGTAACACCAGCTTGTGCTGCCCGTAAACCCAAGAAAAAAAGCTTACAGCACCTGGTATTCCCAGGCAGTCTTCCTACCAAGTACTAACCAGGCCCGGCTCTATTTGGCTGCCGAGATCGGACGAGATCGGGCGCTTAGAGAGCTGTGTGGCCGTAAGCTGCATTTGACATCATCAACAGCTCTTAAAAACGCTGGAGAAGCAGAATGCATGACACTTGCTAAGAAGAAGATAAATGTGGCAATGTACAAAGTACTATAACTGTACTGGTCTGTTACGCCCCTGTCTAGGGGGTCAGGGTGCAACATACAAAGATAAATTAGCATGTTCCCTCTCCGATCCCCAAACCAAAATCCAGTATCGAGATGTTCCAACAGAATGATATTTATTTTAAACGAAAGAAAGTGTCAAACAAAACATGACACTACAACTCAGGGCGAACCAAGGCCAACATAATAAACAAAATAAGCCATTTCCCACAGAAAGTGCTAGCTAGCCTGATAGAAATAAACAATCCAAAAGACAGTCGCTAACCCTAACTCCCTAATGTGAAAACAAGAGAAAACAATCAAAAGAAAATGGCTGTTCACCCCTACAGATTTAATACTATTTACAAAATATACAATTTATAAACAAAACCACGGCATAAAACCTAACAATTCAAAAATGCTAAATAAAGTTTGGAAACCAAGAACAGCAAACAGGTGCTGCTGCCAGAAAGAGCCTCGCTAGCTGTTGGGAACCGTACTTTTAAAACTCCAGGAAGTGTAGGATGGACCAATCAGCTTCCTGTACTGCCCCCCAATCCGGCCAATCAGGCAGGGCACCTATAAGAACAAGAAAATAAAAACAACACATATGGCCAGGACCGTAACATGGTCTACTAGTAATGAAGCACGATGGTTGACAAACCAATAAAGTAGCAAAACAGAAATGAAAGAACAAAATTTGATGAAAATATAGAACAATTTCTATGAATAAATAGGCAGTAACACCAGCTTGTGCTGCCCGTAAACCCAAGCAAAAAAGCTTACAGCACCTGGTATTCCCACGCGGTCTTCCTACCAAGTACTAACCAGGCCCGGCTCTATTTGGCTGCCAAGATCGGACGAGATCGGGCGCTTAGAGAGCGGTGTGGCCGTAAGCTGCATTTGACATCGTCAACAGCTCTTAAAAACGCTGGAGAAGCAGAATGCATGACACTTGCTAAGAAGAAGATAAATGTGGCAAAGTACAAAGTACTATAACTGTACTGGTCTGTTACGCCCCTGTCAAGGGGGTCAGGGTGCAACATACAAAGATAAATTAGCATGTTCCCTCTCCGATCCCCAAACCAAAATCCAGGATCGAGATTTTCCAACAGAATGATATTTATTTTAAACGAAAGAAAGTGTCAAACAAAACATGACACTACAACTCAGAGCGAACCAAGGCCAACATAATAAACAAAATAAGCCATTTCCCACAGAAAGTGCTAGCTAGCCTGATAGAAATAAACAAACCAAAAGACAGTCGCTAACCCTAACTCCCAAAGTGAAAACAATCCAAAGAAAATGGCAGTTCACCCCTACAGATTTAATACTATTTACAAAATATACAATTTATAAACAAAACCACGGCATAAAACCTAACAATTCAAAAATGCTAAATAAGGTTTGGAAACCAAGAACAGCAAACAGGTGTTACTGCCAGAAAGAGCCTCGCTAGCTGTTGGGAACCGTACTTTTAAAACTCCAGGAAGTGTAGGATGGACCAATCAGCTTCCTGTACTGCCCCCCAATCCGGCCAATCAGGCAGGGCACCTATAAGAACAACAAAATAAAAACAACACATATGGCCAGGACCGTAACATGGTCTACTAGTAATGAAGCACGATGGTTGAAAAACCAATAAAGTAGCAAAACAGCAATGAAAGAACAAAATTTGATGAAAA
Source organism: Channa argus (assembly GCF_033026475.1). NCBI lineage: Eukaryota > Metazoa > Chordata > Actinopteri > Anabantiformes > Channidae > Channa > Channa argus. The sequence goes on along the minus strand of NW_027125233.1, from coordinate 648,163 downwards.
TATAGCACAATTTCTATGAATAAATAGGCAGTAACACCAGCTTGTGCTGCCCGTAAACCCAAGCAAAAAAGCTTACAGCACCTGGTATTCCCAGGCGGTCTTCCTACCAAGTACTAACCAGGCCCGGCTCTATTTGGCTGCCGAGATCGGACGAGATCGGGCGCTTAGAGAGCGGTGTGGCCGTAAGCTGCATTTGACATCATCAACAGCTCTTAAAAACGCTGGAGAAGCAGAATGCATGACACTTGCTAAGAAGAAAATAAATGTGGCAAAGTACAAAGTACTATAACTGTACTGGTCTGTTACGCCCCTGTCCAGGGGGTCAGGGTGCAACATACAAAGATAAATTAGCATGTTCCCTCTCCGATCCCCAAACCAAAATCCAGGATCGAGATGTTCCAACAGAATGATATTTATTTTAAACGAAAGAAAGTGTCAAACAAAACATGACACTACAACTCAGGGCGAACCAAGGCCAACATAATAAACAAAATAAGCCATTTCCCACAGAAAGTGCTAGCTAGCCTGATAGAAATAAACAAACCAAAAGACAGTCGCTAACCCTAACTCCCTAATGTGAAAACAAGAGAAAACAATCAAAAGAAAATGGCTGTTCACCCCTACAGATTTAATACGAATTACAAAATATACAATTTATAAACAAAACCACGGCACAAAACCTAACAATTCAAAAATGCTAAATAAGGTTTGGAAACCAAGAACAGCAAACAGGTGTTGCTGCCAGAAAGAGCCTCGCTAGCTGTTGGGAACCGTACTTTTAAAACTCCAGGAAGTGTAGGATGGACCAATCAGCTTCCTGTACTGCCCCCCAACCCGGCCAATCAGGCAGGGCACCTATAAGAACAACAAAATAAAAACAACACATATGGCCAGGACCGTAACATGGTCTACTAGTAATGAAGCACGATGGTTGACAAACCAATAAAGTAGCAAAACAGCAATGAAAGAACAAAATTTGATGAAATTTGATATTACTATAACTGTACTGGTCTGTTACGCCCCTGTCCAGGGGGTCAGGGTGCAACATACAAAGATAAATTAGCATGTTCCCTCTCCGATCCCCAAACCAAAATCCAGTATCGAGATGTTCCAACAGAATGATATTTATTTTAAACGAAAGAAAGTGTCAAACAAAACATGACACTACAACTCAGGGCGAACCAAGGCCAACATAATAAACAAAATAAGCCATTTCCCACAGAAAGTGCTAGCTAGCCTGATAGAAATAAACAAACCAAAAGACAGTCGCTAACCCTAACTCCCTAATGTGAAAACAAGAGAAAACAATCAAAAGAAAATGGCTGTTCACCCCTACAGATTTAATACGAATTACAAAATATACAATTTATAAACAAAACCACGGCACAAAACCTAACAATTCAAAAATGCTAAATAAGGTTTGGAAACCAAGAACAGCAAACAGGTGCTGCTGCCAGAAAGAGCCTCGCTAGCTGTTGGGAACCGTACTTTTAAAACTCCAGGAAGTGTAGGATGGACCAATCAGCTTCCTGTACTGCCCCTCAATCCTGCCAATCAGGCAGGGCACCTATAAGAACGAGAAAATAAAAACAACACATATGGCCAGGACCGTAACATGGTCTACTAGTAATGAAGCACGATGGTTGAAAAACCAATAACGTAGCAAAACAGCAATGAAAGAACAAAATTTGATGAAATTTGATATTACTATAACTGTACTGGTCTGTTACGCCCCTGTCCAGGGGGTCAGGGTGCAACATACAAAGATAAATTAGCATGTTCCCTCTCCGATCCCCAAACCAAAATCCAGTATCGAGATGTTCCAACAGAATGATATTTATTTTAAACGAAAGAAAGTGTCAAACAAAACATGACACTACAACTCAGGGCGAACCAAGGCCAACATAATAAACAAAATAAGCCATTTCCCACAGAAAGTGCTAGCTAGCCTGATAGAAATAAACAAACCAAAAGACAGTCGCTAACCCTAACTCCCTAATGTGAAAACAAGAGAAAACAATCAAAAGAAAATGGCTGTTCACCCCTACAGATTTAATACGAATTACAAAATATACAATTTATAAACAAAACCACGGCACAAAACCTAACAATTCAAAAATGCTAAATAAGGTTTGGAAACCAAGAACAGCAAACAGGTGCTGGTGCCAGAAAGAGCCTCGCTAGCTGTTGGGAACCGTACTTTTAAAACTCCAGGAAGTGTAGGATGGACCAATCAGCTTCCTGTACTGCCCCTCAATCCGGCCAATCAGGCAGGGCACCTATAAGAACAACAAATCAAAAACAACACATATGGCCAGGACCGTAACATGGTCTACTAGTAATGAAGCACGATGGTTGACAAACCAATAAAGTAGCAAAACAGCAATGAAAGAACAAAATTTGATGAAAATATAGAACAATTTCTATGAATAAATAGGCAGTAACACCAGCTTGTGCTGCCCGTAAACCCAAGAAAAAAAGCTTACAGCACCTGGTATTCCCAGGCAGTCTTCCTACCAAGTACTAACCAGGCCCGGCTCTATTTGGCTGCCGAGATCGGACGAGATCGGGCGCTTAGAGAGCTGTGTGGCCGTAAGCTGCATTTGACATCATCAACAGCTCTTAAAAACGCTGGAGAAGCAGAATGCATGACACTTGCTAAGAAGAAGATAAATGTGGCAAAGTACAAAGTACTATAACTGTACTGGTCTGTTACGCCCCTGTCAAGGGGGTCAGGGTGCAACATACAAAGATAAATTAGCATGTTCCCTCTCCGATCCCCAAACCAAAATCCAGGATCGAGATGTTCCAACAGAATGATATTTATTTTAAACGAAAGAAAGTGTCAAACAAAACATGACACTACAACTCAGGGCGAACCAAGGCCAACATAATAAACAAAATAAGCCATTTCCCACAGAAAGTGCTAGCTAGCCTGATAGAAATAAACAAACCAAAAGACAGTCGCTAACCCTAACTCCCTAATGTGAAAAAAAGAGAAAACAATCAAAAGAAAATGGCTGTTCACCCCTACAGATTTAATACTATTTACAAAATATACAATTTATAAACAAAACCACGGCACAAAACCTAACAATTCAAAAATGCTAAATAAGGTTTGGAAACCAAGAACAGCAAACAGGTGCTGATGCCAGAAGGAGCCTCGCTAGCTGTTGGGAACCGTACTTTTAAAACTCCAGGAAGTGTAGGATGGACCAATCAGCTTCCTGTACTACCCCTCAATCCGGCCAATCAGGCAGGGCACCTATAAGAACGACAAAATAAAAACAACACATATGGCCAGGACCGTAACATGGTCTACTAGTAATGAAGCACGATGGTTGACAAACCAATAAAGTAGCAAAACAGCAATGAAAGAACAAAATTTGATGAAAATATACAACAATTTCTATGAATAAATAGGCAGTAACACCAGTTTGTGCTGCCCGTAAACCCAAGTAAAAAAGCTTACAGCACCTGGTATTCCCAGGCGGTCTTCCTACCAAGTACTAACCAGGCCCGGCTCTATTTGGCTGCCGAGATCGGACGAGATCGGGCGCTTAGAGAGCGGTTTTGCCGTAAGCTGCATTTGACATCATCAACAGCTCTTAAAAACACTGGAGAAGCAGAATGCATGACACTTGCTAAGAAGAAGACAAATGTGGCAAAGTACAAAGTACTATAACTGTACTGGTCTGTTACGCCCCTGTCCAGGGGGTCAGGGTGCAACATACAAAGATAAATTAGCATGTTCCCTCTCCGATCCCCAAACCAAAATCCAGGATCGAGATGTTCCAACAGAATGATATTTATTTTAAACGAAAGAAAGTGTCAAACAAAACATGACACTACAACTCAGGGCGAACCAAGGCCAACATAATGAACAAAATAAGCCATTTCCCACAGAAAGTGCTAGCTAGCCTGATAGAAATAAACAAACCAAAAGACAGTCGCTAACCCTAACTCCCTAATGTGAAAAAAAGAGAAAACAATCAAAAGAAAATGGCTGTTCACCCCTACAGATTTAATACTATTTACAAAATATACAATTTATAAACAAAACCACGGCACAAAACCTAACAATTCAAAAATGCTAAATAAGGTTTGGAAACCAAGAACAGCAAACAGGTGCTGATGCCAGAAGGAGCCTCGCTAGCTGTTGGGAACCGTACTTTTAAAACTCCAGGAAGTGTAGGATGGACCAATCAGCTTCCTGTACTGCCCCTCAATCCGGCCAATCAGGCAGGGCACCTATAAGAACGACAAAATAAAAACAACACATATGGCCAGGACCGTAACATGGTCTACTAGTAATGAAGCACGATGGTTGACAAACCAATAAAGTAGCAAAACAGCAATGAAAGAACAAAATTTGATGAAAATATACAACAATTTCTATGAATAAATAGGCAGTAACACCAGTTTGTGCTGCCCGTAAACCCAAGTAAAAAAGCTTACAGCACCTGGTATTCCCAGGCGGTCTTCCTACCAAGTACTAACCAGGCCCGGCTCTATTTGGCTGCCGAGATCGGGCGCTTAGAGAGCGGTGTGGCCGTAAGCTGCATTTGACATCATCAACAGCTCTTAAAAACGCTGGAGAAGCAGAATGCATGACACTTGCTAAGAAGAAGATAAATGTGGCAAAGTACAAAGTACTATATCTGTACTGGTCTGTTACGCCCCTGTCCAGGGAGTCAGGGTGCAACATACAAAGATAAATTAGCATGTTCCCTCTCCGATCCCCAAACCAAAATCCAGTATCGAGATGTTCCAACAGAATGATATTTATTTTAAACGAAAGAAAGTGTCAAACAAAACATGACACTACAACTCAGGGCGAACCAAGGCCAACATAATAAACAAAATAAGCCATTTCCCACAGAAAGTGCTAGCTAGCCTGATAGAAATAAACAATCCAAAAGACAGTCGCTAACCCTAACTCCCTAATGTGAAAACAAGAGAAAACAATCAAAAGAAAATGGCTGTTCACCCCTACAGATTTAATACTATTTACAAAATATACAATTTATAAACAAAACCACGGCATAAAACCTAACAATTCAAAAATGCTAAATAAAGTTTGGAAACCAAGAACAGCAAACAGGTGCTGCTGCCAGAAAGAGCCTCGCTAGCTGTTGGGAACCGTACTTTTAAAACTCCAGGAAGTGTAGGATGGACCAATCAGCTTCCTGTACTGCCCCCCAATCCGGCCAATCAGGCAGGGCACCTATAAGAACAAGAAAATAAAAACAACACATATGGCCAGGACCGTAACATGGTCTACTAGTAATGAAGCACGATGGTTGACAAACCAATAAAGTAGCAAAACAGTAATGAAAGAACAAAATTTGATGAAAATATAGAACAATTTCTATGAATAAATAGGCAGTAACACCAGCTTGTGCTGCCCGTAAACCCAAGCAAAAAAGCTTACAGCACCTGGTATTCCCACGCGGTCTTCCTACCAAGTACTAACCAGGCCCGGCTCTATTTGGCTGCCAAGATCGGACGAGATCGGGCGCTTAGAGAGCGGTGTGGCCGTAAGCTGCATTTGACATCGTCAACAGCTCTTAAAAACGCTGGAGAAGCAGAATGCATGACACTTGCTAAGAAGAAGATAAATGTGGCAAAGTACAAAGTACTATAACTGTACTGGTCTGTTACGCCCCTGTCAAGGGGGTCAGGGTGCAACATACAAAGATAAATTAGCATGTTCCCTCTCCGATCCCCAAACCAAAATCCAGGATCGAGATGTTCCAACAGAATGATATTTATTTTAAACGAAAGAAAGTGTCAAACAAAACATGACACTACAACTCAGGGCGAACCAAGGCCAACATAATAAACAAAATAAGCCATTTCCCACAGAAAGTGCTAGCTAGCCTGATAGAAATAAACAAACCAAAAGACAGTCGCTAACCCTAACTCCCAAATGTGAAAACAATCCAAAGAAAATGGCAGTTCACCCCTACAGATTTAATACTATTTACAAAATATACAATTTATAAACAAAACCACGGCACAAAACCTAACAATTCAAAAATGCTAAATAAGGTTTGGAAACCAAGAACAGCAAACAGGTGCTGCTGCCAGAAAGAGCCTCGCTAGCTGTTGGGAACCGTACTTTTAAAACTCCAGGAAGTGTAGGATGGACCAATCAGCTTCCTGTACTGCCCCCCAATCCGGCCAATCAGGCAGGGCACCTATAAGAACAAGAAAATAAAAACAACACATATGGCCAGGACCGTAACATGGTCTACTAGTAATGAAGCACGATGGTTGACAAACCAATAAAGTAGCAAAACAGTAATGAAAGAACAAAATTTGATGAAAATATAGAACAATTTCTATGAATAAATAGGCAGTAACACCAGCTTGTGCTGCCCGTAAACCCAAGCAAAAAAGCTTACAGCACCTGGTATTCCCACGCGGTCTTCCTACCAAGTACTAACCAGGCCCGGCTCTATTTGGCTGCCAAGATCGGACGAGATCGGGCGCTTAGAGAGCGGTGTGGCCGTAAGCTGCATTTGACATCGTCAACAGCTCTTAAAAACGCTGGAGAAGCAGAATGCATGACACTTGCTAAGAAGAAGATAAATGTGGCAAAGTACAAAGTACTATAACTGTACTGGTCTGTTACGCCCCTGTCAAGGGGGTCAGGGTGCAACATACAAAGATAAATTAGCATGTTCCCTCTCCGATCCCCAAACCAAAATCCAGGATCGAGATGTTCCAACAGAATGATATTTATTTTAAACGAAAGAAAGTGTCAAACAAAACATGACACTACAACTCAGGGCGAACCAAGGCCAACATAATAAACAAAATAAGCCATTTCCCACAGAAAGTGCTAGCTAGCCTGATAGAAATAAAAAAACCAAAAGACAGTCGCTAACCCTAACTCCCTAATGTGAAAACAAGAGAAAACAATCAAAAGAAAATGGCTGTTCACCCCTACAGATTTAATACGAATTACAAAATATACAATTTATAAACAAAACCACGGCACAAAACCTAAGAATTCAAAAATGCTAAATAAGGTTTGGAAACCAAGAACAGCAAACAGGTGCTGCTGCCAGAAAGAGCCTCGCTAGCTGTTGGGAACCGTACTTTTAAAACTCCAGGAAGTGTAGGATGGACCAATCAGCGTCCTGTACTGCCCCCCAACCCGGCCAATCAGGCAGGGCACCTATAAGAACAACAAAATAAAAACAACACATATGGCCAGGACCGTAACATGGTCTACTAGTAATGAAGCACGATGGTTGAAAAACCAATAAAGTAGCAAAACAGCAATGAAAGAACAAAATTTGATGAAATTTGATATTACTATAACTGTACTGGTCTGTTACGCCCCTGTCCAGGGGGTCAGGGTGCAACATACAAAGATAAATTAGCATGTTCCCTCTCCGATCCCCAAACCAAAATCCAGGATCGAGATGTTCCAACAGAATGATATTTATTTTAAACGAAAGAAAGTGTCAAACAAAACATGACACTACAACTCAGGGCGAACCAAGGCCAACATAATAAACAAAATAAGCCATTTCCCACAGAAAGTGCTAGCTAGCCTGATAGAAATAAACAAACCAAAAGACAGTCGCTAACCCTAACTCCCTAATGTGAAAACAAGAGAAAACAATCAAAAGAAAATGGCTGTTCACCCCTACAGATTTAATACGAATTACAAAATATACAATTTATAAACAAAACCACGGCACAAAACCTAAGAATTCAAAAATGCTAAATAAGGTTTGGAAACCAAGAACAGCAAACAGGTGCTGCTGCCAGAAAGAGCCTCGCTAGCTGTTGGGAACCGTACTTTTAAAACTCCAGGAAGTGTAGGATGGACCAATCAGCTTCCTGTACTGCCCCTCAATCCGGCCAATCAGGCAGGGCACCTATAAGAACAACAAATCAAAAACAACACATATGGCCAGGACCGTAACATGGTCTACTAGTAATGAAGCACGATGGTTGACAAACCAATAAAGTAGCAAAACAGCAATGAAAGAACAAAATTTGATGAAAATATAGAACAATTTCTATGAATAAATAGGCAGTAACACCAGCTTGTGCTGCCCGTAAACCCAAGAAAAAAAGCTTACAGCACCTGGTATTCCCAGGCAGTCTTCCTACCAAGTACTAACCAGGCCCGGCTCTATTTGGCTGCCGAGATCGGACGAGATCGGGCGCTTAGAGAGCTGTGTGGCCGTAAGCTGCATTTGACATCATCAACAGCTCTTAAAAACGCTGGAGAAGCAGAATGCATGACACTTGCTAAGAAGAAGATAAATGTGGCAAAGTACAAAGTACTATAACTGTACTGGTCTGTTACGCCCCTGTCTAGGGGGTCAGGGTGCAACATACAAAGATAAATTAGCATGTTCCCTCTCCGATCCCCAAACCAAAATCCAGTATCGAGATGTTCCAACAGAATGATATTTATTTTAAACGAAAGAAAGTGTCAAACAAAACATGACACTACAACTCAGGGCGAACCAAGGCCAACATAATAAACAAAATAAGCCATTTCCCACAGAAAGTGCTAGCTAGCCTGATAGAAATAAACAATCCAAAAGACAGTCGCTAACCCTAACTCCCTAATGTGAAAACAAGAGAAAACAATCAAAAGAAAATGGCTGTTCACCCCTACAGATTTAATACTATTTACAAAATATACAATTTATAAACAAAACCACGGCATAAAACCTAACAATTCAAAAATGCTAAATAAAGTTTGGAAACCAAGAACAGCAAACAGGTGCTGCTGCCAGAAAGAGCCTCGCTAGCTGTTGGGAACCGTACTTTTAAAACTCCAGGAAGTGTAGGATGGACCAATCAGCTTCCTGTACTGCCCCCCAATCCGGCCAATCAGGCAGGGCACCTATAAGAACAAGAAAATAAAAACAACACATATGGCCAGGACCGTAACATGGTCTACTAGTAATGAAGCACGATGGTTGACAAACCAATAAAGTAGCAAAACAGAAATGAAAGAACAAAATTTGATGAAAATATAGAACAATTTCTATGAATAAATAGGCAGTAACACCAGCTTGTGCTGCCCGTAAACCCAAGCAAAAAAGCTTACAGCACCTGGTATTCCCACGCGGTCTTCCTACCAAGTACTAACCAGGCCCGGCTCTATTTGGCTGCCAAGATCGGACGAGATCGGGCGCTTAGAGAGCGGTGTGGCCGTAAGCTGCATTTGACATCGTCAACAGCTCTTAAAAACGCTGGAGAAGCAGAATGCATGACACTTGCTAAGAAGAAGATAAATGTGGCAAAGTACAAAGTACTATAACTGTACTGGTCTGTTACGCCCCTGTCAAGGGGGTCAGGGTGCAACATACAAAGATAAATTAGCATGTTCCCTCTCCGATCCCCAAACCAAAATCCAGGATCGAGATGTTCCAACAGAATGATATTTATTTTAAACGAAAGAAAGTGTCAAACAAAACATGACACTACAATTCAGAGCGAACCAAGGCCAACATAATAAACAAAATAAGCCATTTCCCACAGAAAGTGCTAGCTAGCCTGATAGAAATAAACAAACCAAAAGACAGTCGCTAACCCTAACTCCCAAAGTGAAAACAATCCAAAGAAAATGGCAGTTCACCCCAACAGATTTAATACTATTTACAAAATATACAATTTATAAACAAAACCACGGCATAAAACCTAACAATTCAAAAATGCTAAATAAGGTTTGGAAACCAAGAACAGCAAACAGGTGTTACTGCCAGAAAGAGCCTCGCTAGCTGTTGGGAACCGTACTTTTAAAACTCCAGGAAGTGTAGGATGGACCAATCAGCTTCCTGTACTGCCCCCCAATCCGGCCAATCAGGCAGGGCACCTATAAGAACAACAAAATAAAAACAACACATATGGCCAGGACCGTAACATGGTCTACTAGTAATGAAGCACGATGGTTGAAAAACCAATAAAGTAGCAAAACAGCAATGAAAGAACAAAATTTGATGAAAATATAGCACAATTTCTATGAATAAATAGGCAGTAACACCAGCTTGTGCTGCCCGTAAACCCAAGCAAAAAAGCTTACAGCACCTGGTATTCCCAGGCGGTCTTCCTACCAAGTACTAACCAGGCCCGGCTCTATTTGGCTGCCGAGATCGGACGAGATCGGGCGCTTAGAGAGCGGTGTGGCCGTAAGCTGCATTTGACATCATCAACAGCTCTTAAAAACGCTGGAGAAGCAGAATGCATGACACTTGCTAAGAAGAAAATAAATGTGGCAAAGTACAAAGTACTATAACTGTACTGGTCTGTTACGCCCCTGTCCAGGGGGTCAGGGTGCAACATACAAAGATAAATTAGCATGTTCCCTCTCCGATCCCCAAACCAAAATCCAGGATCGAGATGTTCCAACAGAATGATATTTATTTTAAACGAAAGAAAGTGTCAAACAAAACATGACACTACAACTCAGGGCGAACCAAGGCCAACATAATAAACAAAATAAGCCATTTCCCACAGAAAGTGCTAGCTAGCCTGATAGAAATAAACAAACCAAAAGACAGTCGCTAACCCTAACTCCCTAATGTGAAAACAAGAGAAAACAATCAAAAGAAAATGGCTGTTCACCCCTACAGATTTAATACGAATTACAAAATATACAATTTATAAACAAAACCACGGCACAAAACCTAACAATTCAAAAATGCTAAATAAGGTTTGGAAACCAAGAACAGCAAACAGGTGTTGCTGCCAGAAAGAGCCTCGCTAAATGTTGGGAACCGTACTTTTAAAACTCCAGGAAGTGTAGGATGGACCAATCAGCTTCCTGTACTGCCCCCCAACCCGGCCAATCAGGCAGGGCACCTATAAGAACAACAAAATAAAAACAACACATATGGCCAGGACCGTAACATGGTCTACTAGTAATGAAGCACGATGGTTGACAAACCAATAAAGTAGCAAAACAGCAATGAAAGAACAAAATTTGATGAAATTTGATATTACTATAACTGTACTGGTCTGTTACGCCCCTGTCCAGGGGGTCAGGGTGCAACATACAAAGATAAATTAGCATGTTCCCTCTCCGATCCCCAAACCAAAATCCAGTATCGAGATGTTCCAACAGAATGATATTTATTTTAAACGAAAGAAAGTGTCAAACAAAACATGACACTACAACTCAGGGCGAACCAAGGCCAACATAATAAACAAAATAAGCCATTTCCCACAGAAAGTGCTAGCTAGCCTGATAGAAATAAACAAACCAAAAGACAGTCGCTAACCCTAACTCCCTAATGTGAAAACAAGAGAAAACAATCAAAAGAAAATGGCTGTTCACCCCTACAGATTTAATACGAATTACAAAATATACAATTTATAAACAAAACCACGGCACAAAACCTAACAATTCAAAGATGCTAAATAAGGTTTGGAAACCAAGAACAGCAAACAGGTGCTGCTGCCAGAAAGAGCCTCGCTAGCTGTTGGGAACCGTACTTTTAAAACTCCAGGAAGTGTAGGATGGACCAATCAGCTTCCTGTACTGCCCCTCAATCCGGCCAATCAGGCAGGGCACCTATAAGAACGAGAAAATAAAAACAACACATATGGCCAGGACCGTAACATGGTCTACTAGTAATGAAGCACGATGGTTGAAAAACCAATAAAGTAGCAAAACAGCAATGAAAGAACAAAATTTGATGAAATTTGATATTACTATAACTGTACTGGTCTGTTACGCCCCTGTCCAGGGGGTCAGGGTGCAACATACAAAGATAAATTAGCATGTTCCCTCTCCGATCCCCAAACCAAAATCCAGTATCGAGATGTTCCAACAGAATGATATTTATTTTAAACGAAAGAAAGTGTCAAACAAAACATGACACTACAACTCAGGGCGAACCAAGGCCAACATAATAAACAAAATAAGCCATTTCCCACAGAAAGTGCTAGCTAGCCTGATAGAAATAAACAAACCAAAAGACAGTCGCTAACCCTAACTCCCTAATGTGAAAACAAGAGAAAACAATCAAAAGAAAATGGCTGTTCACTCCTACAGATTTAATACGAATTACAAAATATACAATTTATAAACAAAACCACGGCACAAAACCTAACAATTCAAAAATGCTAAATAAGGTTTGGAAACCAAGAACAGCAAACAGGTGCTGCTGCCAGAAAGAGCCTCGCTAGCTGTTGGGAACCGTACTTTTAAAACTCCAGGAAGTGTAGGATGGACCAATCAGCTTCCTGTACTGCCGCCCAATCCGGCCAATCAGGCAGGGCACCTATAAGAACAAGAAAATAAAAACAACACATATGGCCAGGACCGTAACATGGTCTACTAGTAATGAAGCACGATGGTTGACAAACCAATAAAGTAGCAAAACAGAAATGAAAGAACAAAATTTGATGAAAATATAGAACAATTTCTATGAATAAATAGGCAGTAACACCAGCTTGTGCTGCCCGTAAACCCAAGCAAAAAAGCTTACAGCACCTGGTATTCCCACGCGGTCTTCCTACCAAGTACTAACCAGGCCCGGCTCTATTTGGCTGCCAAGATCGGACGAGATCGGGCGCTTAGAGAGCGGTGTGGCCGTAAGCTGCATTTGACATCGTCAACAGCTCTTAAAAACGCTGGAGAAGCAGAATGCATGACACTTGCTAAGAAGAAGATAAATGTGGCAAAGTACAAAGTACTATAACTGTACTGGTCTGTTACGCCCCTGTCAAGGGGGTCAGGGTGCAACATACAAAGATAAATTAGCATGTTCCCTCTCCGATCCCCAAACCAAAATCCAGGATCGAGATGTTCCAACAGAATGATATTTATTTTAAACGAAAGAAAGTGTCAAACAAAACATGACACTACAACTCAGAGCGAACCAAGGCCAACATAATAAACAAAATAAGCCATTTCCCACAGAAAGTGCTAGCTAGCCTGATAGAAATAAACAAACCAAAAGACAGTCGCTAACCCTAACTCCCAAATGTGAAAACAATCCAAAGAAAATGGCAGTTCACCCCTACAGATTTAATACGAATTACAAAATATACAATTTATAAACAAAACCACGGCACAAAACCTAACAATTCAAAAATGCTAAATAAGGTTTGGAAACCAAGAACAGCAAACAGGTGTTGCTGCCAGAAAGAGCCTCGCTAGCTGTTGGGAACCGTACTTTTAAAACTCCAGGAAGTGTAGGATGGACCAATCAGCTTCCTGTACTGCCCCCCAACCCGGCCAATCAGGCAGGGCACCTATAAGAACAACAAAATAAAAACAACACATATGGCCAGGACCGTAACATGGTCTACTAGTAATGAAGCACGATGGTTGACAAACCAATAAAGTAGCAAAACAGCAATGAAAGAACAAAATTTGATGAAATTTGATATTACTATAACTGTACTGGTCTGTTACGCCCCTGTCCAGGGGGTCAGGGTGCAACATACAAAGATAAATTAGCATGTTCCCTCTCCGATCCCCAAACCAAAATCCAGTATCGAGATGTTCCAACAGAATGATATTTATTTTAAACGAAAGAAAGTGTCAAACAAAACATGACACTACAACTCAGGGCGAACCAAGGCCAACATAATAAACAAAATAAGCCATTTCCCACAGAAAGTGCTAGCTAGCCTGATAGAAATAAACAAACCAAAAGACAGTCGCTAACCCTAACTCCCTAATGTGAAAACTGTCCAAAGAAAATGGCAGTTCACCTCTACAGATTTAATACTATTTACAAAATATACAATTTATAGACAAAACCACGGCACAAAACCTAACAATTCAAAAATGCTAAATAAGGTTTGGAAACCAAGAACAGCAAACAGGTGCTGCTGCCAGAAAGAGCCTCGCTAGCTGTTGGGAACCGTACTTTTAAAACTCCAGGAAGTGTAGGATGGACCAATCAGCTTCCTGTACTGCCCCCCAATCCGGCCAATCAGGCAGGGCACCTATAAGAACAACAAAATAAAAACAACACATATGGCCAGGACCGTAACATGGTCTACTAGTAATGAAGCACGATGGTTGACAAACCAATAAAGTAGCAAAATAGCAATGAAAGAACAAAATTTGATGAAAATATGGAACAATTTCTATGAATAAATAGGCAGTAACACCAGCTTGTGCTGCCCGTAAACCCAAGCAAAAAAGCTTACAGCACCTGGTATTCCAGGCGGTCTTCCTACCAAGTACTAACCAGGCCCGGCTCTATTTGGCTGCCGAGATCGGACGAGATCGGGCGCTTAGAGAGCGGTGCGGCCGTAAGCTGCATTTGACATCATCAACAGCTCTTAAAAACGCTGGAGAAGCAGAATGCATGACATTCGCTAAGAAGAAGATAAATGTGGCAAAGTACAAAGTACTATAACTGTACTGGTCTGTTACGCCCCTGTCTAGGGGGTCAGGGTGCAACATACAAAGATAAATTAGCATGTTCCCTCTCCGATCCCCAAACCAAAATCCAGGATCGAGATGTTCCAACAGAATGATATTTATTTTAAACGAAAGAAAGTGTCAAACAAAACATGACACTACAACTCAGGGCGAACCAAGGCCAACATAATAAACAAAATAAGCTATTTCCCACAGAAAGTGCTAGCTAGCCTGATAGAAATAAACAAACCAAAAGACAGTCGCTAACCCTTACTCCCTAATGGGAAAACAGTCCAAGAAAATGGCAGTTCACCCCTACAGATTTAATACTATTTACAAAATATACAATTTATAAACAAAACCACGGCATAAAACCTAACAATTCAAAAATGCTAAATAAAGTTTGGAAACCAAGAACAGCAAACAGGTGCTGCTGCCAGAAAGAGCCTCGCTAGCTGTTGGGAACCGTACTTTTAAAACTCCAGGAAGTGTAGGATGGACCAATCAGCTTCCTGTACTGCCCCCCAATCCGGCCAATCAGGCAGGGCACCTATAAGAACAAGAAAATAAAAACAACACATATGGCCAGGACCGTAACATGGTCTACTAGTAATGAAGCACGATGGTTGACAAACCAATAAAGTAGCAAAACAGAAATGAAAGAACAAAATTTGATGAAAATATAGAACAATTTCTATGAATAAATAGGCAGTAACACCAGCTTGTGCTGCCCGTAAACCCAAGCAAAAAAGCTTACAGCACCTGGTATTCCCACGCGGTCTTCCTACCAAGTACTAACCAGGCCCGGCTCTATTTGGCTGCCAAGATCGGACGAGATCGGGCGCTTAGAGAGCGGTGTGGCCGTAAGCTGCATTTGACATCGTCAACAGCTCTTAAAAACGCTGGAGAAGCAGAATGCATGACACTTGCTAAGAAGAAGATAAATGTGGCAAAGTACAAACTACTATAACTGTACTGGTCTGTTACGCCCCTGTCAAGGGGGTCAGGGTGCAACATACAAAGATAAATTAGCATGTTCCCTCTCTGATCCCCAAACCAAAATCCAGGATCGAGATGTTCCAACAGAATGATATTTATTTTAAACGAAAGAAAGTGTCAAACAAAACATGACACTACAATTCAGAGCGAACCAAGGCCAACATAATAAACAAAATAAGCCATTTCCCACAGAAAGTGCTAGCTAGCCTGATAGAAATAAACAAACCAAAAGACAGTCGCTAACCCTAACTCCCAAAGTGAAAACAATCCAAAGAAAATGGCAGTTCAACCCAACAGATTTAATACTATTTACAAAATATACAATTTATAAACAAAACCACGGCATAAAACCTAATAATTCAAAAATGCTAAATAAGGTTTGTAAACCAAGAACAGCAAACAGGTGTTACTGCCAGAAAGAGCCTCGCTAGCTGTTGGGAACCGTACTTTTAAAACTCCAGGAAGTGTAGGATGGACCAATCAGCTTCCTGTACTGCCCCCCAATCCGGCCAATCAGGCAGGGCACCTATAAGAACAACAAAATAAAAACAACACATATGGCCAGGACCATAACATGGTCTACTAGTAATGAAGCACGATGGTTGAAAAACCAATAAAGTAGCAAAACAGCAATGAAAGAACAAAATTTGATGAAAATATAGCACAATTTCTATGAATAAATAGGCAGTAACACCAGCTTGTGCTGCCCGTAAACCCAAGCAAAAAAGCTTACAGCACCTGGTATTCCCAGGCGGTCTTCCTACCAAGTACTAACCAGGCCCGGCTCTATTTGGCTGCCGAGATCGGACGAGATCGGGCGCTTAGAGAGCGGTGTGGCCGTAAGCTGCATTTGACATCATCAACAGCTCTTAAAAACGCTGGAGAAGCAGAATGCATGACACTTGCTAAGAAGAAAATAAATGTGGCAAAGTACAAAGTACTATAACTGTACTGGTCTGTTACGCCCCTGTCCAGGGGGTCAGGGTGCAACATACAAAGATAAATTAGCATGTTCCCTCTCCGATCCCCAAACCAAAATCCAGGATCGAGATGTTCCAACAGAATGATATTTATTTTAAACGAAAGAAAGTGTCAAACAAAACATGACACTACAACTCAGGGCGAACCAAGGCCAACATAATAAACAAAATAAGCCATTTCCCACAGAAAGTGCTAGCTAGCCTGATAGAAATAAACAAACCAAAAGACAGTCGCTAACCCTAACTCCCTAATGTGAAAACAAGAGAAAACAATCAAAAGAAAATGGCTGTTCACCCCTACAGATTTAATACGAATTACAAAATATACAATTTATAAACAAAACCACGGCATAAAACCTAACAATTCAAAAATGCTAAATAAGGTTTGGAAACCAAGAACAGCAAACAGGTGTTGCTGCCAGAAAGAGCCTCGCTAGCTGTTGGGAACCGTACTTTTAAAACTCCTGGAAGTGTAGGATGGACCAATCAGCTTCCTGTACTGCCCCCCAACCCGGCCAATCAGGCAGGGCACCTATAAGAACAACAAAATAAAAACAACACATATGGCCAGGACCGTAACATGGTCTACTAGTAATGAAGCACGATGGTTGACAAACCAATAAAGTAGCAAAACAGCAATGAAAGAACAAAATTTGATGAAATTTGATATTACTATAACTGTACTGGTCTGTTACGCCCCTGTCCAGGGGGTCAGGGTGCAACATACAAAGATAAATTAGCATGTTCCCTCTCCGATCCCCAAACCAAAATCCAGTATCGAGATGTTCCAACAGAATGATATTTATTTTAAACGAAAGAAAGTGTCAAACAAAACATGACACTACAACTCAGGGCGAACCAAGGCCAACATAATAAACAAAATAAGCCATTTCCCACAGAAAGTGCTAGCTAGCCTGATAGAAATAAACAAACCAAAAGACAGTCGCTAACCCTAACTCCCTAATGTGAAAACAAGAGAAAACAATCAAAAGAAAATGGCTGTTCACCCCTACAGATTTAATACGAATTACAAAATATACAATTTATAAACAAAACCACGGCACAAAACCTAACAATTCAAAAATGCTAAATAAGGTTTGGAAACCAAGAACAGCAAACAGGTGCTGCTGCCAAAAAGAGCCTCGCTAGCTGTTGGGAACCGTACTTTTAAAACTCCAGGAAGTGTAGGATGGACCAATCAGCTTCCTGTACTGCCCCTCAATCCGGCCAATCAGGCAGGGCACCTATAAGAACGAGAAAATAAAAACAACACATATGGCCAGGACCGTAACATGGTCTACTAGTAATGAAGCACGATGGTTGAAAAACCAATAAAGTAGCAAAACAGCAATGAAAGAACAAAATTTGATGAAATTTGATATTACTATAACTGTACTGGTCTGTTACGCCCCTGTCCAGGGGGTCAGGGTGCAACATACAAAGATAAATTAGCATGTTCCCTCTCCGATCCCCAAACCAAAATCCAGTATCGAGATGTTCCAACAGAATGATATTTATTTTAAACGAAAGAAAGTGTCAAACAAAACATGACACTACAACTCAGGGCGAACCAAGGCCAACATAATAAACAAAATAAGCCATTTCCCACAGAAAGTGCTAGCTAGCCTGATAGAAATAAACAAACCAAAAGACAGTCGCTAACCCTAACTCCCTAATGTGAAAACAAGAGAAAACAATCAAAAGAAAATGGCTGTTCACTCCTACAGATTTAATACGAATTACAAAATATACAATTTATAAACAAAACCACGGCACAAAACCTAACAATTCAAAAATGCTAAATAAGGTTTGGAAACCAAGAACAGCAAACAGGTGCTGCTGCCAGAAAGAGCCTCGCTAGCTGTTGGGAACCGTACTTTTAAAACTCCAGGAAGTGTAGGATGGACCAATCAGCTTCCTGTACTGCCGCCCAATCCGGCCAATCAGGCAGGGCACCTATAAGAACAAGAAAATAAAAACAACACATATGGCCAGGACCGTAACATGGTCTACTAGTAATGAAGCACGATGGTTGACAAACCAATAAAGTAGCAAAACAGAAATGAAAGAACAAAATTTGATGAAAATATAGAACAATTTCTATGAATAAATAGGCAGTAACACCAGCTTGTGCTGCCCGTAAACCCAAGCAAAAAAGCTTACAGCACCTGGTATTCCCAGGCAGTCTTCCTACCAAGTAGTAACCAGGCCCGGCTCTATTTGGCTGCCGAGATCGGACGAGATCGGGCGCTTAGAGAGCTGTGTGGCCGTAAGCTGCATTTGACATCATCAACAGCTCTTAAAAACGCTGGAGAAGCAGAATGCATGACATTCGCTAAGAAGAAGATAAATGTGGCAAAGTACAAAGTACTATAACTGTACTGGTCTGTTACGCCCCTGTCTAGGGGGTCAGGGTGCAACATACAAAGATAAATTAGCATGTTCCCTCTCCGATCCCCAAACCAAAATCCAGGATCGAGATGTTCCAACAGAATGATATTTATTTTAAACGAAAGAAAGTGTCAAACAAAACATGACACTACAACTCAGGGCGAACCAAGGCCAACATAATAAACAAAATAAGCTATTTCCCACAGAAAGTGCTAGCTAGCCTGATAGAAATAAACAAACCAAAAGACAGTCGCTAACCCTTACTCCCTAATGGGAAAACAGTCCAAGAAAATGGCAGTTCACCCCTACAGATTTAATACTATTTACAAAATATACAATTTATAAACAAAACCACGGCATAAAACCTAACAATTCAAAAATGCTAAATAAAGTTTGGAAAGCAAGAACAGCAAACAGGTGCTGCTGCCAGAAAGAGCCTCGCTAGCTGTTGGGAACCGTACTTTTAAAACTCCAGGAAGTGTAGGATGGACCAATCAGCTTCCTGTACTGCCCCCCAATCCGGCCAATCAGGCAGGGCACCTATAAGAACAAGAAAATAAAAACAACACATATGGCCAGGACCGTAACATGGTCTACTAGTAATGAAGCACGATGGTTGACAAACCAATAAAGTAGCAAAACAGAAATGAAAGAACAAAATTTGATGAAAATATAGAACAATTTCTATGAATAAATAGGCAGTAACACCAGCTTGTGCTGCCCGTAAACCCAAGCAAAAAAGCTTACAGCACCTGGTATTCCCACGCGGTCTTCCTACCAAGTACTAACCAGGCCCGGCTCTATTTGGCTGCCAAGATCGGACGAGATCGGGCGCTTAGAGAGCGGTGTGGCCGTAAGCTGCATTTGACATCGTCAACAGCTCTTAAAAACGCTGGAGAAGCAGAATGCATGACACTTGCTAAGAAGAAGATAAATGTGGCAAAGTACAAAGTACTATAACTGTACTGGTCTGTTACGCCCCTGTCAAGGGGGTCAGGGTGCAACATACAAAGATAAATTAGCATGTTCCCTCTCCGATCCCCAAACCAAAATCCAGGATCGAGATGTTCCAACAGAATGATATTTATTTTAAACGAAAGAAAGTGTCAAACAAAACATGACACTACAACTCAGAGCGAACCAAGGCCAACATAATAAACAAAATAAGCCATTTCCCACAGAAAGTGCTAGCTAGCCTGATAGAAATAAACAAACCAAAAGACAGTCGCTAACCCTAACTCCCAAATGTGAAAACAATCCAAAGAAAATGGCAGTTCACCCCTACAGATTTAATACGAATTACAAAATATACAATTTATAAACAAAACCACGGCACAAAACCTAACAATTCAAAAATGCTAAATAAGGTTTGGAAACCAAGAACAGCAAACAGGTGTTGCTGCCAGAAAGAGCCTCGCTAGCTGTTGGGAACCGTACTTTTAAAACTCCAGGAAGTGTAGGATGGACCAATCAGCTTCCTGTACTGCCCCCCAACCCGGCCAATCAGGCAGGGCACCTATAAGAACAACAAAATAAAAACAACACATATGGCCAGGACCGTAACATGGTCTACTAGTAATGAAGCACGATGGTTGACAAACCAATAAAGTAGCAAAACAGCAATGAAAGAACAAAATTTGATGAAATTTGATATTACTATAACTGTACTGGTCTGTTACGCCCCTGTCCAGGGGGTCAGGGTGCAACATACAAAGATAAATTAGCATGTTCCCTCTCCGATCCCCAAACCAAAATCCAGTATCGAGATGTTCCAACAGAATGATATTTATTTTAAACGAAAGAAAGTGTCAAACAAAACATGACACTACAACTCAGGGCGAACCAAGGCCAACATAATAAACAAAATAAGCCATTTCCCACAGAAAGTGCTAGCTAGCCTGATAGAAATAAACAAACCAAAAGACAGTCGCTAACCCTAACTCCCTAATGTGAAAACTGTCCAAAGAAAATGGCAGTTCACCTCTACAGATTTAATACTATTTACAAAATATACAATTTATAGACAAAACCACGGCACAAAACCTAACAATTCAAAAATGCTAAATAAGGTTTGGAAACCAAGAACAGCAAACAGGTGCTGCTGCCAGAAAGAGCCTCGCTAGCTGTTGGGAACCGTACTTTTAAAACTCCAGGAAGTGTAGGATGGACCAATCAGCTTCCTGTACTGCCCCCCAATCCGGCCAATCAGGCAGGGCACCTATAAGAACAACAAAATAAAAACAACACATATGGCCAGGACCGTAACATGGTCTACTAGTAATGAAGCACGATGGTTGACAAACCAATAAAGTAGCAAAATAGCAATGAAAGAACAAAATTTGATGAAAATATGGAACAATTTCTATGAATAAATAGGCAGTAACACCAGCTTGTGCTGCCCGTAAACCCAAGCAAAAAAGCTTACAGCACCTGGTATTCCCAGGCGGTCTTCCTACCAAGTACTAACCAGGCCCGGCTCTATTTGGCTGCCGAGATCGGACGAGATTGGGCGCTTAGAGAGCGATGTGGCCGTAAGCTGCATTTGACATCATCAACAGCTCTTAAAAACACTGGAGAAGCAGAATGCATGACACTTGCTAAGAAGAAGACAAATGTGGCAAAGTACAAAGTACTATAACTGTACTGGTCTGTTACGCCCCTGTCCAGGGGGTCAGGGTGCAACATACAAAGATAAATTAGCATGTTCCCTCTCCGATCCCCAAACCAAAATCCAGGATCGAGATGTTCCAACAGAATGATATTTATTTTAAACGAAAGAAAGTGTCAAACAAAACATGACACTACAACTCAGGGCGAACCAAGGCCAACATAATAAACAAAATAAGCCATTTCCCACAGAAAGTGCTAGCTAGCCTGATAGAAATAAACAAACCAAAAGACAGTCGCTAACCCTAACTCCCTAATGTGAAAACAGTCCAAAGAAAATGGCTGTTCACCCCTACAGATTTAATACTATTTACAAAATATACAATTTATAAACAAAACCACGGCACAAAACCTAACAATTCAAAAATGCTAAATAAGGTTTGGAAACCAAGAACAGCAAACAGGTGCTGCTGCCAGAAAGAGCCTCGCTAGCTGTTGGGAACCGTACTTTTAAAACTCCAGGAAGTGTAGGATGGACCAATCAGCTTCCTGTACTGCCCCTCAATCCGGCCAATCAGGCAGGGCACCTATAAGAACAACATATCAAAAACAACACATATGGCCAGGACCGTAACATGGTCTACTAGTAATGAAGCACGATGGTTGACAAACCAATAAAGTAGCAAAACAGTAATGAAAGAACAAAATTTGATGAAAATATAGAACAATTTCTATGAATAAATAGGCAGTAACACCAGCTTGTGCTGCCCGTAAACCCAAGCAAAAAAGCTTACAGCACCTGGTATTCCCACGCGGTCTTCCTACCAAGTACTAACCAGGCCCGGCTCTATTTGGCTGCCGAGATCGGACGAGATCGGGCGCTTAGAGAGCGGTGTGGCCGTAAGCTGCATTTGACATCATCAACAGCTCTTAAAAACGCTGAAGAAGCAGAATGCATGACACTTGCTAAGAAGAAGATAAATGTGGCAAAGTACAAAGTACTATAACTGTACTGGTCTGTTACGCCCCTGTCCAGGGGGTCAGGGTGCAACATACAAAGATAAATTAGCATGTTCCCTCTCCGATCCCCAAACCAAAATCCAGGATCGAGATGTTCCAACAGAATGATATTTATTTTAAACGAAAGAAAGTGTCAAACAAAACATGACACTACAACTCAGGGCGAACCAAGGCCAACATAATAAACAAAATAAGCCATTTCCCACAGAAAGTGCTAGCTAGCCTGATAGAAATAAACAAACCAAAACACAGTCGCTAACCCCAACTCCCTAATGTGAAAACAAGAGAAAACAATCAAAAGAAAATGGCTGTTCACCCCTACAGATTTAATACTATTTACAAAATATACAATTTATAAACAAAACCACGGCATAAAACCTAACAATTCAAAAATGCTAAATAAAGTTTGGAAACCAAGAACAGCAAACAGGTGCTGCTGCCAGAAAGAGCCTCGCTAGCTGTTGGGAACCGTACTTTTAAAACTCCAGGAAGTGTAGGATGGACCAATCAGCTTCCTGTACTGCCCCCCAATCCGGCCAATCAGGCAGGGCACCTATAAGAACAAGAAAATAAAAACAACACATATGGCCAGGACCGTAACATGGTCTACTAGTAATGAAGCACGATGGTTGACAAACCAATAAAGTAGCAAAACAGTAATGAAAGAACAAAATTTGATGAAAATATAGAACAATTTCTATGAATAAATAGGCAGTAACACCAGCTTGTGCTGCCCGTAAACCCAAGCAAAAAAGCTTACAGCACCTGGTATTCCCACGCGGTCTTCCTACCAAGTACTAACCAGGCCCGGCTCTATTTGGCTGCCGAGATCGGACGAGATCGGGCGCTTAGAGAGCGGTGTGGCCGTAAGCTGCATTTGACATCATCAACAGCTCTTAAAAACGTTGGAGAAGCAGAATGCATGAAACTTGCTAAGAAGAAGATAAATGTGGCAAAGTACAAAGTACTATAACTGTACTGGTCTGTTACGCCCCTGTCCAGGGGGTCAGGGTGCAACATACAAAGATAAATTAGCATGTTCCCTCTCCGATCCCCAAACCAAAATCCAGGATCGAGATGTTCCAACAGAATGATATTTATTTTAAACGAAAGAAAGTGTCAAACAAAACATGACACTACAACTCAGGGCGAACCAAGGCCAACATAATAAACAAAATAAGCCATTTCCCACAGAAAGTGCTAGCTAGCCTGATAGAAATAAACAAACCAAAAGACAGTCGCTAACCCTAACTCCCTAATGTGAAAACAAGAGAAAACAATCAAAAGAAAATGGCTGTTCACCCCTACAGATTTAATACTATTTACAAAATATACAATTTATAAACAAAACCACGGCACAAAACCTAACAATTCAAAAATGCTAAATAAGGTTTGGAAACCAAGAACAGCAAACAGGTGCTGCTGCCAGAAAGAGCCTCGCTAGCTGTTGGGAACCGTACTTTTAAAACTCCAGGAAGTGTAGGATGGACCAATCAGCTTCCTGTACTGCCCCTCAATCCGGCCAATCAGGCAGGGCACCTATAAGAACGAGAAAATAAAAACAACACATATGGCCAGGACCGTAACATGGTCTACTAGTAATGAAGCACGATGGTTGACAAACCAATAAAGTAGCAAAACAGTAATGAAAGAACAAAATTTGATGAAAATATAGAACAATTTCTATGAATAAATAGGCAGTAACACCAGCTTGTGCTGCCCGTAAACCCAAGCAAAAAAGCTTACAGCACCTGGTATTCCCACGCGGTCTTCCTACCAAGTACTAACCAGGCCCGGCTCTATTTGGCTGCCGAGATCGGACGAGATCGGGCGCTTAGAGAGCGGTGTGGCCGTAAGCTGCATTTCACATCATCAACAGCTCTTAAAAACGTTGGAGAAGCAGAATGCATGAAACTTGCTAAGACGAAGATAAATGTGGCAAAGTACAAAGTACTATAACTGTACTGGTCTGTTACGCCCCTGTCCAGGGGGTCAGGGTGCAACATACAAAGATAAATTAGCATGTTCCCTCTCCAATCCCCAAACCAAAATCCAGGATCGAGATGTTCCAACAGAATGATATTTATTTTAAACGAAAGAAAGTGTCAAACAAAACATGACACTACAACTCAGGGCGAACCAAGGCCAACATAATAGACAAAATAAGCCATTTCCCACAGAAAGTGCTAGCTAGCCTGATAGAAATAAACAAACCAAAAGACAGTCGCTAACCCTAACTCCCTAATGTGAAAACAGTCCAAAGAAAATGTCTGTTCACCCCTACAGATTTAATACTATTTACAAAATATACAATTTATAAACAAAACCACGGCATAAAACCTAACAATTCAAAAATGCTAAATAAAGTTTGGAAACCAAGAACAGCAAACAGGTGCTGCTGCCAGAAAGAGCCTCGCTAGCTGTTGGGAACCGTACTTTTAAAACTCCAGGAAGTGTAGGATGGACCAATCAGCTTCCTGTACTGCCCCCCAATCCGGCCAATCAGGCAGGGCACCTATAAGAACAACAAAATAAAAACAACACATATGGCCAGGACCGTAACATGGTCTACTAGTAATGAAGCACGATGGTTGAAAAACCAATAAAGTAGCAAAACAGCAATGAAAGAACAAAATTTGATGAAAATATAGAACAATTTCTATGAATAAATAGGCAGTAACACCAGCTTGTGCTGCCCGTAAACCCAAGCAAAAAAGCTTACAGCACCTGGTATTCCCAGGCGGTCTTCCTACCAAGTACTAACCAGGCCCGGCTCTATTTGGCTGCCGAGATCGGACGAGATCGGGCGCTTAGAGAGCGGTGTGGCCGTAAGCTGCATTTGACATCATCAACAGCTCTTAAAAACGCTGGAGAAGCAGATTGCATGACACTTGCTAAGAAGAAGATAAATGTGGCAAAGTACAAAGTACTATAACTGTACTGGTCTGTTACGCCCCTGTCCAGGGGGTCAGGGTGCAACATACAAAGATAAATTAGCATGTTCCCTCTCCGATCCCCAAACCAAAATCCAGGATCGAGATGTTCCAACAGAATGATATTTATTTTAAACGAAAGAAAGTGTCAAACAAAACATGACACTACAACTCAGGGCGAACCAAGGCCAACATAATAAACAAAATAAGCCATTTCCCACAGAAAGTGCTAGCTAGCCTGATAGAAATAAACAAACCAAAAGACAGTCGCTAACCCTAACTCCCTAATGTGAAAACAAGAGAAAACAATCAAAAGAAAATGGCTGTTCACCCCTACAGATTTAATACGAATTACAAAATATACAATTTATAAACAAAACCACGGCACAAAACCTAAGAATTCAAAAATGCTAAATAAGGTTTGGAAACCAAGAACAGCAAACAGGTGCTGCTGCCAGAAAGAGCCTCGCTAGCTGTTGGGAACCGTACTTTTAAAACTCCAGGAAGTGTAGGATGGACCAATCAGCTTCCTGTACTGCCCCTCAATCCGGCCAATCAGGCAGGGCACCTATAAGAACGAGAAAATAAAAACAACACATATGGCCAGGACCGTAACATGGTCTACTAGTAATGAAGCACGATGGTTGAAAAACCAATAAAGTAGCAAAACAGCAATGAAAGAACAAAATTTGATGAAAATATAGAACAATTTCTATGAATAAATAGGCAGTAACACCAGCTTGTGCTGCCCGTAAACCCAAGCAAAAAAGCTTACAGCACCTGGTATTCCCGGGCGGTCTTCCTACCAAGTACTAACCAGGCCCGGCTCTATTTGGCTGCCGAGATCGGACGAGATCGGGCGCTTAGAGAGCGGTGTGGCCGTAAGCTGCATTTGACATCATCAACAGCTCTTAAAAACGCTGGAGAAGCAGAATGCATGACACTTGCTAAGAAGAAGATAAATGTGGCAAAGTACAAAGTACTATAACTGTACTGGTCTATTATGCCCCTGTCCAGGGGGTCAGGGTGCAACATACAAAGATAAATTAGCATGTTCCATCTCCGATCCCCAAACCAAAATCCAGGATCGAGATGTTCCAACAGAATGATATTTATTTTAAACGAAAGAAAGTGTCAAACAAAACATGACACTACAACTCAGGGCGAACCAAGGCCAACATAATAAACAAAATAAGCCATTTCCCACAGAAAGTGCTAGCTAGCCTGATAGAAATAAACAAACCAAAAGACAGTCGCTAACCCTAACTCCCAAATGTGAAAACAATCCAAAGAAAATGGCTGTTCACCCCTACAGATTTAATACTATTTACAAAATATACAATTTATAAACAAAACCACGGCATAAAACCTAACAATTCAAAAATGCTAAATAAAGTTTGGAAACCAAGAACAGCAAACAGGTGCTGCTGCCAGAAAGAGCCTCGCTAGCTGTTGGGAACCGTACTTTTAAAACTCCAGGAAGTGTAGGATGGACCAATCAGCTTCCTGTACTGCCCCCCAATCCGGCCAATCAGGCAGGGCACCTATAAGAACAACAAAATAAAAACAACACATATGGCCAGGACCGTAACATGGTCTACTAGTAATGAAGCACGATGGTTGACAAACCAATAAAGTAGCAAAACAGCAATGAAAGAACAAAATTTGATGAAAATATAGAACAATTTCTATGAATAAATAGGCAGTAACACCAGCTTGTGCTGCCCGTAAACCCAAGCAAAAAAGCTTACAGCACCTGGTATTCCCAGGCGGTCTTCCTACCAAGTACTAACCAGGCCCGGCTCTATTTGGCTGCCGAGATAGACGAGATCGGGCGCTTAGAGAGCGGTGTGGCCGTAAGCTGCATTTGACATCATCAACAGCTCTTAAAAACGCTGGAGAAGCAGAATGCATGACACTTGCTAAGAAGAAGATAAATGTGGCAAAGTACAAAGTACTATAACTGTACTGGTCTGTTACGCCCCTGTCCAGGGGGTCAGGGTGCAACATACAAAGATAAATTAGCATGTTCCCTCTCCGATCCCCAAACCAAAATCCAGGATCGAGATGTTCCAACAGAATGATATTTATTTTAAACGAAAGAAAGTGTCAAACAAAACATGACACTACAACTCAGGGCGAACCAAGGCCAACATAATAAACAAAATAAGCCATTTCCCACAGAAAGTGCTAGCTAGCCTGATAGAAATAAACAAACCAAAAGACAGTCGCTAACCCTAACTCCCTAATGTGAAAACAAGAGAAAACAATCAAAAGAAAATGGCTGTTCACCCCTACAGATTTAATACGAATTACAAAATATACAATTTATAAACAAAACCACGGCACAAAACCTAACAATTCAAAAATGCTAAATAAGGTTTGGAAACCAAGAACAGCAAACAGGTGTTACTGCCAGAAAGAGCCTCGCTAGCTGTTGGGAACCGTACTTTTAAAACTCCAGGAAGTGTAGGATGGACCAATCAGCTTCCTGTACTGCCCCTCAATCCGGCCAATCAGGCAGGGCACCTATAAGAACGAGAAAATAAAAACAACACATATGGCCAGGACCGTAACATGGTCTATTAGTAATGAAGCACGATGGTTGAAAAACCAATAAAGTAGCAAAACAGCAATGAAAGAACAAAATTTGATGAAAATATAGAACAATTTCTATGAATAAATAGGCAGTAACACCAGCTTGTGCTGCCCGTAAACCCAAGCAAAAAAGCTTACAGCACCTGGTATTCCCAGGCGGTCTTCCTACCAAGTACTAACCAGGCCCGGCTCTATTTGGCTGCCGAGATCGGACGAGATCGGGCGCTTAGAGAGCGGTGTGGCCGTAAGCTGCATTTGACATCATCAACAGCTCTTAAAAACGCTGGAGAAGCAGAATGCATGACACTTGCTAAGAAGAAGATAAATGTGGCAAAGTACAAAGTACTATAACTGTACTGGTCTGTTACGCCCCTGTCCAGGGGGTCAGGGTGCAACATACAAAGATAAATTAGCATGTTCCCTCTCCGATCCCCAAACCAAAATCCAGGATCGAGATGTTCCAACAGAATGATATTTATTTTAAACGAAAGAAAGTGTCAAACAAAACATGACACTACAACTCAGGGCGAACCAAGGCCAACATAATAAACAAAATAAGCCATTTCCCACAGAAAGTGCTAGCTAGCCTGATAGAAATAAACAAACCAAAAGACAGTCGCTAACCCTAACTCCCTAATGTGAAAACAAGAGAAAACAATCAAAAGAAAATGGCTGTTCACCCCTACAGATTTAATACGAATTACAAAATATACAATTTATAAACAAAACCACGGCACAAAACCTAACAATTCAAAAATGCTAAATAAGGTTTGGAAACCAAGAACAGCAAACAGGTGCTGCTGCCAGAAAGAGCCTCGCTAGCTGTTGGGAACCGTACTTTTAAAACTCCAGGAAGTGTAGGATGGACCAATCAGCTTCCTGTACTGCCCCTCAATCCGGCCAATCAGGCAGGGCACCTATAAGAACGAGAAAATAAAAACAACACATATGGCCAGGACCGTAACATGGTCTACTAGTAATGAAGCAAGATGGTTGAAAAACCAATAAAGTAGCAAAACAGCAATGAAAGAACAAAATTTGATGAAAATATAGAACAATTTCTATGAATAAATAGGCAGTAACACCAGCTTGTGCTGCCCGTAAACCCAAGCAAAAAAGCTTACAACACCTGGTATTCCCAGGCGGTCTTCCTAGCAAGTACTAACCAGGCCCGGCTCTATTTGGCTGCCGAGATCGGACGAGATCGGGCGCTTAGAGAGCGGTGTGGCCGCAAGCTGCATTTGACATCATCAACAGCTCTTAAAAACGCTGGAGAAGCAGAATGCATGACACTTGCTAAGAAGAAGATAAATGTGGCAAAGTATAAAGTACTATAACTGTACTGGTCTGTTACGCCCCTGTCCAGGGGGTCAGGGTGCAACATACAAAGATAAATTAGCATGTTCCATCTCCGATCCCCAAACCAAAATCCAGGATCGAGATGTTCCAACAGAATGATATTTATTTTAAACGAAAGAAAGTGTCAAACAAAACATGACACTACAACTCAGGGCGAACCAAGGCCAACATAATAAACAAAATAAGCCATTTCCCACAGAAAGTGCTAGCTAGCCTGATAGAAATAAACAAACCAAAAGACAGTCGCTAACCCTAACTCCCAAATGTGAAAACAATCCAAAGAAAATGGCTGTTCACCCCTACAGATTTAATACTATTTACAAAATATACAATTTATAAACAAAACCACGGCATAAAACCTAACAATTCAAAAATGCTAAATAAAGTTTGGAAACCAAGAACAGCAAACAGGTGCTGCTGCCAGAAAGAGCCTCGCTAGCTGTTGGGAACCGTACTTTTAAAACTCCAGGAAGTGTAGGATGGACCAATCAGCTTCCTGTACTGCCCCTCAATCCGGCCAATCAGGCAGGGCACCTATAAGAACAACATATCAAAAACAACACATATGGCCAGGACCGTAACATGGTCTACTAGTAATGAAGCACGATGGTTGACAAACCAATAAAGTAGCAAAACAGTAATGAAAGAACAAAATTTGATGAAAATATAGAACAATTTCTATGAATAAATAGGCAGTAACACCAGCTTGTGCTGCCCGTAAACCCAAGCAAAAAAGCTTACAGCACCTGGTATTCCCAGGCGGTCTTCCTACCAAGTACTAACCAGGCCCGGCTCTATTTGGCTGCCGAGATCGGACGAGATCGGGCGCTTAGAGAGCGGTGTGGCCGTAAGCTGCATTTGACATCATCAACAGCTCTTAAAAACGTTGGAGAAGCAGAATGCATGAAACTTGCTAAGACGAAGATAAATGTGGCAAAGTACAAAGTACTATAACTGTACTGGTCTGTTACGCCCCTGTCCAGGGGGTCAGGGTGCAACATACAAAGATAAATTAGCATGTTCCCTCTCCGATCCCCAAACCAAAATCCAGGATCGAGATGTTCCAACAGAATGATATTTATTTTAAACGAAAGAAAGTGTCAAACAAAACATGACACTACAACTCAGGGCGAACCAAGGCCAACATAATAAACAAAATAAGCCATTTCCCACAGAAAGTGCTAGCTAGCCTGATAGAAATAAACAAACCAAAAGACAGTCGCTAACCCTAACTCCCTAATGTGAAAACAAGAGAAAACAATCAAAAGAAAATGGCTGTTCACCCCTACAGATTTAATACGAATTACAAAATATACAATTTATAAACAAAACCACGGCACAAAACCTAACAATTCAAAAATGCTAAATAAGGTTTGGAAACCAAGAACAGCAAACAGGTGCTGCTGCCAGAAAGAGCCTCGCTAGCTGTTGGGAACCGTACTTTTAAAACTCCAGGAAGTGTAGGATGGACCAATCAGCTTCCTGTACTGCCCCCCAATCCGGCCAATCAGGCAGGGCACGTATAAGAACAACAAATCAAAAACAACACATATGGCCAGGACCCTAACATGGTCTACTAGTAATGAAGCACGATGGTTGAAAAACCAATAAAGTAGCAAAACAGCAATGAAAGAACAAAATTTGATGAAAATATAGAACAATTTCTATGAATAAATAGGCAGTAACACCAGCTTGTGCTGCCCGTAAACCCAAGCAAAAAAGCTTACAACACCTGGTATTCCCAGGCGGTCTTCCTACCAAGTACTAACCAGGCCCGGCTCTATTTGGCTGCCGAGATCGGACGAGATTGGGCGCTTAGAGAGCGGTGTGGCCGTAAGCTGCATTTGACATCATCAACAGCTCTTAAAAACACTGGAGAAGCAGAATGCATGACACTTACTAAGAAGAAGACAAATGTGGCAAAGTACAAAGTACTATAACTGTACTGGTCTGTTACGCCCCTGTCCAGGGGGTCAGGGTGCAACATACAAAGATAAATTAGCATGTTCCCTCTCCGATCCCCAAACCAAAATCCAGGATCGAGATGTTCCAACAGAATGATATTTATTTTAAACGAAAGAAAGTGTCAAACAAAACATGACACTACAACTCAGGGCGAACCAAGGCCAACATAATAAACAAAATAAGCCATTTCCCACAGAAAGTGCTAGCTAGCCTGATAGAAATAAAAAAACCAAAAGACAGTCGCTAACCCTAACTCCCTAATGTGAAAACAAGAGAAAACAATCAAAAGAAAATGGCTGTTCACCCCTACAGATTTAATACGAATTACAAAATATACAATTTATAAACAAAACCACGGCACAAAACCTAAGAATTCAAAAATGCTAAATAAGGTTTGGAAACCAAGAACAGCAAACAGGTGCTGCTGCCAGAAAGAGCCTCGCTAGCTGTTGGGAACCGTACTTTTAAAACTCCAGGAAGTGTAGGATGGACCAATCAGCTTCCTTTACTGCCCCTCAATCCGGCCAATCAGGCAGGGCACCTATAAGAACGAGAAAATAAAAACAACACATATGGCCAGGACCGTAACATGGTCTACTAGTAATGAAGCACGATGGTTGAAAAACCAATAAAGTAGCAAAACAGCAATGAAAGAACAAAATTTGATGAAAATATAGAACAATTTCTATGAATAAATAGGCAGTAACACCAGCTTGTGCTGCCCGTAAACCCAAGCAAAAAAGCTTACAGCACCTGGTATTCCCGGGCGGTCTTCCTACCAAGTACTAACCAGGTCCGGCTCTATTTGGCTGCCGAGATCGGACGAGATCGGGCGCTTAGAGAGCGGTGTGGCCGTAAGCTGCATTTGACATCATCAACAGCTCTTAAAAACGCTGGAGAAGCAGAATGCATGACACTTGCTAAGAAGAAGATAAATGTGGCAAAGTACAAAGTACTATAACTGTACTGGTCTATTATGCCCCTGTCCAGGGGGTCAGGGTGCAACATACAAAGATAAATTAGCATGTTCCATCTCCGATCCCCAAACCAAAATCCAGGATCGAGATGTTCCAACAGAATGATATTTATTTTAAACGAAAGAAAGTGTCAAACAAAACATGACACTACAACTCAGGGCGAACCAAGGCCAACATAATAAACAAAATAAGCCATTTCCCACAGAAAGTGCTAGCTAGCCTGATAGAAATAAACAAACCAAAAGACAGTCGCTAACCCTAACTCCCAAATGTGAAAACAATCCAAAGAAAATGGCTGTTCACCCCTACAGATTTAATACTATTTACAAAATATACAATTTATAAACAAAACCACGGCATAAAACCTAACAATTCAAAAATGCTAAATAAAGTTTGGAAACCAAGAACAGCAAACAGGTGCTGCTGCCAGAAAGAGCCTCGCTAGCTGTTGGGAACCGTACTTTTAAAACTCCAGGAAGTGTAGGATGGACCAATCAGCTTCCTGTACTGCCCCCCAATCCGGCCAATCAGGCAGGGCACCTATAAGAACAAGAAAATAAAAACAACACATATGGCCAGGACCGTAACATGGTCTACTAGTAATGAAGCACGATGGTTGAAAAACCAATAAAGTAGCAAAACAGCAATGAAAGAACAAATTTTGATGAAAATATAGAACAATTTCTATGAATAAATAGGCAGTAACACCAGCTTGTGCTGCCCGTAAACCCAAGCAAAAAAGCTTACAACACCTGGTATTCCCAGGCAGTCTTCCTACCAAGTACTAACCAGGCCCGGCTCTATTTGGCTGCCGAGATCGGACGAGATTGGGCGCTTAGAGAGCGGTGTGGCCGTAAGCTGCATTTGACATCATCAACAGCTCTTAAAAACACTGGAGAAGCAGAATGCATGACACTTGCTAAGAAGAAGACAAATGTGGCAAAGTACAAAGTACTATAACTGTACTGGTCTGTTACGCCCCTGTCCAGGGGGTCAGGGTGCAACATACAAAGATAAATTAGCATGTTCCCTCTCCGATCCCCAAACCAAAATCCAGGATCGAGATGTTCCAACAGAATGATATTTATTTTAAACGAAAGAAAGTGTCAAACAAAACATGACACTATAACTCAGGGCGAACCAAGGCCAACATAATAAACAAAATAAGCCATTTCCCACAGAAAGTGCTAGCTAGCCTGATAGAAATAAACAAACCAAAAGACAGTCGCTAACCCTAACTCCCTAATGTGAAAACAGTCCAAAGAAAATGGCTGTTCACCCCTACAGATTTAATACTATTTACAAAATATACAATTTATAAACAAAACCACGGCACAAAACCTAACAATTCAAAAATGCTAAATAAGGTTTGGAAACCAAGAACAGCAAACAGGTGCTGCTGCCAGAAAGAGCCTCGCTAGCTGTTGGGAACCGTACTTTTAAAACTCCAGGAAGTGTAGGATGGACCAATCAGCTTCCTGTACTGCCCCTCAATCCGGCCAATCAGGCAGGGCACCTATAAGAACAACATATCAAAAACAACACATATGGCCAGGACCGTAACATGGTCTACTAGTAATGAAGCACGATGGTTGACAAACCAATAAAGTAGCAAAACAGTAATGAAAGAACAAAATTTGATGAAAATATAGAACAATTTCTATGAATAAATAGGCAGTAACACCAGCTTGTGCTGCCCGTAAACCCAAGCAAAAAAGCTTACAGCACCTGGTATTCCCAGGCGGTCTTCCTACCAAGTACTAACCAGGCCCGGCTCTATTTGGCTGCCGAGATCGGACGAGATCGGGCGCTTAGAGAGCGGTGTGGCCGTAAGCTGCATTTGACATCATCAACAGCTCTTAAAAACGTTGGAGAAGCAGAATGCATGAAACTTGCTAAGACGAAGATAAATGTGGCAAAGTACAAAGTACTATAACTGTACTGGTCTGTTACGCCCCTGTCCAGGGGGTCAGGGTGCAACATACAAAGATAAATTAGCATGTTCCCTCTCCGATCCCCAAACCAAAATCCAGGATCGAGATGTTCCAACAGAATGATATTTATTTTAAACGAAAGAAAGTGTCAAACAAAACATGACACTACAACTCAGGGCGAACCAAGGCCAACATAATAAACAAAATAAGCCATTTCCCACAAAAAGTGCTAGCTAGCCTGATAGAAATAAACAAACCAAAAGACAGTCGCTAACCCTAACTCCCTAATGTGAAAACAAGAGAAAACAATCAAAAGAAAATGGCTGTTCACCCCTACAGATTTAATACGAATTACAAAATATACAATTTATAAACAAAACCACGGCACAAAACCTAAGAATTCAAAAATGCTAAATAAGGTTTGGAAACCAAGAACAGCAAACAGGTGCTGCTGCCAGAAAGAGCCTCGCTAGCTGTTGGGAACCGTACTTTTAAAACTCCAGGAAGTGTAGGATGGACCAATCAGCTTCCTGTACTGCCCCTCAATCCGGCCAATCAGGCAGGGCACCTATAAGAACGAGAAAATAAAAACAACACATATGGCCAGGACCGTAACATGGTCTACTAGTAATGAAGCACGATGGTTGAAAAACCAATAAAGTAGCAAAACAGCAATGAAAGAACAAAATTTGATGAAAATATAGAACAATTTCTATGAATAAATAGGCAGTAACACCAGCTTGTGCTGCCCGTAAACCCAAGCAAAAAAGCTTACAGCACCTGGTATTCCCGGGCGGTCTTCCTACCAAGTACTAACCAGGCCCGGCTCTATTTGGCTGCCGAGATCGGACGAGATCGGGCGCTTAGAGAGCGGTGTGGCCGTAAGCTGCATTTGACATCATCAACAGCTCTTAAAAACGCTGGAGAAGCAGAATGCATGACACTTGCTAAGAAGAAGATAAATGTGGCAAAGTACAAAGTACTATAACTGTACTGGTCTATTATGCCCCTGTCCAGGGGGTCAGGGTGCAACATACAAAGATAAATTAGCATGTTCCATCTCCGATCCCCAAACCAAAATCCAGGATCGAGATGTTCCAACAGAATGATATTTATTTTAAACGAAAGAAAGTGTCAAACAAAACATGACACTACAACTCAGGGCGAACCAAGGCCAACATAATAAACAAAATAAGCCATTTCCCACAGAAAGTGCTAGCTAGCCTGATAGAAATAAACAAACCAAAAGACAGTCGCTAACCCTAACTCCCAAATGTGAAAACAATCCAAAGAAAATGGCTGTTCACCCCTACAGATTTAATACTATTTACAAAATATACAATTTATAAACAAAACCACGGCATAAAACCTAACAATTCAAAAATGCTAAATAAAGTTTGGAAACCAAGAACAGCAAACAGGTGCTGCTGCCAGAAAGAGCCTCGCTAGCTGTTGGGAACCGTACTTTTAAAACTCCAGGAAGTGTAGGATGGACCAATCAGCTTCCTGTACTGCCCCCCAATCCGGCCAATCAGGCAGGGCACCTATAAGAACAAGAAAATAAAAACAACACATATGGCCAGGACCGTAACATGGTCTACTAGTAATGAAGCACGATGGTTGAAAAACCAATAAAGTAGCAAAACAGCAATGAAAGAACAAAATTTGATGAAAATATAGAACAATTTCTATGAATAAATAGGCAGTAACACCAGCTTGTGCTGCCCGTAAACCCAAGCAAAAAAGCTTACAACACCTGGTATTCCCAGGCAGTCTTCCTACCAAGTACTAACCAGGCCCGGCTCTATTTGGCTGCCGAGATCGGACGAGATTGGGCGCTTAGAGAGCGGTGTGGCCGTAAGCTGCATTTGACATCATCAACAGCTCTTAAAAACACTGGAGAAGCAGAATGCATGACACTTGCTAAGAAGAAGACAAATGTGGCAAAGTACAAAGTACTATAACTGTACTGGTCTGTTACGCCCCTGTCCAGGGGGTCAGGGTGCAACATACAAAGATAAATTAGCATGTTCCCTCTCCGATCCCCAAACCAAAATCCAGGATCGAGATGTTCCAACAGAATGATATTTATTTTAAACGAAAGAAAGTGTCAAACAAAACATGACACTACAACTCAGGGCGAACCAAGGCCAACATAATAAACAAAATAAGCCATTTCCCACAGAAAGTGCTAGCTAGCCTGATAGAAATAAACAAACCAAAAGACAGTCGCTAACCCTAACTCCCTAATGTGAAAACAAGAGAAAACAATCAAAAGAAAATGGCTGTTCACCCCTACAGATTTAATACGAATTACAAAATATACAATTTATAAACAAAACCACGGCACAAAACCTAACAATTCAAAAATGCTAAATAAGGTTTGGAAACCAAGAACAGCAAACAGGTGCTGCTGCCAGAAAGAGCCTCGCTAGCTGTTGGAAACCGTACTTTTAAAACTCCAGGAAGTGTAGGATGGACCAATCAGCTTCCTGTACTGCCCCTCAATCCGGCCAATCAGGCAGGGCACCTATAAGAACGAGAAAATAAAAACAACACATATGGCCAGGACCGTAACATGGTCTACTAGTAATGAAGCACGATGGTTGAAAAACCAATAAAGTAGCAAAACAGCAATGAAAGAACAAAATTTGATGAAAATATAGAACAATT
Organism: Channa argus; assembly: GCF_033026475.1. Lineage (NCBI taxonomy): Eukaryota > Metazoa > Chordata > Actinopteri > Anabantiformes > Channidae > Channa > Channa argus. The sequence continues at coordinate 611,353 of NW_027125233.1, read as the reverse complement.
TCTATGAATAAATAGGCAGTAACACCAGCTTGTGCTGCCCGTAAACCCAAGCAAAAAAGCTTACAGCACCTGGTATTCCCAGGCGGTCTTCCTACCAAGTACTAACCAGGCCCGGCTCTATTTGGCTGCCGACATCGGACGAGATCGGGCGCTTAAAGAGCGGTGTGGCCGTAAGCTGCATTTGACATCATCAACAGCTCTTAAAAACGCTGGAGAAGCAGAATGCATGACACTTGCTAAGAAGAAGATAAATGTGGCAAAGTACAAAGTACTATAACTGTACTGGTCTGTTACGCCCCTGTCCAGGGGGTCAGGGTGCAACATACAAAGATAAATTAGCATGTTCCCTCTCCGATCCCCAAACCAAACTCCAGTATCGAGATGTTCCAACAGAATGATATTTATTTTAAACGAAAGAAAGTGTCAAACAAAACATGACACTACAACTCAGGGCAAACCAAGGCCAACATAATAAACAAAATAAGCCATTTCCCACAGAAAGTGCTAGCTAGCCTGATAGAAATAAACAATCCAAAAGACAGTCGCTAACCCTAACTCCCTAATGTGAAAACAAGAGAAAACAATCAAAAGAAAAAGGCTGTTCACCCCTACAGATTTAATACGAATTACAAAATATACAATTTATAAACAAAACCACGGCACAAAACCTAACAATTCAAAAATGCTAAATAAGGTTTGGAAACCAAGAACAGCAAACAGGTGCTGCTGCCAGAAAGAGCCTCGCTAGCTGTTGGGAACCGTACTTTTAAAACTCCAGGAAGTGTAGGATGGACCAATCAGCTTCTTGTACTGCCCCCCAATCCGGCCAATCAGGCAGGGCACGTATAAGAACAACAAATCAAAAACAACACATATGGCCAGGACCCTAACATGGTCTACTAGTAATGAAGCACGATGGTTGAAAAACCAATAAAGTAGCAAAACAGCAATGAAAGAACAAAATTTGATGAAAATATAGAACAATTTCTATGAATAAATAGGCAGTAACACCAGCTTGTGCTGCCCGTAAACCCAAGCAAAAAAGCTTACAACACCTGGTATTCCCAGGCGGTCTTCCTACCAAGTACTAACCAGGCCCGGCTCTATTTGGCTGCCGAGATCGGACGAGATTGGGCGCTTAGAGAGCGGTGTGGCCGTAAGCTGCATTTGACATCATCAACAGCTCTTAAAAACACTGGAGAAGCAGAATGCATGACACTTACTAAGAAGAAGACAAATGTGGCAAAGTACAAAGTACTATAACTGTACTGGTCTGTTACGCCCCTGTCCAGGGGGTCAGGGTGCAACATACAAAGATAAATTAGCATGTTCCCTCTCCGATCCCCAAACCAAAATCCAGGATCGAGATGTTCCAACAGAATGATATTTATTTTAAACGAAAGAAAGTGTCAAACAAAACATGACACTACAACTCAGGGCGAACCAAGGCCAACATAATAAACAAAATAAGCCATTTCCCACAGAAAGTGCTAGCTAGCCTGATAGAAATAAAAAAACCAAAAGACAGTCGCTAACCCTAACTCCCTAATGTGAAAACAAGAGAAAACAATCAAAAGAAAATGGCTGTTCACCCCTACAGATTTAATACGAATTACAAAATATACAATTTATAAACAAAACCACGGCACAAAACCTAACAATTCAAAAATGCTAAATAAGGTTTGGAAACCAAGAACAGCAAACAGGTGCTGCTGCCAGAAAGAGCCTCGCTAGCTGTTGGGAACCGTACTTTTAAAACTCCAGGAAGTGTAGGATGGACCAATCAGCTTCCTGTACTGCCCCTCAATCCGGCCAATCAGGCAGGGCACCTATAAGAACGAGAAAATAAAAACAACACATATGGCCAGGACCGTAACATGGTCTACTAGTAATGAAGCACGATGGTTGAAAAACCAATAAAGTAGCAAAACAGCAATGAAAGAACAAAATTTGATGAAAATATAGAACAATTTCTATGAATAAATAGGCAGTAACACCAGCTTGTGCTGCCCGTAAACCCAAGCAAAAAAGCTTACAGCACCTGGTATTCCCGGGCGGTCTTCCTACCAAGTACTAACCAGGCCCGGCTCTATTTGGCTGCCGAGATCGGACGAGATCGGGCGCTTAGAGAGCGGTGTGGCCGTAAGCTGCATTTGACATCATCAACAGCTCTTAAAAACGCTGGAGAAGCAGAATGCATGACACTTGCTAAGAAGAAGATAAATGTGGCAAAGTACAAAGTACTATAACTGTACTGGTCTATTATGCCCCTGTCCAGGGGGTCAGGGTGCAACATACAAAGATAAATTAGCATGTTCCATCTCCGATCCCCAAACCAAAATCCAGGATCGAGATGTTCCAACAGAATGATATTTATTTTAAACGAAAGAAAGTGTCAAACAAAACATGACACTACAACTCAGGGCGAACCAAGGCCAACATAATAAACAAAATAAGCCATTTCCCACAGAAAGTGCTAGCTAGCCTGATAGAAATAAACAAACCAAAAGACAGTCGCTAACCCTAACTCCCAAATGTGAAAACAATCCAAAGAAAATGGCTGTTCACCCCTACAGATTTAATACTATTTACAAAATATACAATTTATAAACAAAACCACGGCATAAAACCTAACAATTCAAAAATGCTAAATAAAGTTTGGAAACCAAGAACAGCAAACAGGTGCTGCTGCCAGAAAGAGCCTCGCTAGCTGTTGGGAACCGTACTTTTAAAACTCCAGGAAGTGTAGGATGGACCAATCAGCTTCCTGTACTGCCCCCCAATCCGGCCAATCAGGCAGGGCACCTATAAGAACAAGAAAATAAAAACAACACATATGGCCAGGACCGTAACATGGTCTACTAGTAATGAAGCACGATGGTTGAAAAACCAATAAAGTAGCAAAACAGCAATGAAAGAACAAAATTTGATGAAAATATAGAACAATTTCTATGAATAAATAGGCAGTAACACCAGCTTGTGCTGCCCGTAAACCCAAGCAAAAAAGCTTACAACACCTGGTATTCCCAGGCAGTCTTCCTACCAAGTACTAACCAGGCCCGGCTCTATTTGGCTGCCGAGATCGGACGAGATTGGGCGCTTAGAGAGCGGTGTGGCCGTAAGCTGCATTTGACATCATCAACAGCTCTTAAAAACACTGGAGAAGCAGAATGCATGACACTTGCTAAGAAGAAGACAAATGTGGCAAAGTACAAAGTACTATAACTGTACTGGTCTGTTACGCCCCTGTCCAGGGGGTCAGGGTGCAACATACAAAGATAAATTAGCATGTTCCCTCTCCGATCCCCAAACCAAAATCCAGGATCGAGATGTTCCAACAGAATGATATTTATTTTAAACGAAAGAAAGTGTCAAACAAAACATGACACTACAACTCAGGGCGAACCAAGGCCAACATAATAAACAAAATAAGCCATTTCCCACAGAAAGTGCTAGCTAGCCTGATAGAAATAAACAAACCAAAAGACAGTCGCTAACCCTAACTCCCTAATGTGAAAACAGTCCAAAGAAAATGGCTGTTCACCCCTACAGATTTAATACTATTTACAAAATATACAATTTATAAACAAAACCACGGCACAAAACCTAACAATTCAAAAATGCTAAATAAGGTTTGGAAACCAAGAACAGCAAACAGGTGCTGCTGCCAGAAAGAGCCTCGCTAGCTGTTGGGAACCGTACTTTTAAAACTCCAGGAAGTGTAGGATGGACCAATCAGCTTCCTGTACTGCCCCTCAATCCGGCCAATCAGGCAGGGCACCTATAAGAACAACATATCAAAAACAACACATATGGCCAGGACCGTAACATGGTCTACTAGTAATGAAGCACGATGGTTGAAAAACCAATAAAGTAGCAAAACAGCAATGAAAGAACAAAATTTGATGAAAATATAGAACAATTTCTATGAATAAATAGGCAGTAACACCAGCTTGTGCTGCCCGTAAACCCAAGCAAAAAAGCTTACAGCACCTGGTATTCCCGGGCGGTCTTCCTACCAAGTACTAACCAGGCCCGGCTCTATTTGGCTGCCGAGATCGGACGAGATCGGGCGCTTAGAGAGCGGTGTGGCCGTAAGCTGCATTTGACATCATCAACAGCTCTTAAAAACGCTGGAGAAGCAGAATGCATGACACTTGCTAAGAAGAAGATAAATGTGGCAAAGTACAAAGTACTATAACTGTACTGGTCTATTATGCCCCTGTCCAGGGGGTCAGGGTGCAACATACAAAGATAAATTAGCATGTTCCATCTCCGATCCCCAAACCAAAATCCAGGATCGAGATGTTCCAACAGAATGATATTTATTTTAAACGAAAGAAAGTGTCAAACAAAACATGACACTACAACTCAGGGCGAACCAAGGCCAACATAATAAACAAAATAAGCCATTTCCCACAGAAAGTGCTAGCTAGCCTGATAGAAATAAACAAACCAAAAGACAGTCGCTAACCCTAACTCCCAAATGTGAAAACAATCCAAAGAAAATGGCTGTTCACCCCTACAGATTTAATACTATTTACAAAATATACAATTTATAAACAAAACCACGGCATAAAACCTAACAATTCAAAAATGCTAAATAAAGTTTGGAAACCAAGAACAGCAAACAGGTGCTGCTGCCAGAAAGAGCCTCGCTAGCTGTTGGGAACCGTACTTTTAAAACTCCAGGAAGTGTAGGATGGACCAATCAGCTTCCTGTACTGCCCCCCAATCCGGCCAATCAGGCAGGGCACCTATAAGAACAAGAAAATAAAAACAACACATATGGCCAGGACCGTAACATGGTCTACTAGTAATGAAGCACGATGGTTGAAAAACCAATAAAGTAGCAAAACAGCAATGAAAGAACAAAATTTGATGAAAATATAGAACAATTTCTATGAATAAATAGGCAGTAACACCAGCTTGTGCTGCCCGTAAACCCAAGCAAAAAAGCTTACAACACCTGGTATTCCCAGGCAGTCTTCCTACCAAGTACTAACCAGGCCCGGCTCTATTTGGCTGCCGAGATCGGACGAGATTGGGCGCTTAGAGAGCGGTGTGGCCGTAAGCTGCATTTGACATCATCAACAGCTCTTAAAAACACTGGAGAAGCAGAATGCATGACACTTGCTAAGAAGAAGACAAATGTGGCAAAGTACAAAGTACTATAACTGTACTGGTCTGTTACGCCCCTGTCCAGGGGGTCAGGGTGCAACATACAAAGATAAATTAGCATGTTCCCTCTCCGATCCCCAAACCAAAATCCAGGATCGAGATGTTCCAACAGAATGATATTTATTTTAAACGAAAGAAAGTGTCAAACAAAACATGACACTACAACTCAGGGCGAACCAAGGCCAACATAATAAACAAAATAAGCCATTTCCCACAGAAAGTGCTAGCTAGCCTGATAGAAATAAACAAACCAAAAGACAGTCGCTAACCCTAACTCCCTAATGTGAAAACAGTCCAAAGAAAATGGCTGTTCACCCCTACAGATTTAATACTATTTACAAAATATACAATTTATAAACAAAACCACGGCACAAAACCTAACAATTCAAAAATGCTAAATAAGGTTTGGAAACCAAGAACAGCAAACAGGTGCTGCTGCCAGAAAGAGCCTCGCTAGCTGTTGGGAACCGTACTTTTAAAACTCCAGGAAGTGTAGGATGGACCAATCAGCTTCCTGTACTGCCCCTCAATCCGGCCAATCAGGCAGGGCACCTATAAGAACAACATATCAAAAACAACACATATGGCCAGGACCGTAACATGGTCTACTAGTAATGAAGCACGATGGTTGACAAACCAATAAAGTAGCAAAACAGTAATGAAAGAACAAAATTTGATGAAAATATAGAACAATTTCTATGAATAAATAGGCAGTAACACCAGCTTGTGCTGCCCGTAAACCCAAGCAAAAAAGCTTACAGCACCTGGTATTCCCAGGCGGTCTTCCTACCAAGTACTAACCAGGCCCGGCTCTATTTGGCTGCCGAGATCGGACGAGATCGGGCGCTTAGAGAGCGGTGTGGCCGTAAGCTGCATTTGACATCATCAACAGCGCTTAAAAACGTTGGAGAAGCAGAATGCATGAAACTTGCTAAGACGAAGATAAATGTGGCAAAGTACAAAGTACTATAACTGTACTGGTCTGTTACGCCCCTGTCCAGGGGGTCAGGGTGCAACATACAAAGATAAATTAGCATGTTCCCTCTCCGATCCCCAAACCAAAATCCAGGATCGAGATGTTCCAACAGAATGATATTTATTTTAAACGAAAGAAAGTGTCAAACAAAACATGACACTACAACTCAGGGCGAACCAAGGCCAACATAATAAACAAAATAAGCCATTTCCCACAGAAAGTGCTAGCTAGCCTGATAGAAATAAACAAACCAAAAGACAGTCGCTAACCCTAACTCCCTAATGTGAAAACAAGAGAAAACAATCAAAAGAAAATGGCTGTTCACCCCTACAGATTTAATACGAATTACAAAATATACAATTTATAAACAAAACCACGGCACAAAACCTAACAATTCAAAAATGCTAAATAAGGTTTGGAAACCAAGAACAGCAAACAGGTGCTGCTGCCAGAAAGAGCCTCGCTAGCTGTTGGAAACCGTACTTTTAAAACTCCAGGAAGTGTAGGATGGACCAATCAGCTTCCTGTACTGCCCCTCAATCCGGCCAATCAGGCAGGGCACCTATAAGAACGAGAAAATAAAAACAACACATATGGCCAGGACCGTAACATGGTCTACTAGTAATGAAGCACGATGGTTGAAAAACCAATAAAGTAGCAAAACAGCAATGAAAGAACAAAATTTGATGAAAATATAGAACAATTTCTATGAATAAATAGGCAGTAACACCAGCTTGTGCTGCCCGTAAACCCAAGCAAAAAAGCTTACAACACCTGGTATTCCCAGGCGGTCTTCCTACCAAGTACTAACCAGGCCCGGCTCTATTTGGCTGCCGAGATCGGACGAGATTGGGCGCTTAGAGAGCGGTGTGGCCGTAAGCTGCATTTGACATCATCAACAGCTCTTAAAAACACTGGAGAAGCAGAATGCATGACACTTACTAAGAAGAAGACAAATGTGGCAAAGTACAAAGTACTATAACTGTACTGGTCTGTTACGCCCCTGTCCAGGGGGTCAGGGTGCAACATACAAAGATAAATTAGCATGTTCCCTCTCCGATCCCCAAACCAAACTCCAGTATCGAGATGTTCCAACAGAATGATATTTATTTTAAACGAAAGAAAGTGTCAAACAAAACATGACACTACAACTCAGGGCAAACCAAGGCCAACATAATAAACAAAATAAGCCATTTCCCACAGAAAGTGCTAGCTAGCCTGATAGAAATAAACAATCCAAAAGACAGTCGCTAACCCTAACTCCCTAATGTGAAAACAAGAGAAAACAATCAAAAGAAAAAGGCTGTTCACCCCTACAGATTTAATACGAATTACAAAATATACAATTTATAAACAAAACCACGGCACAAAACCTAACAATTCAAAAATGCTAAATAAGGTTTGGAAACCAAGAACAGCAAACAGGTGCTGCTGCCAGAAAGAGCCTCGCTAGCTGTTGGGAACCGTACTTTTAAAACTCCAGGAAGTGTAGGATGGACCAATCAGCTTCCTGTACTGCCCCTCAATCCGGCCAATCAGGCAGGGCACCTATAAGAACAACATATCAAAAACAACACATATGGCCAGGACCGTAACATGGTCTACTAGTAATGAAGCACGATGGTTGACAAACCAATAAAGTAGCAAAACAGTAATGAAAGAACAAAATTTGATGAAAATATAGAACAATTTCTATGAATAAATAGGCAGTAACACCAGCTTGTGCTGCCCGTAAACCCAAGCAAAAAAGCTTACAGCACCTGGTATTCCCACGCGGTCTTCCTACCAAGTACTAACCAGGCCCGGCTCTATTTGGCTGCCGAGATCGGACGAGATCGGGCGCTTAGAGAGCGGTGTGGCCGTAAGCTGCATTTGACATCATCAACAGCTCTTAAAAACGTTGGAGAAGCAGAATGCATGAAACTTGCTAAGACGAAGATAAATGTGGCAAAGTACAAAGTACTATAAGTGTACTGGTCTGTTACGCCCCTGTCCAGGGGGTCAGGGTGCAACATACAAAGATAAATTAGCATGTTCCCTCTCCGATCCCCAAACCAAAATCCAGGATCGAGATGTTCCAACAGAATGATATTTATTTTAAACGAAAGAAAGTGTCAAACAAAACATGACACTACAACTCAGGGCGAACCAAGGCCAACATAATAAACAAAATAAGCCATTTCCCACAGAAAGTGCTAGCTAGCCTGATAGAAATAAACAAACCAAAACACAGTCGCTAACCCTAACTCCCTAATGTGAAAACAGTCCAAAGAAAATGTCTGTTCACCCCTACAGATTTAATACTATTTACAAAATATACAATTTATAAACAAAACCACGGCATAAAACCTAACAATTCAAAAATGCTAAATAAAGTTTGGAAACCAAGAACAGCAAACAGGTTGTGCTGCCAGAAAGAGCCTCGCTAGCTGTTGGGAACCGTACTTTTAAAACTCCAGGAAGTGTAGGATGGACCAATCAGCTTCCTGTACTGCCCCCCAATCCGGCCAATCAGGTAGGGCACCTATAAGAACAACAAAATAAAAACAACACATATGGCCAGGACCGTAACATGGTCTACTAGTAATGAAGCACGATGGTTGAAAAACCAATAAAGTAGCAAAACAGTAATGAAAGAACAAAATTTGATGAAAATATAGAACAATTTCTATGAATAAATAGGCAGTAACACCAGCTTGTGCTGCCCGTAAACCCAAGCAAAAAAGCTTACAGCACCTGGTATTCCCAGGCGGTCTTCCTACCAAGTACTAACCAGGCCCGGCTCTATTTGGCTGCCGAGATCGGACGAGATCGGGCGCTTAGAGAGCGGTGTGGCCGTAAGCTGCATTTGACATCATCAACAGCTCTTAAAAACGCTGGAGAAGCAGATTGCATGACACTTGCTAAGAAGAAGATAAATGTGGCAAAGTACAAAGTACTATAACTGTACTGGTCTGTTACGCCCCTGTCCAGGGGGTCAGGGTGCAACATACAAAGATAAATTAGCATGTTCCCTCTCCGATCCCCAAACCAAAATCCAGGATCGAGATGTTCCAACAGAATGATATTTATTTTAAACGTAAGAAAGTGTCAAACAAAACATGACACTACAACTCAGGGCGAACCAAGGCCAACATAATAAACAAAATAAGCCATTTCCCACAGAAAGTGCTAGCTAGCCTGATAGAAATAAACAAACCAAAAGACAGTCGCTAACCCTAACTCCCTAATGTGAAAACAAGAGAAAACAATCAAAAGAAAATGGCTGTTCACCCCTACAGATTTAATACGAATTACAAAATATACAATTTATAAACAAAACCACGGCACAAAACCTAACAATTCAAAAATGCTAAATAAGGTTTGGAAACCAAGAACAGCAAACAGGTGCTGCTGCCAGAAAGAGCCTCGCTAGCTGTTGGGAACCGTACTTTTAAAACTCCAGGAAGTGTAGGATGGACCAATCAGCTTCCTGTACTGCCCCCCAATCCGGCCAATCAGGCAGGGCACCTATAAGAACAACAAATCAAAAACAACACATATGGCCAGGACCGTAACATGGTCTACTAGTAATGAAGCACGATGGTTGAAAAACCAATAAAGTAGCAAAACAGCAATGAAAGAACAAAATTTGATGAAAATATAGAACAATTTCTATGAATAAATAGGCAGTAACACCAGCTTGTGCTGCCCGTAAACCCAAGCAAAAAAGCTTACAGCACCTGGTATTCCCAGGCGGTCTTCCTACCAAGTACTAACCAGGCCCGGCTCTATTTGGCTGCCGAGATCGGACGAGATCGGGCGCTTAGAGAGCGGTGTGGCCGTAAGCTGCATTTGACATCATCAACAGCGCTTAAAAACGCTGGAGAAGCAGAATGCATGACACTTGCTAAGAAGAAGATAAATGTGGCAAAGTACAAAGTACTATAACTGTACTGGTCTGTTACGCCCCTGTCCAGGGGGTCAGGGTGCAACATACAAAGATAAATTAGCATGTTCCCTCTCCGATCCCCAAACCAAAATCCAGGATCGAGATGTTCCAACAGAATGATATTTATTTTAAACGAAAGAAAGTGTCAAACAAAACATGACACTACAACTCAGGGCGAACCAAGGCCAACATAATAAACAAAATAAGCCATTTCCCACAGAAAGTGCTAGCTAGCCTGATAGAAATAAACAAACCAAAAGACAGTCGCTAACCCTAACTCCCTAATGTGAAAACAAGAGAAAACAATCAAAAGAAAATGGCTGTTCACCCCTACAGATTTAATACGAATTACAAAATATACAATTTATAAACAAAACCACGGCACAAAACCTAAGAATTCAAAAATGCTAAATAAGGTTTGGAAACCAAGAACAGCAAACAGGTGCTGCTGCCAGAAAGAGCCTCGCTAGCTGTTGGGAACCGTACTTTTAAAACTCCAGGAAGTGTAGGATGGACCAATCAGCTTCCTGTACTGCCCCTCAATCCGGCCAATCAGGCAGGGCACCTATAAGAACGAGAAAATAAAAACAACACATATGGCCAGGACCGTAACATGGTCTACTAGTAATGAAGCACGATGGTTGAAAAACCAATAAAGTAGCAAAACAGCAATGAAAGAACAAAATTTGATGAAAATATAGAACAATTTCTATGAATAAATAGGCAGTAACACCAGCTTGTGCTGCCCGTAAACCCAAGCAAAAAAGCTTACAGCACCTGGTATTCCCAGGCGGTCTTCCTACCAAGTACTAACCAGGCCCGGCTCTATTTGGCTGCCGAGATCGGACGAGATCGGGCGCTTAGAGAGCGGTGTGGCCGTAAGCTGCATTTGACATCATCAACAGCTCTTAAAAACGCTGGAGAAGCAGAATGCATGACACTTGCTAAGAAGAAGATAAATGTGGCAAAGTACAAAGTACTATAACTGTACTGGTCTGTTACGCCCCTGTCCAGGGGGTCAGGGTGCAACATACAAAGATAAATTAGCATGTTCCCTCTCCGATCCCCAAACCAAAATCCAGGATCGAGATGTTCCAACAGAATGATATTCATTTTAAACGAAAGAAAGTGTCAAACAAAACATGACACTACAACTCAGGGCGAACCAAGGCCAACATAATAAACAAAATAAGCCATTTCCCACAGAAAGTGCTAGCTAGCCTGATAGAAATAAACAAACCAAAAGACAGTCGCTAACCCTAACT